>NC_135855.1:26264216-26615466 GCF_031162955.1 Sander vitreus
GCTAGAACCACAAGTACTTTCAGCAAGACTTTTTACTCCGAAGTAGGCTATAAATAGGATTACACATGCATCATCTGACTCTGAGTCAGATGCCACAACAGTAGGCCTTTGCTACTCCTTATTACGACAGATATTTTATAGTCCTTTACTCTTGATCATATAGCCGATAGGGCTATAGGAGCTTATTGCTGTAGTGTTCAATAAACACATTTTAACACTCTTTGAATGGGGCTACTATATGCAATACCATGTATTTTTTTCGTTCTATTTTAGACACTACCATGATGGTTTCATGACTTATGTTCCATCATGTAACCTCTGGTTGATCTTCCCAACTAAGATTTATTAGGATTTAAAGGCCCATCTTACTTTAATGACACGTGAAGCTTAAAGTTCAGTCTCCATGTCAGTGTTGTATCTTAACTTCTAATGGTGTGGGCAGAAAATTACTGTTGAAACATGATGCTATCTTTTGGGATCTTTGCATCAGGACTTTTAAAAGCACTAAACCTTCTCTCTCAGTAGCTGGTGACTGCACCATTGTGCACAGGCCTTGTATGGGAAAAGGTTGTGTAATGGGCTATGGAGTCATTTTGAGAAGAGGCATCTGTGTTAAGATGCACTTAGTCTGGCATTTTCCACCACAAAGAATGGTGACTATAGCAACTTTAGAGGCACCACAAACAGCAAAACATGAAGCAACACGGTAAAGATAAAATTTTCCATTATGCCTGGCAAACCATCCTCCAAAACAGTGTTTATGTTTCACACTCTCCATGTAAATACACATATCTGTCTCTGAGCCTCTTGGCCAGTGTTTATGTAAAGCAGAGATAGGATGCAATTGAACCTTATCTGGCTGACTACTGGATGGTGCTAATTGAAGGGCAGTGAGAGCCCCTCTCTTGTACTTGGCTACATCTCTGGATACCGTCAGTCTTAGATTTACCCAAAAGGAATGTTGATACGAAGGAAATGATACTTTCCAGACTTTATCTAATGTGTGATGTCAGATGATATTGCCACCTTACACCAAATACTGCCATATCAATGTTATAATGATGAATAGTGTCTTACTGCGGGGGAATCCATGTGCATCAGCTCACACAGTGAGGTTTGTGCTTAAACACAGTAAATTGTGACCAGTGGTGGAGGAAGTATTTAGATCCATCACTTGAAAGTTACCACAATGTAAAAATACTGCAAATACTGGTAAAAATACAAGTAAACCTACTTAAGTAAAAGTACAAAATGCACTTAAAGTTAAAAAGTACAAGTACTCGTTATGGAGAAGAAAAAAAAGGGCCCTTCACACTTTTGTGTGAAATATTGAATCATTTTTCACCTAGTTGGTGTTAGTTATTTAACTGAAACCATCAGATACATTTAGAGAGGAAATCCATGGTGGCACTGCAAACAACTTATGGACAATGGGCCCCAATTAGACACCCCAATTTTTTAAGGGTTCACAAACCAAAAAGTTTGGAAACTACTAGTTAAATCTTGAATCTTGTGTTTATCATGTAAAATCTTCATTGGAAATTGAACTATTATCTATAGCTGTAAAATTAAAGTAGTGGAGTTAAAAGTGCAATATTTCCCTCTGAAATGTAGTAATGTATAAATTAGAAGAAAAAGAAAATAGAAGAAACTCAAAATTGCATGAACAGTACTAGAGTAAATGTAATTAGTTACTTTCCGCATCTTCTGAAAACCTGAAGATTGCATGTGCAAAAGAGGCCAGTTAAGCAGCTTCCAGATGGAATATTAACTAATTTGCTTTTCATCACTGAACAATGCAGAACTACTCTGACATATGATAAGAAGGGTTCATGAGGCCCACAGCACACAGTATTAACTATAGTATCTGGGATCTAACATGACGGACATGTAACTTACAGCCAGTGAGACAAATTAGAGACAAGAACAGAGAGGTCGCTTTTACAGAATGAGAAAAGTATTTTGTAAGTAATTTCTGGCAGAGATAAGGAGCATATGCTGAGCAATGGAAACCTACATATAAGGATTTGCAAACATTGTGTTAAGCCTTGGTCACATTAGTTTCTATCTGCTCTATGCTCCACCTTGCAGGTGGCTGTGATGAGGTTATACTCCTGAGAATGTGTTCTGTGATTTACTCCCGCTGATAAGAGTCGGAGATGCTTGCTCCCTGTGGACAACTGGACAGAAGTGAGTGGTGAGCCTCTGCAGACCTCGGCTATGATAGGAAAAAGAACACACTGCAGCAATAAATGTGTACCTCTAATGCCATTTTATCTCAGGGAAAATGTTTTAGTGGCAGGGCTGAAATGATCAGATTATGACTTTAAATCTGTACAAAATGAGGAGTGGCACACCACTAAACAACAAGTAAACAGGTTGAGCTGTGGCTTTTTTTAGTCAAAGAAGAATCAGTGTATTTGGGGTGGGGATTTAAAGAGTGCAATGTCAGTAGTCTGCACTTTGTCAGTTTGTGCTGATTTCATCAGAGCCCCAGAGGGAGAGAGAACTTCAACAGACCCCTTTTACACCTAATGCCTGGACCATATATCATGAGAGTTTACATCCTAATGCTCAGGACTGGTGCCTGAGAACAGATCTTTGTGCGGGTTAAATGGCACTTAGTTTAAAGTCAATAGGCAAAGGTAAACTAAAAACTGGAATATAGAAGTCCTTGTCTTTCCACTTTTCAGAAGACAGTGAGTCATGCTGACTATAGCCCAACAGTATCTTTTAACCTGGTGGACAGTTTCAAATTTGTAGTAGCAGTGAGAGCCATGAGTGTTGGTGCTACAGTAATACAGCTCTGACCTCAGCAGACAGGGTCATCTTAAGTTCACATTACTTTTGTCACCTCTCATGTGTTCCCAGACAAGTAACCCTCTTGTTGCAGGCTATTTCTCATCCCAAGTCACAGCTCATCTAATACTGGCATGCTGTCCTTTAACTAAAACCAGATGTCAAGAGCCTTTCTTTAACAAGAAAAGAGCAATCACATGTGAGTTCTACTGTTCTTTAATTGGATGTATATAAAAACTGATCAATTCAGTCAGAGGATTTGGAAAGCAGAAAAGAAATAAAGGGCCAGGCAGTCTAGACAGTCGGATTGAGGTGGAATTAAGCAGAAGGTGACAGGGCTTGCAGACTGGTCTTGACGGTTGCTAGGTTGGCCTTCCAGGAGCTAAGGCTGTCGTGCAGCTGCTGCCACTGCTGCTTGCCAAAGGTGCGGTGTGTGCTGTGGCTGATTGAGTGGAAAACAGAAAGGCAAGAATGTTAACTTGACAAAAAAAGAATGCAGGCCAATGTCACGTCTCGCAACTTTGAGGAAATAAAATGCAGAGCTATTGTAAATCAGTCCGTCCAGAAAAACGTGATTATGCGATCGCATCATTCAATGCATAATCAGCCAAAGTCCGCATATTTATGTGGGGTCCGGATTTTTTCAAATACGCCGATTTCTGCGCAAAATATGCGGGGCTTGCATGATTTCATAATCCCCGCATTTTCGTTACAAAAAAAGTCACATATCTTAGCAGAAAGTAGCCATTTTCCCCTGTTGCCATGGGAACGTTACGAAGTGACATAATTACGCGACGTGAACATCATCGAAAAGCTGCAAACCCCGCGATGAAGCCATGATGAAACCGCAGTTTCTGCAAGTTCCCACAATTTCATCGCATAAATATCCCGTATATTCCATTGCATTTTTTAAGAAAACGTGCCGCATAATCAAGGATTTTTGCCCGCAACAATCACAAAAGAACTCTGCATTTTTCTGGAATGACTGTGTAAATGTAACTATGACCAAAGACATGGCATTGCCTGTATTCTGTACTAAGAACTCAAATGTAAGCTATACCAACATGACATCATGACTTCGCGTAAACATACACGCCAAGTGGTGTGTTATCTGTATGCATTTTGAGCACCGTATACAGCAGACGGGTTGGGTTTAGTAAAAGAAGAAAGCGATGGTTGAGTTTAGGCAAACGGTTTATAAAACGGCGTTGATAAACACGCTAAAAAGCGAGTATGCGTCTTGATAACACGCCAAAAATGGCATACGAATTGGCGTGTCATACATACGCCACTTCATGAGATCAGTCTGGCTATACGGTGGCAGAATCATGTGAAAGTTTTATTACTTTTAGTTTTGTTATATTTGTGATGATCCAGGTAAATCAGGTCTAGATTAGTACTAAGGCCTAAGTGCCCCTCTAATACAGATCTGTACTTAGTCAAAATTGAACACAGTTAAGCCAAGCATGACGTTGTTTGATGAAAGTACTTACCTCACAACAACTTTTCGCTGTGTCTGGTCAATTTTGCAGTACACCATCTTGGTCCGAACAGCTGAAAAAACAGACAGATTGGGCATAAAGAGGCAGTAAAAGCTCTGACAGAAAGCCATGAAAACACCACTGACAAAAAAAAAAAAGCTTTAAGAGAGAATGCACTTGGAAAATGAAATTGAAAAGGAAGCTAATCCGAGTCACCAAACACTAAAAGTGCTAGTCTTGGTTCCATGCCATTATTTCATTGTGAAAACCCTACCCATGTCCCATGATCACCACTGCATTCGGTTTTTAAGGAGGGACACATCATTTTTTGGTACAAGAAGGCAAGTCAGGGGGATGTGTGTTTGTTTGTGACACTGTTCAATCACTACCCACATTTTCCTGCCTTGGCTGGACAATAAAGTTATTCTATCCCCTCCTTCCCCCATTAGTCACCTGTGAGAAACTAACAGCAGACTTAACAAGAGTAGACAGCAAGGATTCATTTGAGCTCAAGTGCTTGTGCTTGTACCGTCAATGACAAAAGCCTCAACGTCATCAGCTCCAATCTGCAGCTCCTGTTGCATGGTGTCGAAGGAGATCTCCTTGAATTCCACAGACATGCCCATGAATGTCAGCAGACGCATCTTGGACATGTTTTGCTCGTGAGACAGGCCTGGAGAGCAACAAGCAGGGATCATTAAGCACAAAACTGTCACAGTTGATTACTCTTAACTCAGGGAGTTTCCCTGTGATAATTGTTTCTACGTTTAGGAGCATGCAGTCAGGGAATCTACTCATTAACACAAACACCACTCCACATTGTCTGTTTGGAGAGTCCATCCTACACATGCTTGTAATTACACCAAAGCCTTTAGTAGTGAGAAAGAGACACACTGCTGACACACACACACACACACACACACACATTCCTGTACTGTGTCAACAGAGTACATTGGCTCAATATTTACAAGTTCTTATTTTAGGAAAAGGTGATTCAGCTGGTCTTTAAATGAACTTTTGTACAGCACAAATAGTATTTCTTAGGCCTCAAATTTGTCATTATATTCAAATCCCAAGCTTTTTTTCTCTCGTCGAGAATTTGACATTTTTCACCATAAATAAATCATAATAAGCCCTTAAAGTGGGAAATGTTTGAAACTTTTGAAGTTCCTAAAGACAAATAAATACTCTAAACTTCTTTAAAGACGGTACTCCCTTAATAAGACTCTTAAAGTGCCAGCATTATTTCACATAACACATTTCTTATCAAGCATATTCATTTAAAAACACTTCAAATATGTCAAAACTTTAATTTAAACTTTTGATTTAAAAAAAATATGGTAAGGAGCAGAGATAAACCGTAGTTTAACATGTAGTTGGCGTCACTCGCCAACTACATACACTGAGGTTTTACAGTAATCAGGCTATTACAGCACATGTAAATATTTCCTTATTTATCAACGGGTGTACTGTATTTTTTAAAGATGTTCAGTATGTTTGTTTAGAACTGATGCAACTAATATCCCAACGTATGGCTACTTACCAAGAGAGTCAATGAAGTCTTTGTTACTCTGGTAAAACTTTACGTATGCTGCTAGTTTTCCACTCACAAAGATGGTTAATAGCTGAAAAAAAGTCAGAAGAGGAAGAAATGCCATTATAGGACTCTAGAAACACAGTCACATCATCTTTGTATTAATACGGGCTGAAATTGTAATAATAATTATGTCCAGATTAAGGTTATGAGACAGATCATTAGCTCCAATGCAGGAATGTTGTCCTTGATGAAACAAAACTAGTAATACCTGTTGACCCATGAAAACATGTATAGAAACTGTGCACACGCCATATTAAGAAATATTGTTTCATTGTCTCCGTTAAGCTGCTTATGTACAAACATTCCTGCTGCTCACCCTTCACCATTTGTAACAGGTCAGCATTTAAATACTGGGTTGTGATGCCTCAGCAGTCACTGTGACTACATATCAAAAACACACCCAGTACCCATGTAAAACATAGTCAAGATGCTTTCACACCATGCCTTTACATGGACATGAGTATCCCGTTTATATGTTTGAGCATTTAGAGTTCATGTCCCAAGACATGAATATGCTAGCTGGAGTATTCCACTGCTCCCTTGTCCTATGACAGTGACACAGGACAGTGTTATAAGAGTAGCTTAGCGTGTTGTGAATGTGTGTGTGTGGTGAGAGAGAGAGAGAGAGAGAGAGAGAGAGAGAGAGAGAGAGAGAGAGAGAGAGAGCGCTCAGAGCAGACAGGTGTTGGCGATCGGAGCAGAAAAGAAATTAGCAGTAAATGTAGTGTTTCTTTGTTTTTGTAAACATCACAGGCGCTTGCGCCAATAGACTGCAGTAATCGGTAGGGGTGTCACAATTCTCCAAATCACGGATCGATTCTCGATTTTTACATTTTTAAAGCACAGGTTGCCATTTATTATTCGAATAATATTCAAAAATACTTCCACCCCGGAGACTTCAGTGAAAGAGGAGGGGGTTCAAGTTCTGTCGATGGGTCTCCTGCACCTGCAGTTGCTAAACTGCTAATATTAATGGACAACGCATCCGGTTCGGCGAAGTGCCTTAAACCTGCATTCTATCTGTATTCCAGCAGGGGGCGACACGTGCAGTTGCAAAAGGAGGTCGGTTTCTGTAGAAGTCTATGAGAAAGTGACCCACTTCTCACTTGATTTATTACCTCAGTAAACATTTTCATAATGAGCTTATGGTCTCCATCGCTAGTTTTAAGTCTTCTGCAACACAGAATGATTTTCATTTGTTGCTGTTTTGCTGCCATTTAAGGGCTACATCCCCTATTTCAGGCGTATGAAGATATAGGGTGCCGTAATAATAATAATATTATTATTATAATAATAATAAATAAATATATATATAAAAAAGATTTTATATATATATATATATATATATATATATATATATATATATATATATATATATATATATATATATATAAAAAATATATATAATATTAAAATGCCACTGATGCACCTTACTATTGATAGCCCACTGGTGCTAATGACACTGCACTTTACTATCTTATGATGTGGAGATATTTGGGACTGTGTATTGTTGTTGTGCAGGGGGGGGAGGGGGGGTTTAGTGGTCTTGTTGTTGTCTGTTGTCTATGGTCTGTTGTCTTATTGTCTGTCTATTTGAAGAGCTGTCTGTCTGTCTGATGAGCTGTATGGTGCAAGATGAATTTCCAAAAGGATAAAAAATTGTTGATTTTAAAATCTGTGATAAAGCAGGGGGTGTTTTAGGCCGTGGCTATGATGTGATTATCATTAGTGAAAGTAACGTAGAGTGTAAGCAGCTCCTCCCTCTCGTCTTAAATCATCACATCCGCAACCAGGATGGCTGCGCCCGTAATGGCAAACTCGACGACTCATAGCAGATCTCAACAAACCAATGGGTGATGTCACATGTGCTCTGACCACTAATTTACAGTCTATGGACCGGACGTGACATGAGGGCATGGCAGCATCGACGATTCCATTTTTTAATTCGAAGTTCGAGAGTGTGATTGAAATCGTGACACCCTTAGTAATCGGTAACCTGGATACTATTATTTATCATGTATACCGTGATATGAGTAACTCGATTTCTCTGTGTTGCATGTCAACATCATCACAGGCGTCGATTTCGGTGGGGACGGCATACCTACCAGATTTCGTCATGAGTAATTTGTACCCATCACTTTTTTTGAAAACCTCGAGCTCAATTTAGTTACATATAATTCTTGAGCGACAGATGCCAAAAAATCCAAAACAATCTCTATCCCCACCGGACGGACACACACACACAGACGGACACACAGACACACGCCTGTCGGGACATTCTGCTTAACGTGAAAAAAAGCTTAACGTGGTTTAATAAACCTAAACAACGATCAATGATCACCACATTTATCATGGCCATATCTTGTAATGAACACTTAAGTCTGTCAAAAGAACTAAACCGAAATCCAACGATTATTTAAGTTATCTCACATTAGCGTTGTCTTCTTCATTCTATGGCGAGGAAAAAGCTTGTACCTACAAACAATGATCACCAGATTTCTCTCTCATATTGCTCCTCATAACCACTGAAAACTGTCAAAAAATCAAACAGAAATGTGGTGATGATTGATCGATGTTAAGGTACATTAAACCACGTTAAGCCTTTTCACGTTATGACTTATAAAGCCCATGAGAACCGTGGGGAGTCAACCCACAGCCGCTCCGCTGCCCTGCTGAAAATATGAGTCAGAAACGCTTAATGTCAAATAACGTCCATAATAATTGGACTTTGGGTTCGATTTTTTTGACAGTTTTCAGTGGTTATGAGGAGCAATATGAGAGAGAAATTTGGTGATGATTGATCGTTGTTTAGGTACATTAAACCACGTTAAGCTTTTTCCTTACATAGGCTCTAATGAAGCAGAAACGCTTAATGTCAGATAACTTCCATAATAATTGGACTTTGGGTTAGATTGTTTTGACAGTTTTCAGTGGTTATGAGGAGCAATATGAGAGAGAAATTTGGTAATCATTGATCGTTTATGTACATTAAACCAGGTTTTTATTCATTAGTAAGCTACAGGACAGCGTCTTTCAAAACATGACCTGCGCGACAGAGAAAAAAAAAAAAATGAATGCGTCATTGTACCCAGTACTTCTGGAAATGTACTTCCGAATGCTTCTCTGTCCCCAGCACATTTCAAACCAAACTGACGCCCATGAACATCATATCCCAAATATGATCAAAACCGGGATAAGCTTAATAATAATAATAATAATAATAATAATAATAATAATAATAATACACACTCAGGGTGCATTAGAATTCTAATCACATGGCCTAGGTGGGCATTTACACATGCAAGATGAACAGGGTTGTCACAATGAAAAAAACGTTTTCAATGTGCTTTGTGGGCTATGGTTGATAAAAATCGATTGGACTCAAGTTATTAGGTTAGATGTTTCTAGCATTAATCTGACAATGCCAGAGGTGTCTTTTATATATTCAACACCACAAAACATTGCACATCCTTCAGTACTCACGTCATGGATGAGTTCTCCCTCCAGGAAGCGAACAGGTTTCAGGGTGAGCAGGTGGTCAATGAGGAAGGTGTTGGGATCTTTGAGAGCACGGACGATACATCTAAAGATAAGGGACACCAATGGATGCATGTATGTAGGAGGGATGTACGTTATATCAAGGCTTAATGACAAATGTTAAACAAGGTCTTCAAGTGTACCTGTGGGCATCAACACGTGCTTGTGAAGCATTGTCTTCTGTGTAACTTCCCAGCAGCTCAACCATCACTTTTGCTGCAGCCTCGCTGTGAAATGGGTCAATACATTGTTAAAAACTCTCTTGTACCAAGATAATTTACTTAAAGGACAGCTCACAATCTTACAAAGAATCTTAGACCTAGAGGTACATACGTATATGCATAAAACAAACATGTACTATTTTTTCATGCAGGAGTTTATAAATCTTAAGTTCTGTGTATTCATAATTCTGCATCTGTGCATACCAAAACATCCATTTTATATACATCTGACTTTTTATGTAGTTACCTTTTTTTGCAGTCAACCAATGCTTCATACACTAGCCTCAAGAGTGTGTGCTTCTTCTCTGTGGTCAGGTTCCAGTCGATAATCCACTTGCGCACCTGATCAGCAGCAAAAACAGGTATTGTAAATCAACTGCAGAGGAAAAAATGCAGGCTGTGGCGATTTAAAAAATTTGACAGTCAACTTTCTTTCTTCTTTGCTGTTTACAGCCCAAGGCAAAGAAATACACAATATGTGACTGGCAGTGTTTATGGTCAGTTATCACAGCTAATCATGGTGAACAGCTATACCTGATCAAGGTCAGTTGGGATGTAGGCAATGGCGTTACAAGTTGCAGCCACCTTGATGAGGCCACAGAAGACAGTGTACCTCACAGAAGTGGTTTCATCCATGCCATGGAACAGATTACTCAGTCTGTAACATCAAAACATGAAACCCATAGTCAAGTGTTAAATCAGAGAACTCATTCTTTTTTTAACTGTTCCATGTTTTGACACACACTGCTTGTTTTGAAAAGAAGATAGCCACTTTCCTGCCTATTGATATTGTTAACTGTATCCTTATGTTAAGCTTACAAGACCAGCAGTCTCATATTAACCAACATCAAAACAATGGCCCACTTAGTGTACATGCATGTGGAATGTATACTTTGTCAGATTTTTGGGAACAACAACCATAAGAGGCAATACTGTGAATAGATTAAAAAGAGCAAAAAGTAAAAGAACTCACAGCTGCATCCTGAGGGAGGGTCTCTCTCCTTCACGGAATGTCACCAGTTTCTCACATAGACTTTCAATGAGAGCCTCCTGCTTCTCCGTCTCCAGGATCAACAGCAGAGACACAATGCTGTTCATCACACTCTCTACATCTGCAGAGAGACAAAGAGAGAGACATAAGTAATGAGAAAGTGTTACCCATCCATTCATGCCACCAATAGGCAATGCAGTTATATTAGATCAACACTGCCTAGTTTTACAGCCTCTGAGTTTTTTTTCAGCCTCTGTTTTAGCAACATAGGGAACAGTATGGCATTCACAGCCAAACAATGCACAACAATATGTTCCTGAAAACAATTTAGGCGAGAAATAGGCAATACAGTAACCAAATCTTGGTTTCAATTTGATCAGCACTGCATAGTTTTACAGTTTAATCTGAGTTTGGTCTGAGGTTGAGAAAGAGAGAGAGACAGGGGGGGGCCCTGTCTCTCTCAATCCACTTCTATACTCTTTGTGTCCGTATGCAGAAGTACAGTCTGTAGTTACAGCAACAGGCCCTAGGGCCAGTGGAATATCTCCAAGTGACAAGGTTACACATAGTACCAACATTATTATGATACAAAGTTGGTTGAATATAGTCAAAGTATGCCTTTAATACACATTAGCCATATTAAATGTTAACAATTACACCTGTGCTTTTCCTTGTAACACAAGTCGAAATATCTACTTCTTCTTCATCATCACCTACCTTTATCATCGTCCTTGAGGCATACATCACACGCCTCGATGATCTGAGCCAGATCTACATGAAGTCCACCTTCAGAGTTCTCCTCTGATATATCAGCTCCTTTGGCCTTCATGTAGGCTCTCAGCTCTAAAGCCTGTAACGTTAGACAGTAAAATAAAAGTGTCAGTGGTTACATAAAACTTAAAAGCACAAAAACCACCAAGCTAGCTACATATACAAATGTAGATATAATCGTTTAGCATAATGTGTTTTTACTTAACCGCTATAGCTCATTTACAAACATGTCATGTTTTTTTGTTTTGAATCACAAGAATATTTGCTGCTGTCAGCTATAGGGGAAGGTACCAATTGTTTTTCTTTACTTAGGTTAAGTTATCAGCTGTGGTCGCCTAACAAGGAGGACGCTTTGGGTGGCTTGTTATTCGTTTACGTCTTTGTTTATTAAATGGCTAACGTTAAGCAGCTAGCATTCTTAGCTTTCCTAACGTAACAACTTTGAGGACATTTGTGACAGCGTTAGCCGTAAATACATGAGTTGAAAACGAAAATAAATCAATTCTCAACCCATTTACACACAAACCATCTAAACGGTAAGCTTCATGATATCGTTACAAACATCGAGCTTCCACATATGTCACATAATCAGCATGTAGCTAGCTAACAGCCAGCATGTACCTGTCAGCAACGGTTAGCATTTTAGCTGGCTAGCATGCTAAGTTATCTGGTTGGATAGTTCCCATTTATTGACTCCGCAGGCGAGACGATGCAAAATTAGTTTTTAACGACACGGGCCGTACCTGGTCTTCTTCTGTAATATCGATAAATGCTGGGACGCTCATGTTTGGTGATTTTGTGAGCCTTGATGATGAAATCCACGCTCCCACCAGTGCTGAGACCTAAGCGGAAAAGAAAAGGCAACAGTGCCGGTGAAGCTTTGCTCTTCCGGTTCATGCAATTAAAGCCACAGTAACCCAAAAAAAAACTGCAGTTGAAGGATGTGTCATGGCTGATTGTGGTAGCATTTCCCCCTCTCCATGTATTGTTACTTTTGAAAACTAGGTGTAGTTCTTAAAATATTTACCATTAATATGCAAATAAATTGTGCATCTTTCCAGATGGGTTGAAAAATTCCCAGCGCTGCATAGCTTCAGCATACAAGTGCAACCTCTTCCTTCAGAGGAAGGTCTGGCAATGCGAGACTAAAGGTCAGACAACCTCCTAAATTTTGTTAGTCCCACAGACTTCCACCGCCATCTCTGATTCAGATATCAATCTCCACTCTGGGAGATTAACCCTGGATGTCTTGGATGAGAGTTACAGAGGTGAACCTGATCCCCAGGAGAGGTTATCTGATTGAGCTGCAGTCCATCTGTGTGGACCACCATGGCAGGCCAGGCACAGAGATTTCCAACCCGGAAACACTGTCAGTGTCAAAGGGCAACACTCTTCCACCATACACCCGCTGACCTATGGGTGATGGGCCTCTGTACCAAGTGGGATCCTTTGTGTTGTTACCATGGCAGGTAATTTGGTGATTGAGGTGAGTGAGGTGAAGAGGGTAAGTGGAGCAGGAGTTCACCCCAAAACTATGTAGTCAGGTTACTAACATCTGAGGTGTTGAGGAGGCTGTGTCCCAGGGTGAAGACACTGCGAAGTATTTTCCATTTTGAGGCCCCACTGAAGCTCACACTTCATCTGTCACAAAAGTATGTGTATTTTAGAGGATTCAGACTAATAGACTCATGTCATGTAATAATTCCTTTAACGTCTGGTCGTTACATATTACTCTTAGTAGTTAAAGTAAGGGACCTGAACTCTGTTGCGTTCTGCAGGACATACCTTAAATAGTGTGCTGAAGGGAAATGGCTGATGAAGTGTTTCACCATAGTGCTGGTATGATGCGTTATTCTGTTGGGAAGGCAAGTGCCTGGTACCAAATCCCACCCTTACTCTCTCCCTGCCCTTGTATGCTGTCATGGCAAATAATTTATAGCCGCTTCTCCACAAGTGTACTTGTGTAACTGTGAGGCTTTCATTATCTGATTAACAGCTGTTGTCAAGTGCCTGGTGTATTTCAAGTCCAGAATAAGAGTATTGGAGGCTTTGAAGCTCCAGGTGCATGTGAGACATTGTTTTTGTCTTCTGTAAAAGGTCTTTAAAATGTCACAGTGTGTTACAGTGCTTGATAGCCTTTATAATATTCATGGCAGACTGTCCTGAAAATAGCATGGATATTGGACTACAGTAAACCTTTTAATTCCAAGAAGACTGTAACTGGTACATGTATTAAACTAGGATTTAGTCTGTTTTATATCCTTCTAAATCTAACCTACCAATGAAGTCTAAACAAGATGTGTCATCTAGCAGCAGACATTGCCCATGTTTTCAGTAGTTTGCACTGATTTCTGATTGTGTGAATAAGTGTTTTATGTTGGCGTATATGTGCACAGAATGGAATATTGGTCATGCTGCAGTGCGCTTCTTAAAGTCACAAAAAGCCTGGCTGTTGTGAAATCATTACAGATATTGCCAAAGATAATTCATATCATCTTACCTTTGCAGGAAAACCTAATGTTCTATTTTAAATCCCAATTGTCTTTCAAGTCTCTTCTTTTCTTAGGTCTGTTGGGACACAGTCTTATCCGACTCCTCTGTATACGGAACATTTGTTTTTATGTGTAAATGCTGTAACTCGAAATTGAGGAAAGGACAAGCTAAACATAAACAAACATCTTTGGTTTCTTATAATACAATGTTAATGCACTAGGTTTTAACTTTATGTTTATAGGCACACGTAGTGTGTATAGTGTGTTGGTGAATGACCCTACCTTTATATTTGCTAGAACATATAATAAGATTGAGTATAATGAGCAAAATGCTACTCCAGATAATCCAAAATGAATATCTATTCATGTTTATGTGTAGGTCTGAAATATTTATGTTGCCAATATGTCTATATTGACCTCATCCATATCTGTTTGACTGTAAGAAGCACATCTCTTCCTAAACTGCTGGCAAATTGCCTGCTCAGCCTCCTCAAAGATAAATGATTGTGTGTTAAGAGTTAGTTGAGCCCAGGTGTCTGAGTTCTCCCAGTCAGCCAGCCAAGTGGTGAGTATCCATGTAAGCCTGTCTCATGGTCATCATCCAACATGGCAGCCTACCTTCCACCCACTAATTGTCTAGTTCCCACAGTTCTGCCTGCCTTCACAATCTCTGAAAAATCCCCTTGCTCAGGCTCATCTATCAGCCAGTGACCTTGTCAGTGTGCATCGCTTGAGTAACTTCCCTGCTTCCCTAGGTGGAGCGAATTGCATGTTAATTACTTATAAGCTGATCCACCCTCCCCACACACATACACACAAATACCAAAAACAAATAAGCCAAGGTATTAAACAGAGGTGAGTCCAGAGTCCCCAATGGTCCAAAGCATGCAAAATCCCACGGGGCCTTCTGATGGACTTCTACTGTCTCTCTCTACAACTGCAGAGAGATATTAAAGATCCCATTGTCATTTTTCTCTATTTTTCCTCTTTATATTTTTCACTGCTAAAAGAATTACCCTGCAGCGGAAACGATTGATCAATTAATCGAATAAGAGAAATTATTGGCAGCTATTTTGATCAATCAATTTATCGTTGAAAAATTGAGCAAAATAAAAAGAAATTTCAATTGTGAGGATTTACTGCTGTTCTTTTTCATATATAAGAATTCATTAAATATCTTCAGCTGGTTGGACAAAATGGGCATTTTTCACTACTTTCTGACATCATATAGACCAACTGATTTAATTAATGAATCAAGAACATAAATGGCAGATGAATCAATAATGGAAAGATTTCCATAGTTGCATCCCAAAATAAATCTTCAACATTTTGCATGTTAGAATCAGGCTGCATACTCTCCGGTGAGCTTTTCTTCATTTAATTAGAATTGTATTGTTCTATCTACCTTCTAGATGTTACTGACTTGGCTGTACTGTATGAGGCATATGCAGCGAAAACTCACGCATCACCAGAGAAAGGAGGTTGGTAAGTGAACTGCCGCTGTTATCTTGCCATATCACTTAATGACCAACTTCATATCACACCAAAGACCGCAGCAATCAATCAAAGTGAGTTTGCATTTGTGGTGTTGAGCTATCTAAGGTCGTTAATCCCCCCTATGTGGAATGTGTGTGCTCTGTTTCAACCTAATGGTAGCAGCAGCAGCAAAAAAATAAAAATAAATAAAAAAGCTACAGTCTTCCAGGAATTCTGACGTTCCTGGCTGGAGAGATCGAGTCACTGCAGTGGAACTGGGACTGTTAATGATAGAGTGGTCGCTTGTCATCAGAGCGTGTTTATATTACACACACACTCATAGGCTAGGAGGAGCAATACGACTTTAAAAGGCACAGTCAAACAAAGAATCAAATTAGTTTCACTTGGTGATACATTGCACAATATTTGGTTTAAAGCCATTTTTGCCAGATCTCAAATATTAATTAGAAGCATGTTAAACTGTGTGACCCTTTGCTTTTTAGATACCATTCAGACTGTTTCATTAGTGCTGATAAATACAATGAAAAAGACAGAGAACAGGCAACCATTAAAATGTTCTCAGTAATGAATGTAATTGCTTAGACACCAAAAAAAATCATGGTCATTTTTCTCACACAAAAGATGTATGTTAAAGGGATTATTTTATTATTTTTATTTGAATCTACAAATTGATTACTATGCTGCTAGCCTTTACAAATCAAGCACATGCAAAGCATTTCAATACCAAAAGTAAATATATTTTCTTCCTGGGATTGAGAAAGTTGCAGTAGAGCGTAATTTCCTTATAGTCACATTCTGTACTGATTGTGGTAATTTTTATTTTTCCCATCATTGTGAACATACCCCAGAGTCATCACATACACTTTTGCTAGTCTAGTCACAGAATGAGGCTCATTGGTATGACAACAGACAGTAACCGCTAGAGATATCTGAAATGTTTTCTGATGACTGCTTACACCCCAGCCACAGCTGCTAGGGTGTGACAGCATGGAAGAGGCTGTGGTTTACTGTAAAGAACTGATAACGGCTGGCCTTGATCCTGACACACAGGCACCTGCTGGGATGAGACATAGGTTCAGCAAAATTCAAAAAGACACTTTTAACATCACTGACATGTATTTCATTAATAAATTGTATACAATTATATATAAGCGGTCCACTATTGAATTCACAGCTAAGTCCGAGATAGTAGAATAACTCATAGCCTTGATTTAAATTTTGTAATTTAATCAGCTTTGTGCAGGTTTTCAAACGACAAGCTATTGTTATGTTTATCTTTTGATTTGGAAATGGTCAACATCTCCTTTATTTTTTATTTTTTAAAGTAAACACTAATCCTCTCTCAAAATAATTGCAGACTTAATGTTCAATATTTTTCTTATTGTCAACAAACCTTTAAAAAAAAAATCCTAAAAAAGATGCTACCAAGAAGTATCGTGTGTGTAGCCAAAACCGGATACAGCTCATTCATCTGTGCCACAAAGCTCCATCGTCCAAAAACTATTGAAAAAAAACATCAATAAGTGACATGTTCCTTCATTATAATAAACATGGACACTGTAGTTTATTTTGAGTCACTCCCATGTTATTATAAATTCACGGCTTTTCTTGCGTAGCAGCAGATGTTTAGGTTAGGCATTGACCTCGAATGGTTAGGGTCAGGATAACCTACTGGTGAGGGGATAGGACCTGAACACATTGGGTTTCCATTACCTCGTACGAGCATGGGCACTTGGCCAATCCCAGCACTTGAAGCCTACGCAGCGCGTCTTGCCAGCAAAAGCAGTGGGATTCTTAATAACGTCTCACTGCCCTATACACCATCCTGCTGCCGTAAATACTCACTAGCGCACCAGATGTGTCTTAATCTGTAGCTGAAAATAGTCCCTGACAAATACACTGTTTACTTCTATTTGAGTAACATTTGCTAAAAACTACAGTGCACAGCAGTTTCCCCAAATTATTTAGCTTTAAAATAATTAAAGTATATAAAAGTTAAAAGATAAAATTATTATACAGTATAAATGTTTACCTATTCAGAAGGAACCAACTGGCTTGGGGCTGAGTGCCACTGAAAAGCTGGGAAAGTCAAAAGATACTGAGAGACATTGTTGTCATTTGTTGACAATATCAAAGATTTAGAATATCGCCCGCCTTTTCCTTCAATGACTGTCAGTATGCAGTAGTTTAGTGTAAAGAAGTTTAGAAGTGTTTAGATTCCTTGGTTTAAAATGTTTCTTCTTGCATTTGATCCAGGAGCATGCAGCTTTTAATGGCTATGAATACGGGAGAGAGAGGAATCTTGAGTTTGGTGATAGAGGGGAAAGGTGATCATCAACAACAAGAAGAGAACGGGTGTGTGAAAGATCATTGGACCAGTGTTGTGTCTGACACATGAACCATGAAAATGCCCACTCTCCCACAGATCTTTCTTCTCTGTTTCTTATCTCCAGTCTGATATGCAGCACTTTAAAGAGCGATGACATGGGAGAGAATTAAAAACTGACGATAGTTGTTTTTCATGTGGGTCATAGGGAAGAGAAACAATGTATATGCTGTTTTAAAGCAGTTTGACACTGTCTTCAAGAGAAAATTCATTTATGTATAACATGAATGTTTACAAATGTACTGTATCCTTAATTGTGTAAAGCAATGAGTAATGATGGCCATGTGCATTCCGATTTTGTTATCTCAAAGAGCAGAAGCCAGCTGTCACAAACGTCCAAATAGTGCTCTGAGAAAGTAGGGAAGACAGAGGAATTATTGTTCTGCCTGACTTTTGTTTTAAATAGTAACCATATCCTAGAGGCCACAAGCAGATAGGAGGGAAATGATGAAACATTACAACACAATGCTGTTAGGTTTGTTATCAGTTTGTTTCCATGCCCACACAGAGAAGTGAAGGACTGGGCCTTTCTTTTATGCCACTATCAGCACATCAAAGTAACACCTGTTGATCTTTGGTAGTCTTCTCCCGCATTATATGTTAGCCAGTTTAATACAAATTATTAATATTTTAAAACTATATCTGTATATCTGTATATGTCATTTTAAACCACCAGTGCTCTTGATTAGAAAAGAAGCACCTTAATAAATTGTTTATCTTCAGATGCAGTAGCATGAATACAGAGGTTTTTTTTTTTAAATGGAAAAAAGTAATTTCTTTTTCACATGCTTTGCCAGATCACATATCTGCGTAGTTTATCATACTCTCTGCTCGTCTCTCTGGCTGAAACAAACCCTTCTCGAATTCCGTCTTACTCATCGTGCTGTAGAAAGTTTTAGTCTTGTTTTATTTCTTGTTAAGGGTCAGAGGCAGTATTGACCATTTCCCTTCCTGCGCACAGTGATGTTGTTTTAAACCCTGAGTAAACCAGAGATTGATCTCAAGAATGGGTGTTTTTAGGGACTGCCATCCGTCATAGGGACTGAAAGGGTTGTTTTCTCCCGGCCCCGTCACCTTTGATGAATCCCCTCTAAATACTCCACTGGGGAAGGCACGGCCAGCATTTGCCTTGGCTCAGAGGCACGGCCTTTTCTTTCACTATCTACATATACTTTTAATTGTGCCACAACCTTTTGTTCATGTAGCACATTACTTTAGTTTGTGTTTGTTTGTAGTGGGTGGACCACAGAAGGTTTTTCCAAATTGCTTTGGGAGATATTAATTTTCTTTGCTACTATTTTGAAGTCAGCTACGTGGACATCCCCTGAATGTGTTCCTTAGGGGTATGGGTCTGCCTTTGCACTCGTTTATTTCCCAGAATAGAGTAAGTCAGAGAGCATTTTATCTTCTCCTTGACCACAAACCACCCAGATGAATCTGTGTTTAGCTTTAAGGAGCATTTGTAAGGTTATGACTGTTGTAATCAGATATGCTCGGACTATAAGATTGTCATATATTTCTTTGTTTTTGAAAAAACTGGGAAATATAAGTGTTTTATTGTAGTCCTAGAAGGGTTAAGCTGTCAGTATGCCTCTTCTTTTGGGTCCATGTGTCACGCCACAGAAATAGGGGTTTGTCTTTGACCTATTATCAAGCTGCTGTTGCTGCTGCTGCTAGTCAAGACTAGTGGTTTTGCACCAGCATCCTGAATGTCCCCATCCAACAAATGTAGGATGTTGCAGGGTTGCAGAAAGTACGTCTTCAACTTAACTTAAAACACAACAGGCAGAAAAAGTGGAATTAAGAGTGCTTGAATGATACAGTCAGTGACATTGTGCAATTATTAATGCCACCTCAGCAGATTGTTAGCTGATTTCATCACTCTTACAGTAAAGTTAGACTTCTCTCTCTCTTCTTCTTCTTCTTCTATCCTTTTTTCCTTTCCCTTTCCCATTTCTTGTGTCTTCCCCCCCACCCACCACTTCTTTTAAGTTGAATTAGGGGACACTGACGTTCACCGCAATCCTAGACTAATATTCCAGATGGTGATGACAGGAACTGGCTAACACTCTTCATGTCACATCATCGTCCCAGGTCTTCTATCTAAAATTGACAGTAGAGTTTGAAATGAATTGGCTAGTTGCAAATGTATCCTTATCTGCCATGCTGTGGTCTAAATGGCAGAGTTGTCCGATGGGCCATTAGTTCAGGAGTAAAGAAAGTAATTTGAATTGGCAGACAGCCTGAGGCCTGCTTTTGCTGTCATAAAAGGTTTCTTGCTAATTTTCATTGATGTCCAGCAAATTCACCATGATGAACATAGCCAACTGTTAAGTGTTCCAAGATCTCCAATATGATGTTTTTGTCTATCATTTCATAATCTGTAGTAATCCGATATGTAATCACTTTTTAAATTCATATTATATTTACTTTCACAGTAATACTAACCGTGAAATGACTTTCAAGAGACCTGTGATCAACTATACAGTAACTGACAGGAGGATTCCGGCTCCTGTTATTGCACAGCTGCTATAAGAGGGGTTGTGCTGTGGTAAACTGACTCACCTAGTTGCTGGCATCGGTCTTTCCAGCCATCAGGCTTCGTGTCCACCGCTCCGCGTCCACCGCTCTGTGTCTGCCGCTCGCTGCTCCTTGTTTCCCTTCTTGTGGGAAAACAAGAATAGTCTTTCAGAGTCTTTGTCTTCAATAGTGTTCTGCGTGTGGAAGCGTTTGCAGCCATTAGCCTGCTGCGTGCTGCCCCTGAATTAATCTCCTGAATGAATCTTATCTCCACAAGTCTGCATTACTTTGTTAAATCAGTGTTCACAAGCACATCTTCCTCATGTGGAACACCTATAAAACCACACTGCAACCACTGATCACACTACAAAAAAGAGCCATAAGAACAGTTCATAAAGCAGGATATTATGATCACACTAACTTACTGTTTTTACATTCCAGAGCTTTAAAGTTCATTGATCTAGTTGAATTTCAAGTTGCACAAATCATGTATAAAGCAAAAAAACAGACTAACAGGTAATATTCAGAAGTTCTTTTTTGATAGGGAGGGGGGTTATATTTTAAGGGATAAGTTTAAATTCAAGGTTCGAACTGTTTGCACGACTATAAAAAGTCAGTGCATTACATCAGTGGTGTGAAATTGTGGAATGGTCTGTGCACAGAACTAAAGCAATGTCCAAACATAATCCAGTTCAAAAAAAGTTGCAAAGCAATGATTTTCAAAAAATATAGGAAAGAAGGAGGGCTTCATTGACGTATGTGTTTGATTGTGTGTGTGTGTGTGTATATATATTATAAGATAAACGTGATAAATATAAATAAGATATAACTATGTGGTAAATGAAATAATAATAATAATAATAATAATAATTTACTGAGTTATGGAAAAGGGGGTAGGATTAAATAAGTGTATACTTATTCCTACTCCTTTTCAGACATGTCTTTGTTGGCTAATGTTACTTATTGTTTATTGAATGTTTTGCTTATTTAACTTATTAGTACATTTCTTTGATGTTTTGTTTGGTTTATTTTTGATATGTCTGAAATAAATTTCTTCATTCATTTCTTCATTCATATGTCACATGTCAGTATTGACCCTATTGGCGCTAACTACATTCGCTGAAAGACCTGTCGTAACACTGTGCTGCTTTGGGCCTGCTCCTTCGATGGTTGGAGCCTTTTTGTAGTTTATTTTTATCCCGTTTGTTTTTGTTGTATGTCTCTGTCTTACCTTATGCAACCTCTTTTGTCTTCACTGCTTCTGTGATCACTTTCTTTCACAATAAAAAACTATAACTGACTGTTATGCTACACTGAATGTAGCACATATTGTTTAAAAGCAACTTTGTCAGTGTTTCAAGCTTTCAAGGAAAGGAGGAACCCAACTGCTGATCTGACAAATACAGTATGTAACAATAATGTTAAAAGATCCACAGCAGCTGTCTTGGATTTATAGGCATATTCAAACTTACTGCATTCCTGTGTAGTTCCACATTGAGTTAAGCTTGAGTTAAGGTCAGAACCTCTATCTCTTAAGCACACACACACACACACACACACACACGCATGCGTGCACACACACACACACACACACACACACACACACACACACACACACACACACACACACACACACACACACACACACACACACAAACTCCCCCTCTCCTTGACTAATAAATAATTATACTTTTGTGTGATGTGGCTTTGCTCCAAGGCCATGCAATTTATGTGAGTTGCTTTTAGCAAAACAGTACTATTTCCAAAATGGGACAATTCAGAGCACGTTTACTGCATGTTGTACCATTTTGACATTTTGAGTAAAAATTAATTAACCTTTGTATTTATAAATTGTACTTAAATCCAGTCTTTTTTAAACATGTCATTGCATCCGATATATTTAATTAAAAAAAACTCCTAACTTTGGATATGTAAATATGTACACCATAATTAATGCATTAGTAAAAATGTAAGATGCAACTTCTGACCCTGCCTCGTCTATTTCGTTTATATAGTTGCCTCATCCATTTGGTTACTTAGGAAAGTGGACTATATTTCATTAACCAGATGAGTCAGAAGAGTCAGAAATGATGATGAATATCTGAGAAAACAGCTCGGGTCAATAGTTTACAGATAACACATGCTGTTTATAATTCTTTCTTTTTTATCTTTTGTTAAACAGATTTGCAGGATTTTTTAGGAGCACACACACTGAAAATGCAATATTAAAATTTTATGAATCTCTGAGCCATAAAAACAATTAATTACAATTTGAATATGTGCAACCATGGACATTGGCATGATGTGGACTTTTGACCAACTACTTTTACTAACTGATTAATACTCATGTAGTTGATGCATGCTTTAAGTCAGAACAATTCTTCAGAGAAATTAAACAAAAACACCTCTCTCCTTGCACACACTTATTCGTACACTAACACAAACATTCAAAATGAGCAACACTTGAACTTGAACAAAGAATAAAGAGCAACACCCGCTTATGCAAATGTAACATTAGTCGGAATCTACTCAGAAGTGCAGTTTGTGCTAGCCAGGGGCAAGGCAAGGGAGTCATCTTCTCAGCCTCCCTCGCTCCTCCCCCTGTCCAATGAGTTATGTAGTATTTGAGCCTTCAGGAGAGTAAGGAAAGTCAGACATTATAGAGACAGAGGGACAAGGCACTGTTACCCTCAGAGACTCCCACTCCAAACCCATCGCAGATACCTAGGGAGCTTGAGATTTGGCGTCCACATTTTGGTCATCATCACTAGTTCATTTATTTTCATTCTTCAGTTTATGACTTGTGGCGGAAAAGATGGCTCCTATAGTGTGTTGTGACCACTGATGTTTGTTTCTGCAGAAGAGTTTGCTACGTGCTTATTGCTTCTTCAGGTCATTGTGTTCAGTTGATTAACTTTCAGGAGACTTTACAGTTTATTACTGTGTGACTTTTTAATCTCCCATCTGTGTCTTCTACTGGAATACCATCGCTCCTTCTTTGGGCTGTCTGGACCTGCTTTCAACAATGCTGACCGAGCCGTGTGGAGCCATGTCGATGGGGTCAGATGTTCGAGATCTGACCCTCTTACCTCCAGCGCCTCCTGTGTCATCATTACCAGGTGCTGGTGGTGGCTGTGGGATGTCTGTTGGTGGTGGCCAGTGGACCCAACTGCTGGACCTCCACCCTGGCTCTCCCTACAGCTCCCTGCCTCCTCACCACTCCCTCATCAAGCAGGAACCAGGTTGGGGGACCACTGATCCAATAGAGGACCCTCACTGTGGACTCGGGGCCTTCACAGTGCACTTCTCTGGCCAGTTTACAGGCTCTGGTCGAGTTGGGGCCTTCGGAGAGCCAACTGCAGGACAAGCAAGGATGTTTCCCAATGGAACCTACCTGCCCAGCTGTATGGACAGTCCTCCTGCACCCAGGAACCAGGGTAAGCATGCTCATTACCAGTCCCACCTCTGTCTTCTCTCATCAGCTTAATCTTATGTAGAGACAGTGAAAGATGAGGAGCACCATTCAATAAAATCCAAGTCAGTGTTTTTCTACATTTCCTGCTGCATGTGTTCATGAGGTATCTCCATGTTAAGGGGTTGTCAACATGTTGTGTCTGAGCAGGATGTTATGTGCTAAGCCTAGGTCATTCTGTCCCATGTCAGGAATAAGCTTGACAGCTTTCTGGTAATGCTCTGGCAGACATCTAAAACCGTTCCTTTGCATTGGGCTTTTTAGCAGAAATGAATGTTTGTTGATTTTCCCAACAACTGTTAAGGCATCAGTATAAATGTGTTATTGTGTAGGCAGATTTAGGTAGATATTTCATAAGGTTTCACCAGGTTTTATTACTGCATTCCTTATTTTTTCCATTTGTCAAATGCAATGCCCCTAGTCATAAACTTTCAAATGGTAACTCAAATGCATCCATCCTAAAGTTCAGGTAACCTATGATGCGAATGCCATACATTAAGCCTGCTTTGCAGTTTTGAATGTCATGCACATCAGTTTGTCCAACTAATAGGTTTTATGGTAACACTTGAGCTTGTCTAACAGCAGCAATAATACATACAAGCCATAGGGAAGAAGCTTCCAGGGAATTCAAATTAGCCAAATACAGGAGGCAAAGATACTGAATGCGCTCATCAGCTGATTATGAATAAATTACCTTGAAGTTTTGCATTTTAGAGTTTTTAATTTTTTTGGATTAAACAACATGACATCATGAGTTTGCGTAAATTACATGGCCTTTTTAAAAAACTTTACCCTTACTGACTGTGTGTTTTCTTGGAAAAAAAGACCACAATTGCTGTGAAAAACAAAGAACTTCCTCTGCAGTAAAAATAAAACATAAAGACAAAAAACGTATGGTGTTAAGATCTTTAATTACAGTGATTCTCTAGAAGAATTCCTAAAACAAAAACTAATGATTAAGTGGAAAAAATTCTGAAGTCTGAATCATGAATTTGATTCACTACTCCAAACGATACTTGACCTGCACAAAGCAGATCAGAGGTTAAAAATGTAATTGTTTTTTTTTGTATCTGGAATCTTAATCTGGAATAAAACTTCATTTTCTGTTTCCTGTTATCCAGTGTGTTGACATGGATATGATGTCTCTACCTTTACTGTAAACAGTGCTTGTGAATGTTGTCTATTGGGGCTCAGTACTCAAAGGTCAGGTTTAACGATGGATGTGTCTTCTGATGTGACTTTCACAGTCAGTATGCAGTGAGTCTTGTTTTCTCAGTGGAATGTCATTTTTGATGAAGTGGTATAATACTCTGCGTAGTGCTCTGCAGGCTGCAGGGATATAAGTAAGAGTTTGTGAGTCATTTTTCTCAGAAACTTTTCAACATCTCCCTCGGGCGTGTAAAGCAGCCTGTCTACGCTGTATGTGTATAAAACAAACGTTGCACACACATTTGTGTCATCATTTTCACATAGCTATCTCAATTGCAACATTCTCCTTTCGTGTATTACACTCAAACAATTGCAATAATAGACGCAACAATACTTACTGTTACCATTTTTTATAACTGTAATTAAGTTAGCATACATGCAATTCATTACTTCTCAACCTTGTTTTTCTACTGATATTCTACAGTAGCTCATCTCAGTCTGCCTGTGGTGTGTTTGCCAAATTTCTTTTTCCACCTGCCATAAATAATGCAACCACAAGGCCAAAGATAGATGGGGGGAAAAAGAATATCTTACAAGGAAAGCTGATTTAGTAGTTTGATGAATGTCTCTCTGTGGTAACCCTGCCAGGGACCCTGCGCTTCTACCACTGGGGATTCAGATAACTGACCAGATACTGGGGACTTTGTAAGCTTAATTTGCAAGATGGTAATTTAATGACTGGACGAGGCGAATAAGATCATTTTAACTTTCCATTGCTTCTCTTTTTGTTTTCTTTTTTTAGGTTATGGAGCAGTGGGTTTAGACAGCAACCCCAGTTATGGTCACACTCCGTCTCATCACACCCCTCAGCTCTCCAGCCTGTCCTTCAAACACGAGGACACGCTGGCACCGCCAAACAACATAGGTAACTGCCTGCATCCTGACGACTGATTACTAAATTGATTCGCACACTGGAAGACTGTCATGTCACAGCAAGGTTATATAAGTAAACCATCATTTTTCATATCACAACAGAATCGCTATTATCCATTTCCCCTTCGTCTCTCTTCATCTCTGTCTGCACACACATGAATATACGCAGGCATATGTAAACACAGCCTCCCTCTCGCTCTATAAGCATACGTATGGTTAATGACTCTGGAAATGATAACTTGAGGAAACAACTTTATGTGACTCTGCTGGAATGTCAAAAAATGTCTGGGGACCAATATACTATATGAGCCTGAAAAGGACCACTGTTTCTGATTGACCTGTTCTCTCTGTTTGAAAAGAAGAGCTGTGCGTCTGTGCAGACATGCATGTACAAAAGTGTGCATATGTCTTTATATTCATTTTAAAAGTACATTTTCATATGTTTTTTTGGTCTACTCAGGTGAATAGAACATGAAATATACAATCAAACACAAACATTTCAGTACAGGTTCATTCTTTAGAAAGTTTTCAGCTTAATACTACTAGATACGTATAGTTACCTTTTGTATGGCAATGGAAACCTGAACTTTGACAACTAGAAACTTTTAAAAGTAAAGCTCAGACCAATTGTTGATGAGTTGATTGCTAGAACATTTATTATCAACAATTTTAACAATTTATTATTCATTGAAGTTATTTTTTTAAACCAAAAATGTGTGTATATTTGCCCGTTTCCTTAGTCTTCTATGATGATTAAATGAGTGTCTTTGTGTTTTGGAGTTTAGGTTGGTAATATGTCAGCTCCTGAAAAAAATACATTCTATAGACAAAACAATGAATCAATTATGAAGAAAATAAGCAACTTTTGTATTTTTATTTTCAGTTGACCAGCAGTACCCGGCTCCCCCCCCCATGTTTGGTTGCCACAATCCTTCAGAATCCTGTCCGAGCAGCCAAGCTCTGCTGCTGAGAAATTACAACAGGTACAAGTATTTGTGGCTTTATGCACCTATTGTTGCTTTATTTGACTCCTGCTACCTTGAATCCCCTCTCGGTAGAATTCCACTCTTCCCAAACGTTTTCAGACTCCTTGCTCATCAATTAATGTCAGATTCTTTCCACCAACACCTCATGCAACTCGCTCACTTGCTGGTAATTTTTAGAAGTGTGAACTCTCATTGATCCTACGTTAAGCCCTGTGTCTGCCTCTACACTGTCTGGATCCGGAATCCTAATTTGTTCTGAGGTTAAGTGCTGCCCACTGGTGCTCAGCAGGCCAAAACAAACACTGAGTGATCTACTGCTGATGTGTCTGAGTCCACCCTGAAGAAAAATGAGGGGAAAAGTAAAAGAGACAAGTTCAGTGAAAGTTAAGTAGGGGAAGTGAGGTAGTTAAGGCTGGAAATCTGCTCAATTTAACCTCTGAATGTGTTTCCAACTTGTTTTCATTTTGATGCAAAACATCTCAAAGGGTAAACTAGGATGAAATTCTTAGAATGCCGTCCTCTGATGTTGTTGGAGAAAAGGAACATGTTCAACCCAAATACTGAAACAGATGTTGATAAGAGGAAGGAAGACTTCACTGTTGTTAGAGCTTATGGCATGAACTGGAAACACTCAAACAAACCCAGAGACATGCACACACACACACACACACACACACACACACACACACACACACACACACACACACACACACACAAACACAATCTCACATACACACTGTGAATATATGTCTGATATCAGTGAGTCTTTCCACAGTTTGACATAGCTCAGAGCTGATTAGCGAGCCATCGCGATCCTTCCCTCAAGGACTTCTCAAGGAATGCCGTCCAGAATTCCCCTGAAACTGGTTCCCGCCTTTAATGATACTGAGGACAGAGTGATGTCATGCACTGGTCCATGGTGTACTAGGCACGGAGGCACTCACCCCCGCAGAGTGCACAACCACATCTCCAAGTGTGTGTGTTTCTGTCAAATGCGTGTGTGTGTGTATGTGTGTGTGTGTGTGTGTGTGTGTGTTTGTGTTTGTGCAGTAGTGTGGTCTGCCAAGGTAAAGAATGGCTCAGAGCCCATGTTTTTTAATGAAGCCAGTGAGGAGTGTGGTGGGTGGACAGGATGTGTTAATAAGTGAGACATTTGGAGTTCCCCCTGAATGAAACATCTTCATTATCCATACAAGGGAAGAAAAAAGCAGGAAGAACTCAATTTTTTATTATTTCAGGATGCCCTAGAAATAACTAATTAATAAAGAAAGAAAAATAAAACAAAACATATACAGTATTTCCCCTTCTTCTGTCATAACCTCAGAGCTAACCTTGTTTCATAACCTTTTGATTTATTAATGTATAGCATGTGGTACATTGTATATATTGTTGCCTTGAAATTTCACAAACCAAATAAAGAGTGAAAATCTAGTTGTTGTTTTTTAAAAAGAATGTAAAATGCTAATGACAGTGCTGTATGTTTCCCTCAGTGATAACCTGTACCAAATGGCATCTCAGCTGGATTGTGTAACATGGAACCAAATGAACAACCTGGCATCTTCCATGAAGAGGTGAGCCTTTCTTTTATTATAATTTTATATAACATTTTTTTTAAATAACACGCTGTATGCATCGGTGTTGACCGGTGTTTGTGGTAGTGAGGAAGAGGAAGGGGGGATTTGACCAGAATGGCTGTTGGCCTTCCTAATTAGGAAGTGGAGAAGACTGTATTCATATGTGCATGTTTGTGTGTACTCTTGTGCTTCTATTGTATGTTTTATAGACTAATTTATGCTTTTTATAGTTGCGATTAAAAAGTGTGTGTGTCGTGGTAAAGAGAAAGACTTTTTGGGGATTTAAAAAAAAAAAATCTCATATAGATGTTTGTTTGGTTTTACCCTAGACTATATTACAGGATGAACCCAATCTGGCATGTACCTATTCTATCAACCGCCCAACCGCCTGTCTGACAAATCTATTAAATTATTTGTTTTGCCGAAACTGTCAGTTTTGCACTGAAATTTCTCAGTG
Organism: Sander vitreus; assembly: GCF_031162955.1. Classification (NCBI taxonomy): domain Eukaryota; kingdom Metazoa; phylum Chordata; class Actinopteri; order Perciformes; family Percidae; genus Sander; species Sander vitreus. Next base: position 26,293,080 of record NC_135855.1, read on the forward strand.
TTTTAATTAATGTTTTTAATTTCGTTCCTGCCCAACAGTGGCCATGTACCCAGCTATGACAGTGAACCCACAGCCCCGCCTCCCCCCATGCTCCTCAGTGCCCAGTACCACATACACACACATGGTGTCTTCAGAGGACTTCAGGTCAGTCAGGTTAACACACATGCAAGCACAAAATGTACAGACACAGATACACACACATAGACATACAGTACATAATACTACAAAGCTCTCTGACTTCTCTTTCTTAAAGGATGTTCGTCGCGTAGGTGGTATTGCTCCACCAGTTGTGAGATCTTTAGAGGCCAACGAAAAGCGTCCATTTGTTTGTGCTTATCCTGGCTGCAGCAAGAGATACTTCAAACTGTCACATCTGCAGATGCACGGCCGCAAACACACAGGCAAGAGGATTTGATGTATACCCCTTTTACTGCAGAGACCTCAAACTGCTGTTTTCTTATAAATTACAATGAGAAATTCACACAGACTGTTAAAGTTAAGTTTGAAAAAAGATAAAATATGGGTGGTGTATTCTAAGGGAGAAACTCGTAAATGAGTGAAGTGTGTGAAGGGTTTAATGCCCAGGTTTGAATGTGTGTAACTGTGTGAAAAGTAGATTGATAAAGCTGCTGATATGGGTGGTTTATTTTGCAGGAGAGAAGCCTTACCAGTGTGATTTCCCAGACTGCGGCCGCAGATTCTCTCGCTCAGACCAGTTGAAGAGACACCAGCGCAGACACACAGGTACACCAGTGTCAAGCTTTACATTCCACAATATAAAAAAAAACTTCAAAACACAATGTGGGTGTTTTATAGGCAAAGTGTTTTCAGACTCAGTATACTTAAATTTGTAGGATTTGTAGGATTTAGTATTTTCCCGCCAGAGTTGTATTCTCAGCAGTGTGAATAAGGATATGAAACAGGCTTTGGGATATCAAATTACCAGAAAATGTAACTGAACAGCTAACTAAATGAATGAAATATAACAAATCCAAATAGTCAAAACAATTCAATGATTTTATTTTTGAATGACTTCACAACATGACTTCATTTTTACAAAACAGCAGTAATACCTGTACAAATTACTGCTTCAGAAATGACCTCTCTGACACAGGCATAACAACAAATTAATGTTAACTGCATGATGCTGTTACCATATAAATCTGGGCTTCAGAACAAGGAGTCTGCTGCCGTAGTACTACATAAAGAGGTCCAATTTATAATTTGTGAATTCTAAATCTTTTGAAGTTAAAAGTGATTTTTTTTTTTTTAGAAACCTAACACAAAAAACCTGAACAGTTTTTAATTTGTAATGCTTTCAACCTCCACATTGATTGCTCCATCTAATTGTATATTTAAATGTTTGACCCTAACCCCACCCTCTTCTTATTTCTGTCTCTGCCACCACAACAACAACAACCGTTTGCACCTGTGTAGGAGTGAAGCCCTTTCAGTGCGAGACGTGTCAGAGAAAGTTTTCACGGTCAGATCATCTTAAGACGCACACTCGGACTCATACAGGTAAAACAAGTGCGTATACCATTATTTTCTACCTCTCCATTCCTTTTCTAGTGGGATTATTTTTTGTTGGTCCCCCTGACTTTAATTTGTGTACAACAAAACACAAGACTGCATCCCAAGAGTTGAATTCACTCTAAAGCAATGATTTCTCTTGTTTTTTCATGTTTGTCCCCTCCTTGTCAGGTGAGAAGCCCTTTACCTGCCGCTGGTCCAACTGTCAGAAGAAGTTTGCCCGCTCTGACGAGCTGGTGCGCCACCACAGCATGCACCAGAGGAACCTGACCAAGCTGCAGCCTGCCATCTGAGCAGCGAGAGGAGAAGGAGGACGCAGAGGAAGGTGACAATATGTTGTGCCAGCTAGTGGAGAAAGACACTGGAGCCTGGTCAGCGGTTATGGTGCCTTGCCAGACTCTGTGAAGTGGTGAGCACAGCTGATGCCTCCCTCTGCCAGCCAACGTCAAGAGACTCTGGTGATCTTCCAGATCTTCAAGAGGCACCTCAACTAGCACCTGTTTTGTTTTTTTTTTACATAAAAACTCAGACTGAGAGGGTACAATACCACAGTAATCCTGAGCCAAGAACAATATTTTTTACGTGAGATGAGGAAAATGTTGATACACTATTTTGGATTATTTTAGTACACTTGCACTGGCTTCTTTTTTTAATTGTGTCACTTGGAAAGTGTGCAGGACAACGTAAACTGGATTTAGGAAATGGACAATGTTTCTTTTTTTGTCCATTAAATTGAGATTATTTTTTTTTGCTTTGGGGAATGTAAACATCTTTATATTCTTACAGTATATATACTCACTAAATTGCTTTGTATATATGTGGTGTATTTGCTAACCTTTATAGACATTCCTTTTGTATTTTCTCTGTTTTACTAAGTTTATAAAATGTTGATTCACATTGTTGTCCAGGGTAATAGTGTGTGCTTGTGTGTGTGAGAAAGAAGAGGTGTTGGTGTTGTCAGGTTAAGAGGCCACCTATGACTGGTGGTGGTGAGGGATGAGGGGGGTGACAGACAGTAAAACAGCACCCCACTGCGACTCTGACAGGGTGCAGATCTCACCCTCCTAAATCTCCGACACACATCTTCATAACTAGGAACATCTGGAGCCCAGTAAATCTCATTAGAAAAGACACATACCTCCATGTCAGCTGGCTGTACTTCACTGAATGCCCCCTTCTGCATAGGCTGGGCCTCAATATGCACACACACACACACACACACACACACACACACACACACACACACACACACACACACACACACACACACACACACACACACATACACACACACAGGCATAAAAAGCACACTTACTCAAGTCTATTGTAAATAACAGCCTCCAGTTTACAATGGAGTTTTACATCCTTCAGCCACATGATGGCAGTATCAGCCTTTTCAGTCCAGCTGATGGGACTTGAGCTGTGAGTGCTGAAGTGTGACTGAACCCATCATACTTGACACTTCAGTCTTCATATAGTGCATGTCCAGTTCAGTCTTGCCCTGAGTGGTTACAATAAAAATGTTAAAATAAAGGTTAAGTGAGAAAAGGGAAGGCACGTTCAGAGCATGACCTGGCCCATCAAATATACATGATGTGGATGGAGTTCTGTGTCAAGTTTATAAGATAAGAGATGCTACAGCAGGTTTGTTAATAAAATATGACTAAATGTGGGAAAAATAGAGCAGTGAGCTACTGATGGCACATACCTGGAAAAAAGCGATGTTAACACGCACATGGTAAATTTAGCTGTTGGCTACATGTTCACACATGGAAACCACAGCTCACATTCACTGAAGGCATTCACTCGTACTCAGAAACACACATACACACACACACACACACACACACACACACACACACACACACACAAACTCCCTCTCTCTTCGTCTAATAAATAATTATACTTTTGTGTGATGTGGCTTTGCTGCTTTCATTTTCACAGCCCATCCTGACACTTGCCAAACTAACAGAAAGATTAAAATGCCGTTCGACTATTTCAGGGTCACAGACCGCTCATTTGAAGTGGTGATTCAGGTTGTTTTCCAATCCACTTAATAGCTGCAAGGTAGTATCTCTGTGATGTTCTGTTTTTTTCCTGCTTCTTAATCCAATGCACTTTGATTAAGAAGTGCTTCTCTTTGTTCTTTCTCTGCAGGGGCCCCGGGAAGTGGAGGAAGATCAGAGGGACAGCCGAGTTGAACATTTTACTCACTCCAGTTCGCTCTTAACTGGAGATTGCCAAGGCTTTGTGGAGCGAGAGGAACCCATGCTTTAAACATCCTCAATTATTACTGCCATCATTATCACACACATTTAAAGAGACACTGACCTCAACCCTACATTGATCCACCTGATCTATGTTTCCTTCAATACATTGTTTCTGATTGGAGATAGTGGAAGGAAGTATCTGATAACACCACAATGTCTTCACTCGGTCCCGTTCTGCCAAACGTTACCACCAATCTGAATGCATGATCACACACACATATACACGCACACACACTCGCATACACACACGCCACCAGATGCCCCTTCAGCTGTAGTGCTGGCTCTTTGCCTTTAAGGGGTGTCAGCGTGGGTAATCTCAGGTGACGTACACCTGGTAACGCACAGCCCAAGACATCTGTAGGACAGCAGGCCTGCTAGCATCACAGCCTCCATATCAACATGCAACTCCCCAAAAAGGTTTCTTTTTTAATGCAAGTGTGATTAACCTCACTGCCACAACGAAAGCCAAGAAACAAGCACAGTTAATTTCATATATGCAAGTTCCAAGCTCTACTTTATTCATACTAATGAGTCTTTTCATTTACTTGGTCTGATAAGGAGGCATTTTATTTCTCAATATGTCATTCAGTGAAGTCCCAGGTGCATCCAAATCACTATAAAGCTCCGGCTGTGTTTCTTTGGGCCAAAAAGACATTATTTAACCTCCGGGAACAGGAAAGGTCAATGCACATGTAGCACACAGAGGCCTCTATGTGCCCTGAGGGGTTGTTAACAGGGTCAAGGCCCCAGAGAGGAAACTAAACGGGGTTACAAGGAGGCTTGCATGCAAAGACAATGCTAAACCAACAGGAGGCGCTGTCAGGGACTGTTCAAATGTTAAGTGAAGCATGTTCTTAGTTGTATTCCCAGACAGCATCCCCCCTCCCCTCGGGCTGACTCTCTTGTGCAGAGCTGCTGCTCCACAGTCTGAGGGGCCGAGGGGTTCTTGGGGGTTATTCCCTGTGGTAAAGCAGGGAGCCTGAGGGGCTCCGGTGTGTAGGAGCTTTGGGAATGCAGAGGCCTTGGGGGCCTGGAGCTCAGATGGGGCCTAGAGGGTAAACTTTCTCACTCAGGGAGCAGAGATGGAGCAGATACAGAAAGACAGCAAGGGGAAAACACCTTGAGAGGAGTCTGTCAGATATGCACGCAGCAGCCGGGAGGATCCCATGAGGCTACACAGGCACAGAAACACATAAACACACATGTATGTATAACCGAAAACCAATATGTGGGCCAGCAAATAGACACACAGCTATTTAAATATTCCCATCTCTTCTCAACCATCCCATCTTTCATCTTCTCCTCTTTTCTTTTCTCCTGCTGTCTCCTTTATTCTGCTGGAAGATATTAATGCCTAACAGGATTATATGTGTCTCTATCATGTGAGACACAAGATCACAAACCAAACCAAGCCCCCTGGGGAACAGCGGGATGGGAAGGATGAAACAAGGCCTTGTCTTCCCTGTCCTCCCCTCCATTCCTAAGGTATCCAGATGCTGGGACACGGGGATAGAGAATCAGAGAAAGGAAAGAGACAAATGGAGCGAGAGAGGAGTTTTGTCCAGAGATATCCGTCTCACTGGGATAGCATTGTCTCCAACCTCCCTGTCATGAACTCCAAAACAACTCCACTGTGGGCCACTTTGCCCATCTTTTAATTAAAACTTGAAAAGTTTCTTTCTGCACATATCACTATAAGATATGCAGCGTCCTGTCAGAATGAATGGGCAACTAAAGTGGCGAAGAAGCTGTGTAAAAGCAGTTTGAAACAGATTTTGAGTCATCCTGACCTCAGTCCAAAGGGCTCCCATTACTCCAGAGGCAGTCACAATTAGTTACCAACTCACTAGGTTTATGGTTCCTAAATTGAAATGTATCGCTCTTTAAAGCCTCCTCTCTAATTGTGTAGTCATTAATGGCCGATTCCCTATCTACACTGCATTGATGGGCACATAAAAACTCATCATGATAGACGAGCACAAGTGCAGTTGTTAAAGAGGTTTCCTCTTGTTCTGTCTCATCACCACTAGGGGGAGTAGAGTCCTGCGATGCAAGAGAAGAGGGATAACCACTTTCTCTGAGATGACATGAAAGATTGATGGATTCCTTCAAGCTTCATTGTCCAGAAGTAGAAACATGTGAGGCGCTGAATTAGCCTACATTCACATGACACGCACATACAATCACACAACTTACACAAACACAGAAGGAATAGTCTGCATAGCATCAGGGCTGTCGCCAGCATTTTAGAAATACTGAGGTCAGAGGTCCAAGTTCATTCAATGCAGCCCCTCCACCACACACCAGAAAGAGGGTACATTCTTTCTTTTCATTTGGATTTTTCAAATGCATTTTCTCACTTCTCACAAAGTATATTTTCCATAAATTTGAATTTCCTACATCGAAACGGTCGAAATGATACTTATTCCACACTGCCATGGTAAAAATGCTGGTGGAGAAATCCTTGAATACTTCATTTATTGCCCCTAAGTAGTCACATTTAATTATATATATATCATCATATTGAAAAACTTTGTTTTTAAGTGAGATTGAAAATGAAGTCCATTTCATGTTTTCTTAAATGAATGATTTAAGAGCTAAAATTTTGAGTGATGGGCACTTCAGGATGAATGATTATTTAAAAAAAAACGAGGTGTGTTTTAGGAGGGGGACCTTTTTTTTGGCAGATTTTACTTGAAGAAAAGTTCTTTGTTAACAATGTGATGTATAAAGTTATGTTCGTGTCTGACAGATGTTTTTCCTGCTGCAACAGTTTTTTTGGGGTGTTTTATAAGTCAATGTGGGCTACGCACTTGAGGAACGTGAGGAACTAACTGGAATCGGCCTATGAGATGCCTTTCATGTGCAAGTTTTTGACTGTAGGATGTAAAGTCCTCCCTTTAGATTGGTAAAACTGACAAATTCCCAGACAGATTACAAGACATGACCTTATAAAGCTATATACAACTCCTAGCATACTGAGAAGTAATAGTAATACTACTCATTATGATGGTGATAGCAATAATAGCAATAACAATGATATTATTCTAAATGTTATATAATAATAAAACAAGTTCTTCTGTGGGCGATTACAGTATGCATTTGGCTCATTCACTGCAGTTTCAGCAATACAACTACTGTATAATCTGACCTTCAATGTTAAGGCAAAAAATAATATAAAGTTCCCATTCGTCTTGGTAAATATCAAATGTTTGGTCTAAACAGCTCGATAATGAACGGAGATTGTACTGTTTTTTTTAGCGATGCATGTTCTTATATAATGGGCAGAAAGCCTGTTATGAAAGCCTCGGCACTGGATGGGTCAGATGTCCCAAAGATCATTACAAACAACACAGTGGGCTACGAATCCCCAGGGTAGGAAGAACAAACACAAGAGATAAAAGACAAAGATGAGGGAGTGCGGATATATATTCCGATGAAAAATAGGGCATCGTGATGATAAGAGTCAGAGAAGAGCAGGGGATTTGAAGGGGGATGCACTTTACAGTTTGTTATGCAGGCAGTTTAATTGTAGTAGTCACTTTGGGTTTGCTGCTGTTAATTGCTGATATGGAAATGGCAGTGTACTTTGAAAAAAAAGCTCTTTAAAAGGAGATCGTTGGTGGACAAGACTAAGTGAAAATTACACTGGATGGCGGGGCTTATATTCTTAGACATTAATATTCTTCACTTTATGACCCTCCTCTCCCACTGTCTCCACCCTGTTCTCACCCAGAGGGCTCATTATTATCAGTGGAGAGGGGTTGATCTACGCAGACACTCATATGAGAGCTGTCTGAAGGCATTACTGTACACACACTCCCCCAGTGTGAATGATTAGCAACCTATCATAAACAAGAGGGGCAGGCTGTTAAACATGGCCGCGAGGCAGGCTGCACAGATAGTCCATGTGCCCCCCTTCTTGCTCAGGCAAACACAAATTTAGTTCTTTGTGCACCACTAATACTCATCCACCTTCACTCACACACATGGCTCAGACACACAGATGCACTCTGACACATGACAAACCTCATATGCTATTTGGAGGAAGTATATTGAGCTACTTAGTGTTTAAGTCCTCCCAATTATTTAAATGCATGATGCAAGACTGACCCCACACTCTTTAGGCAATAGAGCAACCATTAGATTATCCAATGGACATTATAAAGACCAAAAATAACTAAAAACTTCACGTCACCACAGGCAACACCTCCACTTTGAATGTTCCTGAGACCTGGAGCTTTTTGTCAGATTAACAAAAAAGGAATTCATCTGAAAAGAAATCTGTATTCTTGGATGAAGCTGTAGTGGAACAACGCCAGAATTTGGTCATCTATTTTTTGCAAATTTCTATGAAATAATCATTGTTATTTTCATGTTGCCCTCTTACAAATTTATTTAAACCTGGAAAATGTCAAAGACATATATATAAAAAGACCTGACCTGTATATGTATTAGCTTTCCAGACATTTTTGGCTTCTTGTAGTCATGGTCCGAGAGTGTTTGAAGAAGGTCCTACATCACAACAGAATAACCCAGCCCACACATACATCGCCCTGTCCCTTGTTCCTAATGAGCTTTATCGCATTGGTCCTGCTTGACTTGTCATGCTAACTGGCACACATATATCCATATGTTCCACATGAGCAAGCAGAGGTGACAGGCTGGGTGGCAGAGCTGCTTTCTCAGTTACATCTGAGAGTTTTGCTGCAACAGCCAGCAGCAACAGCAAGTCAGCTTAACTCCATCTCTACTGTGCGTGTGTGCAGACTGCAATTAGTCATGAGAAGTGTTAACAGCATCCGCTTGTTCCTGTTCCTGGTGTTCAATGAGTCAAAAGATAAAAAGCAGACATGAACATTTGAATGGCGTATACCCGATATAGCTACCTGTGATACAGTATGCCCATGTGAAACTTTGAGCACATGCAGAACACATATAAACAGTACATAGCATGTGCTAGGAGAACCAAAAGAGAAAAACATCTATCAAATAACTACTCAAATGCACAACAAAATGAGCCTGATGTCTTAAAAAATGGTCTGTTGCCAGTGAGCAGAGACAGAATGATTGTGAGCATTAACTTAAGAAGGAAATTGTGAACTTGCTCAGTGTATCAGTCTAGAGGACAGAAATGGTGTTTAAAGTATTGTAGTCTGGAATCTGATTTCTGCAGACTGCGAGTAAACAGACAAGTTTTGACCTGTACCCATATTCTTTAATCATAGGGACACAAGGAAAGTAGGACACTGCTTAAACTAGAAATGAGCACAGTATTTTAATTATTTATATGTAGGCATATCATTCTGAGGAGACTGTGGGATTTGCCATAAATGTCAAGACTGAAAATTCAGAAATTATGACATAAAACAAAAGTTGCATTTAAGGCTACACTATTGTTTTAACTGTATTGTAAGCTGGTATTAGACAGATGGATCCATGAGAGTGTTTAAGTAGTAATTCCGTTAATTGAAGGGACAGTTCTACATAATCGAAAATTACCTTATATGCGTTCTTGCCCTGAGTTAGATGAGATCAATACCATCTGTCAGTTAGCTTTGCACAAAGACTGGAAACAGCTTGCCTGGCTCTGTCCAAAAGGTAAATCGAAAGCTCAATAATTAGTTTAATCTGTAAAAAAAAATCCCTTTACTCTGCCTATCATATTTATGCAGTGTTCGGTCTCTATCCTTGAACAACAATACTCAAAAGAGAAACAATTACAAATCCAATAATGATGCTTTGCAGCCTAACACATAGAACATTTAATTTTTTTATTTTTACATAGTTCATTAGAATGTGCAGTGTGAAAAAGGAGATATGTTGACATGTTTTTTGCCCATGTGTGATGTGGACTACTAATGCATCTGAGGTTTGGCAGAACAAAGCACAACAGAAAAATACAAAAAAGGAGAAAAAAGGGTTCTGAGTGACAATGTGAAATTCTGGCCCTAGTTTGATCTTTTCACAAGTTGCATAGCTCTATGCACCGGTCATACAAACTATCCATTAAATATTACAAATAAATGTGGAAATACATTTGGTACATCGGATACAAAAAGATGACCCTGAAGTGATGTAACAGGAAGCAAAGAGTCACGTGAAGTTACGTATTTAAACCAATACAGTCCTCAAAAACAACCTTAATTAAATTAGACAGTTGTAAAAAGGTAAAGCTCAAATGTCAGCAAAGGTCTATACAAATCTAACATGGAGCACACTGTTGGCCTGAAGTATGCCAATAAATACATTTCAAACTAAGTATGAAGAAAAAAAATCTTTTACAGGCTACACTAAAACCAGACACGTGCAAAAACCATGCCATTAAACATCAGTTAATGAACAGTTCTTAAAGCACTAAGCTAATCAAAAGAACAACAAATCATTAAAACCATATGGTCAGGAGAACTGTAAATAAAGAAACATTTGTGAACAAAAACGATCTCTAGTTGAACACTGTATTCCTCTCAAACCTAGTTGAGAAGAGATTTGATAAATAAATATAATCTGTTGTAGTTTCACATTAACATGGCAATCAAAAACTGTTCCTGTATCTAACAATTCACCTAAAGCTCGGCATTCAGCTTTGACAGGTTTTTAAAACTATCCACACAGATCTCTGTGACAGTGAAGCCGACGATGCGGCAGGAAGGCACCGTCGGAAAGTTGCAAGTCCACTGGATCTGGCTTTGCTCCTGAATGTCAGAAACAGAACCGTCGATATAAAACCGAGATGGACTGTTAGTGGTAGGACCGACCCTTATCCCTCCTCGTTTGGTATCTATAGTGATGGTTTTACAATCAAACACACTAGCTGTCCCAACGTAACAAGGAAAGGATGGCGCGGTGGTTGGAGGAGGTGCAAGAGTCTGATTCTGCCTTTGAAGACAAAGATCTTCACCAACCCTCCTCACATACGCGTCAGAAACAGTGCTGAGATCTCAGAGCTCGTCATGGTTCTTGGTGAGGTCCTCTCCGTAGTTGGTGGCCTGGCTTCCCACAAACATGTTCCAGTTTCCAAGGATCTCTTCTTTGGTCAGCATCTGGTCCTGAGGAGGGACAAGGGAATTGCAAGATAAGTACGTCTTACGTCGTTTAAAAATACGTGACAAAACAAATACATTTTGTTTTTTCTCAGGCCATGGCCACAGCAATGATACAATTCAAGTTGTATCCGTAAAGATGCATCTGTGCAGAATTCTAGCGTAAGCTGAAAAGGGTGAACATTTAAAAAGCACTTTCAAATGAATCATTAAGTGTGGACAAGACCTCATACACAAGATGACAAGAAATGGATCTTAAACACGTTGATGCAGCTGAAACAACGCACCTTGTCCTGGTCAGACTCGTACACCAGATGTCTTGCCTCAGCTTGTGCATGGTCGTAGTCTTGTGGCATAATCCAGTGGCGGATTTCGTCCTGGTCCATTTTACCATCTTTGTTCAGGTCTCGGAAGTCAGAGAACTGTTCCCTCTCAGTCTTGACCCAGTCCGGCTCTGGACCCCCGTCCTCATGAGCAAACATGTCGGCTGAAACGGCCAAGGACAATGGAATTGAAAAAGTTAAAGTTTTAAGTTAATGTTAAAAAACAACAAAAAAAAACAATTTACACCTAAAATGTTATCTTCGGTGATCCCAACCATAGTAGGCAGAAATATTTCACATTCAACAAACACAGCTTTCATTCCTTCATCAACACAAAATATATAGAAGGTATAAGTGGAATGCAGTTCAAAACCATAAATGAACAAAACCCAAAGACACATATACACACACACACACACACACACACACACGTAAAAGTGGGGGTAAATCAAAGAAAGGTAATGGATTTTGCTAATAAAACTATGCAAATAACAGCTATGCTGATGATACCCAACTGTATTTTCCTGTCTCTGTGACAACTGGCCTGTTGTTGCCCTTTTCTGTGTAGAAGGTTTACCATTATGAATTTCCATCTTTACTATATTTACTGTATTCTCATTTATCTGTTTTATGCTACTAATTTTTACTTTATGGTTGTTTTGCATTGGATAGCATATTGCTACGCTTAATTAATTTCAACCAATTCATTACTTAAACTTACCAATATACTCATCTTCATCCACGTGTCCGTCGCCGTTCTTGTCAATGTCCTCCAGGGTTTCCTGCATTCAGAATGAGTTAATTATGTCATTAAAAGGGAGACACAAGGGTCAACAATAGTGGAACTTACACTTTGAGTAATAAATGAGAAACATGTCGCCCCAGGCAGGATGAGTGAAGGTATGAGGGTCAGCTTACAGCTGGACTGGCAGACTGACACTATAATTACAGGATTCCCTGCTAATGAGAGCCAAACCCTCCACATTAAAAGATGATATACACGTTAGCAAACATTGTCTTTTAAAGCCCTGGTAGATGGTTCTCTCTCTCACATCCTGGATTTGACTGAATGGTTACTTAAAAGCTTGCTGTGTGAGCTGATCATTAGTTTACAACCACACACATGTACACTAATTGCAATGCATCTGGGCATAACACACGCAGCTACACAGATTAAAATTACTGTATGCATCCTTACCTGCAGGTGAGATGCCCTCTCTGAAACCTGCTGAATGATTAATAGCCATGTAGCTTCTGTAGTCTAATCGCTGACTAATAATAAACAAGAACATCCATCCATTTTCTTTACCCACTTAACCTGTGAAAGGTTGTGTGTAAACAAGAAAGGATATGTCCATTAAAAATATAAGACCTATAGACCACTATAGACTCCTGTAAATACTGACAGCGTGACAGACGCTCTGTACATTTCAGAAGCATCCAAGAGGCCCATCACAATCACATTAGTCTATAACTTTCAGTTCAGTCAGTAACATACCTGTCATAGTTTACTACTATGGCCAATACTATACAAAGGAGTTGGATTAATAGTCTAAATCCCATATCATTAAACCAGGAATAAGGGTGTAACAAGCAATGGCGTCTAACAACATATTCAACCAACCAATCTGCTCAAAGTGCTGATTGGTTGGTTGAATATGTTGTTAGAGTCCAGAATCGTCCACAGGTCATACTAAAAATTAACCTGGCATACCAAACATAAGCCAGCATGACGAAGGAAATGTAATGTATTCGAAAGAGGTGTAATGTGCGAATGTGTGTTGTGATATAGATTTGAAATTATAACATCCAGCCCTACTATACAGTTGACCTTATTATAATGACAGCAGTCAGAAAGCCATCTTGTAAGCCTTTAGGGAAAGCAGAGGAAAATAAAAAGCAAATGGAAATTAGAGTTAAATATCAAAAGTTCAGATTAAGAATGGTATACAATGTACACACAATGTATGTACTACCACTAGCTTATGGGTATTGAGAAATGTTGGCTGGAAGAATCCATGGTTCTTCATAACACCACAGATCAAAGGCAGACAGGTAACCAACCTACAACTATATTGGAGGCTCTGTGGCGACCTGGAGGTGAACCATACTCATGTGTCCGGAGTTGCACTAAACTAAAGCCTTTCTGGGACAATATTTACACAACAATAAAAGACATTATGGGATATGCCATTCCAAACAACTGTGCTGTTATACACTGTACCTACTAGAGGAAACGGAGCAGGCTATCCAAGGATGAAAGAAACCTCTCAGTGTTTTTTCTCAGTTTACAGTGTAATGCAGTGGAGGTCTCTGGCCTCTGAAAGCAGATATCAGCAGGTAGATACGTGAAGCCGGACATTTAAACAGAGGGCTTCGTTATGTGAATGAGTTTGTAGGTGCACAGTTGACTCAGTGAGATGACTTCATGTTCCTGCCTGAACCTGCACTACAAGCTCCATTAGTGATCTGTCTGGCTAGCCTACACTTATGTCCTTTCTAAAGCTGTAAAGTATCTTTTTTTCCTTTTCTTTCCCCACGTAAACCATCAATTACTCATTGTTGCATGGTTGTGTGAAAGATGTGTGTTATCGAAAACGAGTCTAACCACTTTTGTGAGAAACAGGCTAAGCTTCCACAAGATTCACCACAATTAGTGAAGACGCCACTGGCTGGCAACATTCGATGATGTCATAAAAATGAGAGATTAATAATTAACTCTGTCAAATGGGTAGTACAACTTTTATGAACATAGCAGCATAGTGCATCACTGCTAACATTTGCCACGCAACTGTTCCATGAAGCCAAATTTATATTTAAAGATTGGGTCTTAAATGGGACAGTTGGTCTATCCCACTGGACCTGTTCCAAAAAAAATACAGAAAGTCAATAATTTCCCTGCCCAGTTAAAATTGCATAAGTAGTTATCCAAATGTAGCACATTCATCCAAGTGGCCCATAAGATTAAAGACACGGAGTAGAAACTCAAATCTGTTCCAGTAATTAAATAATATCTCTTAGTGGACAGACAAATTGCAAAACTCTAAATTTAGGGAATTTCATTTTCTCCTACATGCAAATCTGAACTGTGCTTAGTGTACCCACAGACAGACTAGCCTTGCCCCTTTCTAATCATACTTAATTACCATGTGGTTACAGAGGGCTTACCAGAACCACAATATCCCTCATGTGTTCAAATTCCTCAGGGTGAAGGAAGGATGTAAACTCTTCTCTGTCTGCTGCAAGGTCCCTGTTCAGATCAGCTGTTTGAAACCTCCTCTCATCACGAGGGAGCATCTTCTTGAAGCTGAACTGGTCTGTTGCTTCATCAAACTCCTCCGGATTGGCTAAAGAAGAGGAATTAAAATCAGGTTACTGTCATGTGTATAAATAGCTACTTTATTACTGTATGTAAAAAAAGAAAGGACATAGCTGCCGAAAACACCCATACCGAGGTAGTATCCGTATGTGGCTTGCTTGTACTCATCCCATGAAATCTTGTTGTCTTTGTTCAGGTCGTAATCTGTCCACACCTTTGCCACATTCTCATAAACGTAACGCTTCTGTACACGTTTTATCCAAGCCTTGAGTTCGGCTGTGGTGATGTAGCCATCGACGTTGCCGTCTATCCGATCCACTATTTTACTGTAAAGCAAGAGAATAAAGACAGGGAGCATTTGTTAGAGTTATTATATATACTTTCAACACTCAAACAAGATGTTGAAGATCCAATATAGGCACTTTAGCTTATTTTCAAGGATAATTGACGAGCACAAAAGGCAAGTGTTTGTGCTGTCTCACCTCAAAACACTGAGCTACTATTTTTTACCAGCAGACAGGAGAGAAAACAAATATTTGGTAGTACCATTTTTACTATTACGAGATGTGGCTTCTGCAGGGAGGAGCAGGCAACCCCCTTTCAGTGAAGAATGCAGTGTAGCTGGGGTGTATTCTTAGACCTGGGTTGCCACGTTGTGATGTTACAGGGGTGACAGGGTCCTCCCACTCTCCTCACCACAGGAAAGAGTTTTCTTTGGGAGGAAAGCCCATTTAGCCAACGTGTGTTAGGCTACATGGTGCCAACTTGACATCTAGGCAGTGGCGAAAAAACACTTTGAAGCACACAAACAGAACCACGTAGCAGATGAAGTGTAGACTATACAGTGACAGCAGCTATATATGAAGACTGTCTACTGCCACACAACTTTACTCAAACTTCACTACTTACAAATGGTTCTTTAATGACGATGTATAATTAAGATTTCGGCTGAGCAATTTACTCTGTAGATTAGGAGTGTGTGCGAATAGTACGGGTGGCGCAATAATGCAGCGTTTTATCTAGTCTTGTAGATTTGCTGGCATGCACATCTTTCTCAGGCACTTGTGCTCATGTTGTTAAATTTTAATGTCCTTAGCCTGAAAGGTTACACGCAACACACTCCATGAGAGAAGTGAGTGTGCGGGATTGACAAAAACAAAGGCTCAAATGACCCTGTGACAATAACACCAAGAGACTGATATCAAAACCAGCTCATGTGTCAGAGTAATGATGTGCTTACCTGAGCCTGTCTTTGCTCTCCTCGGGGGTGAGTTGGTCAAATGTTCTGGCCTCCTCTTTGCCAAGAAAGGCCTCATGGTCGTATTGGAAGCTTTTATTGTCTTCGTGGGCAGGCCTTCCCAGTTCTGGGTCATGAAGAACTCTCTCTTTTCTTAACGTTGGCTTGCCGTGCACCACAACAGTGCACAGAAGCGCAGCATACACGAAGGAGAAGACGTCCATCAGTCAGTGATGAAGATGGAGGTTCTTAGTTATAAACAGGCCTGTGACACTACAATGCACAATAAGCAAGCGGCTGTGTAGTCACTTTCACTGCTTGTATCGAACGACACACACTAACTTTTCTTCCTGTCTTCAGCAGCGATGTGTGCAACAATGTTACAGCTGCGCAATAACCAAACCTGTAGAGAGGACCTGAGGCTGCAGACAGGTCCACTGAGAATACCTCCAGTCCTCACTCAAACGGTTTTAGGCAATCCTGTCCCCCTTTGAGAACTTGCGCCCTATTTCCTAAGGGAGGGATGCAACCAAACAGGGATTTTCTGCCGCCTTACGTACAGCCAATCACAGTGTCCGTTTCAGGCAGGGCCCAGCCTCCTCCGCTGCCAGGATCCCTGCCATTGGTCCGCAGGATGTCGGTAACACGAGAGGGATTCAGGGCGCCACGTTGCACGCTGACGCTCAAACTCAGCTCACTATAGAGTCAGAATGTGTCAGTCTGAAACCAGTAAGGAGGGAAAATACGAAATTGTTACAGCTCTACAACTAAAACCTACAGAGCTGCTCAGCTCATGTATCATGGTCGTGTTCCCACTCGTACCAACATGCACCCGCCATTACGGCGTGCCTGTGTGTAAATGTTACGAGCGTACAGGTATGGACGACGTTCAAGCCCCCATTAATTATGCACTGTCACCCACATATATGCAACCCTGTAGTATTGTCTCTGCTTTAGTTTGTAATGTAACAAACAAAGCAGGAAGTTGTTGAAAACTAACAACAATGCACTTAAAAATCTTTTAGGTGGCCTGGGCACATGTTCAGACATTGTGTTTGTGTGTTTTAGAGGCACTGTTGTGAGTCTTTGGACAAAATGAAGTGAATACTGAGTACATACTTTTGTTAATGATATACTTCAATAGTAGTATGCACTCAGCACATTGCACCACCTAGAGAGTGAGAAAATGTAGCCTATGTTTGGTTTCTGAACAAAAGCTGTTTGGATATCCCCTAGAATATATCTTTGCACATTCCTGCAGCTCTTTTATTGTAATTTTTTCTATTCTATAGGCTATTTATGTTTATCTATGCACCAAAACACCAAAAATAAAATATTCTGGGTGTGATGCTTAGGTCCAGCACCAACAGAGCTAGTTCAGTTCATTCATTTAGTGGCAAAAGCATTTAGTAAGCAACTCTGTTAGAAAATGGCTGGAGTAGTCACCATTTTGTTATGTTTACCTGTTGTGAGATACTGGGAGAAGGGTACTTGGATAAGGGTATTGCAGTATTTCTAAGTAAAAAAGAGCATCCAAAGAAAATATTTGCCTAATGCTGGGGAGGGTCTCACACTTGGATTTTCTTTTTCCTGAACTACTTTTGAGTTCCCTCACATTTTTTGCATTCCCACTGATCCATAGGGACAGTTACTTTGTTGGTCCAGTCCAGTTCTAATACACTGCCAGTTTAGGGAAACACTCAGATGCAAATACTACAGAAAGGAGAAATAATGTGACACTTTACATCATGCATTTATTGCACATTACTCTATCCTACTCCATTATACAGCCACTGGCTGTAAGCACAACTGCTGCTTCTCTGCCTGGCTCTAGTGGCTGGAGCTGTGGCTGTGGATATTGCTCAGACTATGACTACATTTGTGGTTAAATCTATGATGCTTTGGATATGGCTATGGTAGCTGCAGGCCTACTGTAATTACTTTTTAGAGCTTCTATTAAAATTAGCCAAGAAAACATTGTAAAGCCACATAGGATTTAAAGCCACGGTGCTTCTATCGAATTTGACAAATGTGTTACCAATACACCACAGGAGTTCAAGAATACAGTAACTTCATTAACGCTCAGCCAGCTCAACAATGTCAATTCACTTCACACAAACAACCCCAGCATGTAGTTAGTGTTATACCCCTTAAAAACGAATGTGTCACATCCTTAATCACACCAATGCACAGCCATGACTACAGCCACAACCAGTGACAACAACAGCAAAAGATATTTCATGGCTGTAGTCATAATCACAGCTTTTTTTAAGTGCAAAGTTAACTTATTCCAATTCCTGGCACCATGGAGCCTAAAGGAACCTTTACATGGAAAGTTTTGCAATGAGTTCTACACAGTGAGATTTAAAATTTGGTAAAAAACACTGGTATCGGATCATACTCTGTATTGGGAGATACCCTGAGTTAGGGTATTGGGAGAGAAAAAGTTATATCAGTGCATCCTGGTATTAAACCTAGACAAGCACAAGGCAGCAACACTCTCAAGTCTATAGTATGCCTGTTACTGTGCTATTATGGAGGTGTCCCGGTTTTGTTAACTTCATGCTTGCAACAATGTTTTGAGAAAGATGCAGAAATAGTTTGCATGGGAAGAGGGTGCAATCGTATGACTAGAAGAATCACATTACTCAGAAGCATCTCAACATGCTGTAATATGGAAGAGCAGACTCCGTACCCTGGAAACAACTTGCTGACACTGCCGTGCCTAATCCTCCTTCGTGGGCAGGAGAGACATGTACTTTGCCATTCATCAGTAGCATAATAAGCCAGCACATGGCACTTAGCTGTTTAGCATAAATAGTACACCCCGATTTATGATTATAAAGGGGCCCTGGGGCTAACTAGCCTCTTTATTCAATTAATGAATAGTTAAAATATTTAAATTAGTCCTGCCTGGTCAATTTGAATCAGTGTGTTGTGCAGACATGAAGAAATACAAATGTGTTTTTCCCAGTGAGATACATCTTTAAAATGTACTAAAAATGTATAAATCAACAGAAACTTTATAAAGTCTGGGCTATATTAAAATAAAAATACTTATTGATATTAGACTAACAAGCTTGATCTACAAGAAGAAATTATATTTTTTGTAAACAATATTATAGATGTTTCAACTTTAGCCATGGCGCCTAACTATATATTAACTATTTACAGTATATTAAAATATATACCATTTTATCGGCGTTGTCCCCGGTTAACAGTGGATGCTTCTGAGGCACAGCCAATGTGTTAAAGGTTATCGGGAAGTTGGAATTAATCTCAAACAATAGTAGCATGGTTGAACAACTGCAGGCATTAACATGTTGGAGAGAGAAAGTAGATGGGAAGAGTGGCTTTCAACATGAATATTTCACTGAGGAATAGAAAAGGGAGGGGGTTGCAGCTACAGGGGTGTTCAGTTAACCATGAGATTACACACACTGCAGAAGGCATTTGGTTAATGTAATTAAGAAAACCCTATGGTGGAAGACACAGAGCATTAGTGTCCGCGATATACAGTTCTGTGTGGCCTTTCCTTCCCCACGCTCACAGCTACAGACTATTTATCTGATTCACAATAAAAAAACATTTTGGTGGAGCAAAAGCTTTGTAGTTTG
Source organism: Sander vitreus (assembly GCF_031162955.1). Taxonomy (NCBI): domain Eukaryota; kingdom Metazoa; phylum Chordata; class Actinopteri; order Perciformes; family Percidae; genus Sander; species Sander vitreus. The sequence goes on from NC_135855.1 coordinate 26,312,422, forward strand.
TTTATGCGTGAAAAATTAATCAGAACATGTGCATATTTAAGTGCTTATGAATAACAGATCTTACACTAATTTATGGAAGTGAATGTGACTGTTACCATAAAATTCAAAGTTTTTTTTTTTTATATATTACATATTGGTGGTAGTAGACAAAGTAATTACCTGGAAGGAAATGTGTCTTGTTTTGAAGATAACTGTTTGATTATTCAGCAATGTTTTATTCAATATTAGTAGAAAAATAAGCAGTCTCTTCTTGAAGCTTTTTGAACAGATGTACCCCTATTTTTAATGAAGATAAAGGCAGAATCGCATAGATGTTGTTAAGGTAATTTCTCAGCTTTTTGCTGTCAAAGCTTAGTTTGTTGCTTGACCAAATCGAGGTAAAGTTAAGAGTGTGCTTTGCTCTGTGCTGTCAGTCAGCTGCAACTCAGGCCAAGTTCATCTTCCTGTTTTGCTTCATCAGATCAGGGATCAGAGTGGAAAACAATTCAAACTTATAACACAATGATAATTTTAATGTTACACCCATGTTATACCCAAAAAAGTCCCGTTTGCTATATAATATTTGAATTCAAGCTAATCACTTAGTTGAAAAAATGAATTGGCAACTATATTTTGATAATAGATTCATTGTTTTAGTCATAGTTCAAACATTTCTCTTCTCAAATGTAAGGATTTAATGATTTCCTTTCATTTATGATAGTTGAATGAATATCTATGGCTTTTGGGCTGTAGTTGCAGCCCTAGTTTAAAAAGGGAAAACATGTATAAAATGTGCCCAAAATGTATCTTAGATTCTTCAATAAAGGTGCTAGCTAACATTTTCCTTACGTTGTTGTGTAAAAGAGTCAAAAAAGCAGATTAGACTAAAACAATCACCGGCTCATCAAAAAAAAACAATGAATCTTATTATAAACATGTGCTCATTTATCTAGAGCAGGCCTACCTGCCGTACATCATCCTCGTAGGAGAGAGAATTTGGCACATTTATTGTTGTGACCTTTGAAACTACAATGTCATTATTTCTTAATTTACTTCTCTGCTTTATTTTCGTCAGGCACCGTAATTCCACCAAAGTTCCTCCATTTATTTTTTCAAATTGTTTGGGGTTGCAGTGTGTTCTTGGGATTTCCCTGTGCTGTTCTTAATGAATATGAGTTTTGTGTCACCTACACTACAACAGTTTTTAGTCAGGTTTCAGGTTGGTGGAAGAGTTGAAGTACAATATTGATTTGACTGAACAATAACAGGGAATATAGAGTCCCTCATCACACAATTACTCTCCACAATTTCCCTCTCCCTTGTGAATTTTCATAGTTATAATAACTCACCGCCCCTACTATTCTGGATAGATTAATAAACTTCCCATTGCTGCCACATAGGAGAAAAGAAACCTTTGCTCTGTTTAATGACAACTGTAAAGTGGAGGCAATCATGGGATGCCTCCCATGACATTTCCCCGTTCCTGTCCGCTCCACTTATCTTAGACAAATAGCCGTGCCAGGCCACTATCGAGATGAAGCGTTTTCCCCGAGTCATTACGTCTGTCACTGGGGCCATTTCCATATTGAAAAATCTGAAACAATAAACGACGCCTGAGCCTTTAATAACTGTGAAGGAATCATATTTGGAAAATTGCATTGAAGCAATAACCTTTTCTCCCTGTAATTAGATGACAGAGAGGTCCTGGTTTTAATTAAGTCAGCAATTTATAGTCGCACAGCCATACCTCAGCGTGCTGATTAGTATAGGAGGGATCACAGAACAGCGTTGCCTCAATTTGAACAGATTTGATCTAGTAATTACTGTGTTATATGGCAAAGGCCGCAGCCAGTCTCAGACTCAAGACACTCTTGATGCAGTGCTCCGTGAAGCATGGCCCTTCCCATCGTTACTTGAGCTGCAAATATGTGGCGAGCAAGTGTCTGTCTGAATAGGTCTTCAAAGGGGGTCATCAACAGAGGACATAATGTTTGAGGAGGCATATTAAGGTGTGTGTGTGTGTGTGTGTGTGTGTGTGTGTGTGTGTGTGTGTGTGTGTGTGTGTGTGTGTGTGTGTGTGAGGGGGGATTTGTTTTGGTGCAGCATCATTTTATGCTGCATCTTAATTGATCCCATTGGTCACTGTTAAACGTTAACATTTGCAGGAGGGGGCAGAACAGTTGCTGTTTTAGTGCTGTGTTAATAAACATGGCAATTTACTGTCAATTTATGTCCTGACAGGTCGTAATGGAGACCATGAAAAGAAGATTAGCTGGAGCTGTTACAGCAGACCGTCTGGGGACCGCCATCATGAGACTGTGGGGACCAGCGCTTGTCGTGTGAGCTGGCACCCCTCTGGCTTTCTGTAGCTGTCCACATGATTGACATTAATGGTCTAGTTTTTGGAAAGAATGGTAAATTTGTGTTCTCTCTTTTGAGAATATGACATTCATCACTTTATACAGACATGCACCTATTGGCGATCAGAACAATAGCACAAGGCAGCCCCCTTGACACATCATTAGTGACATCAAACAGATGCTTGTGATCTGTGCCGCTAATTTCATTAGCTTCTCCAGCTAACCACAACAGTGTGGTAAAGGCCTGTGTTGCAACTAAGGAAGAGGTGCAAAAACTTGAGAGGTTTTTGGTTTCCTTGTTTGATATATGGTGCTCATTTGCCTTTATTCTCTACTATATACGTATGTTAATTTGTGTGTCTTACAGCATCTGAAATTAGCTACATCCTTCATGGGGAGTAAGGTATACAATATCATGTTCTGCAAAAAACTCAATGATTTGACAATACTGTGACACATTATAAGGGGTAGGATGTCTTTAAAATTGAACTGGAAGTGCACACACCTGGTAGAGATCAGAAGAACATTGCATGTAGGCTCCTCATGTAGACTACTTCCAATCTAAGCAATGTGAATCCTAGCGGCCTAATGGGAGAATGGGGTTAATTAATCCCAGAGGACATCTTAGTTTGAGGAGAGGGGCTCCTCAGCCCTCTAGATCTTCCCCACATAAAGGTCATACTTCACAATAAGACAATGCATGTGTTGCCCCTCTGATTACTTCTCATCCTCTCCCTCCAAACATCTAATTTGATCGCCTTCCTTCAATCAGCATAACTATATATCGCCTGAGAACAAACCCTGGAACACACTGGGACATCAAATAAACTAATACTAAATGCCGTCCCCAGGCTTTGAATCATCCATAGATCTGTCACAAAGTGGTCTTAGAGGCGATAGAGTCTGGTGCTAAGTGTCTGCCACTGGCTAAACATCATTTGTGTGCTGACGTGAGATACTAAAGACTGTCTCCAGGCCTTGGCTGTTTTGACTATGGGCTGTGATTTATTGGTCATCATTTGGGTGACATTATCCTCTGGTCCAACATTCTAGTCAGTTGGCGTTACGATACTTTCTTTACACCTTCTCTGCACTGTGGCATATTTGAGGGAAACTGTGCTCAAGTGTGCGCATGTGCCACAGATGCCATTTCTAACCTTTGTGCTGTTGCTGCAGGGTTGTTCTGTGACAGAGGACACTCAGTAGCTAAGTGTAGCCACAAAGACGTTATTACTATCTGATGTAAAAAAGTTTGTCTCCATAGTCTAATGACCCTAATACTTCTCAAAGCACTGCATCAAGAGATCAATGCAACATTGGCTTATAATTAAAACACTGAAACAACAATCCAAAAACTAAATATCAATACTTTGTCTGTACTACATCTTCTTCCTCACTGTAGGTTATCCAGCAAACTGGTACACCTGCAAACTCTTTCTCTGTATCGTCTGACTTGATCGCCACGCCTCCATCCAGCAGATAGGATGGTGGTGGAGTGGTTTTGGCTGCAGAAAGAGTGTCTCCCCTGGGCAGCAGAGCAGCTCCTGTCCCCTCCTCTCCTTGCAGCTGGAGCTACCAGAGCCAGATGCTACGTAGCTCCACCACCCTCTGTCCCCCCTTTCTCTCTTCCAGGAGGATGGTGCCCAGAGAGGAGGATGACAAACATCTCTGCCTCCTCTTACTGACGGATTTGGACGACCTAACTCCAGCCCTGCACTGTTCCAACCGCCAGCACAAGATGTTGACTTAATGGAAGGGGGTTGGCTGTGGATTGGCCCATATGTGTTTGTATTGGGAAAATATGGCAGGGTGGTGTGTCTGTGTATTCAATAGGATTTTGTGTGTGTGTGTGTATGTATGTGTGTGTGTGTGTGTGTGTGTGTGTGTGTGTGTTTTCACCTAGCCCAGACTGCCTACATCCATCATGCCATGGTGCTCTGGCAGAGAGTGGGACTCAGACAGCTTCACTAACACACGGTCAGTTAAATTGCCTGTTAAATTGTCCTGGTCTGCAGCTATCTTAGGTGTAGATAAAAACACTGCACTTAAAGCCTGCACTTAAAGGCAGAAATTGTCAAGTAAATGCCAACCTCCTTCCATGCATAGAGAGAAAAAGAGAGGGACAGAGGGAGAGAGGGAGAGACAGAGATCCTCTAAGGGAAACATATTTCCATTACAAGACAAAATACTGCGACACACACACACACACACACACACACACACACACACACACACACACACACACACACACACACACACACACACACACACACACGCACACACACACTGTGTCTATTGTAGATGCCACAACTGTTAGCCTACTTAAGAGTTATTTCTCAACCTAAAATATCAACAATAATCTTTATATTTTCATAGAATTATGCTGTTTATACTCAGATATTATGAGCTATGTATATTATAGTATATATTCCAAAGACTAAAACACTTCTTTTTTTTAACTTTTGAAGATTCAAAAAATTGTCCAAGAAGCCAGTATATATATTGTCCATATGAGATACAGGCTCACCTGATCAATAGGCTAAATTATGCATGAGCAGCAAAACTGTATTACCTCTTCATCAACCTTCACTGTGCTCCCTTAATGATTAAGTCACACTCTCAATCCAATACGTTTGACATTTCTCTCCATGCAACCAGATGGAAAATTAAGCCTCATTCTTTTAACATTACTGGGGTATTATGAATAATTGCCTAAATCCTATTTGTGTACCTGGAGCAGAAAGCTTTAGGGAATTGCTCTCCTGTAACGAGTGATGTAATGATTTGTACTTAGATTTATACAATTGATAAAATCTAGAGAGAAAAACTTTCTTAAACTCTACACTACATAGCTGACTGAAACTCAGCAGTCTGTGTAATGAAATGATACTTAGTTAAAAAAATCACACTTAATGCTTTGAAATGTTTAATAGGTTTTGCTTTGGTTCTGGATTTGGCCCAAAAGTCAAAATGGCAACCTTTGTGTGTATTCAAATGGATTTCTAAAGACTAATACGTATTCATTATTTATACTAGCTTTATATTAATGCTATCTAAAATTACTTTATTATTCAATGGATCTTGAAAATTGGGATTCATATAATTAACCATTGGGTGAAAACGTGACACCAAAATTTAAATAGTCTATTGACACACATGGGTCTGTTTTTTTCTATTATACTGAAAATAATCATGTTAGATCCATAAATACTTACTGTAAATAAAAAATAAAAAAGTTGTTCTTTAAACATATCTATATTATCTAATTAGATGTGTCAGACGCATGTTATACAATATTTAAGGCATTAATAGCGGTTTTAGAACCTTGGTATGTAGATGGATGGACGTAGTCTGCCAACATAAACTCAGTGATATGAGAGGTCATCTCTATTGACACACCAGGGAACTACATACATACATTAACTGCATCAATGAACAATGTGTGACAATGACTTTAAAAACATCAATATGTGTCAGCAGCCATTAAGATGTTAATGTTTGCATCAACCCATGGAAATATTTTTATTTAACAGCTCCAATGTGTAACATAGGGAGAACCTAATGTATAATTAAATCAGTTGTGATAGTACTTATAAAGTTACATTTGTTCTCACACCTTGTTCATCATGATCTATGATGTGAAAACCACATATTTGATAAGATATCGTTCATTTTTTTTAAATTAACATAGATAGATGAATGGATAGATTAATATTGATTAAGATTAGCAATACAACTATATCCTCAGAATCTGTGCCCCCACCTGAACCTCATTCACGTGATGCCAAAAGTACATAAACATAACTTACAAGTTATCAAAACAGTTTTCATTTCATTCTATAATGTAATTGATGCCAGAACTCAGAGGTAGTGGACTCAAACGGTGAAAGTAGTCATTCAGTAAACCAGTTCACCTGAATACAAACAGTGCCAGGTCACATTTTTGTTCAGCAGAGCGCAAATTAACCCAGCAGCATATTTAACTTCGATATTTAACTCCACAAACCATCACTCAGTTTTGTTGTTGGGTCTCTAGTTGGGCGCTAGGGGGCAGAAAAGCCCCACAAGTGACGATGATGGAGAGCACACTGTGGCAGAGAACTGCTGCAACACACAGGCCAAGTTTTCTCCTATCCGTTATCATCTGAAGATGTTTTTTTTTTAAGATTTATTTTTTGGTTCGCATAAAGAGCTTTAGATATACTTGGTTCGAACTTGTTTTTATTGCTTTTATTGTTAATAATTACTTGTTAACTGTAGGCTAAGCATGGCCCGCCGATTAATTAAAAGATACCTATATGTGTGATTTAAGTGAATTCTTGAATATTAGTACAACTACTTACATTGCAGTCCTTTAAAATATAGGGATATTCTAAAATATCACATTATGACCAGAAATTCGGTTACTGTAAGTCAAAGTGATATCACCGGTTACAATCATATCTGTACATAGTAGTCAAATGTTTGTTTACTTTGTTGTCCTTGTTTTTGCCGTATGTCGATTTCTGTGTACTTTGAGAGCAACAAAAAGCCCCCTGTTTGTATTTACACTAACTTGGCCATTAAAACGGATTCTGATTCTGATTACAGTGGCACATAGCAATATAGGGACTATTTTTTCTTGAGTAGCTGATGTTATTGCATGCGTTATTCAGTCTTCCCATTGGAGTGCTTTTACTTTGGGTCCACCTGACAATATTCTCCCTTCCTCCGTCGTATGGCTATCTGTCTCCCAACTCTGAATCGTGAGTCAGGTCTGCCTTTTGTTAAGGGAGATGTGACGAGGTCGTGAAGCCAAAGTTCAACTTTCTTGTAGGCCCTCTCCAGTGGTGGCTGAGCAGGCAGGGGACATTGCGGGGGATTTTGGCTAAACGTCCCTCCATCTGCTGGCCCATCTGAAGAGTGGCAAATCTTTAACTTACACAATGCAACCTATGAAGTGTGTGTGTGTGTGTGTGTGTGTGTGTGTGTGTGTGTGTGTGTGTGTGTGTGTGTGTGTGTGTGTGTGTTAGAGAAAGCACGCATAGGAGAGAGATGCGATGAGTGGAGACTGATTGAATATTCATAACCATACTTGACACAGTTTTATTATATTTTAGTATAACGTGGTCTGCGTGATTGATACCAGGTGCACTTTTACGCACGACACGTCCACAATAATCCCATAAATCCCAATGTTTGCAGGTTTGGATTAGCAATTAGGATAATTTGCTGCTTTATTATTATTGTGGTATTTATACTGAACCCTTTCTTTAAATTGGATCATGCATGTGCGATCAATTTATTGTATCAGTATAACTTTTGTTCATGAGGCGCGCGGATTGAGAATCATAACCTCGGATAAATGTATTACTATAAAAGCAAATATTTTAATTTAAAATCCAAACGCGACTCCTTAAAGTGGAATATGTAATGTGTTATACCAACTTTTACACGCGCGTTCAACCGCACGATTGATAACGATGACAATGTCCAACCTCCGTACTGTTTGGACCCTCAGATGACGGGCTATAGTGCTCAGGCATCAAACTAATGCAGGGTGACCGGGGGCTCTCTCTTGCAACTAAACCTCAGAGCTGTCTTCAAATCCTTACATGTCAAAGAAATATGAAAACAAACACACATACTCTCCTCAGTAAATGGAATAGAGTTTACTCCCATTTTCTGACATAAATATATATTAGATAGTAAACCTGGTGCAAGTTACATAAGAACTGTTTTCAGGTTTATTATTCGAACTGTGAAGCGTCATGGTGATCAGCAACCGCCAATCATAGTTTAACCATAATTATTTATTTAATATTACATCTATGCATAAACGACTAAGCGCGTCTTGGTTTGTGAGCTTCCCTTTTCTGCACCAACGCAGGAGGAGGGTTGCATCTGTTAGGGTCCAATGTTAGTCTTAATTACTGGCCTTCATGTTCTCCACGGCCCTCAACCGTCTTTAATTAAAACCTTGATTAGGGGGGAGGAGGTCTCGGGCAAGACTATTACCAGATGGGTTTCCAGCAATAATAATAAAGACTTTATCCGCTGCCGCTGCTGCTGCCTGTGTGCCATAAAGCGCAGAGCTAGCTGCCCGTCCATATCAAAGCACAGCGAGCAGAAAGAGGCTGTTAATTACGCCGGTAATTACTTGTCTAATTACGGTTCGTTTGTGATTAGATTTAGAAACGTTTCGTGGTCTATACAGAGGCTTTCTGTTGCCAGTACTCAGGCTTAACACTGTATAGGCTAAAATGTAGTATGTATCCACAGCGGGGTGCTGCTGAATCGGGCCTATATGAGATGGAGTGAATAAGATCAATAGTGAAGCACTGACCCGAAAGTTATCTTTATTTTTCTCACAGAAGTTCTCAATAATCTATATGCTCAAATTGCCACCAGAGTAAGTCACAAACCTATTCGCTTTCCCTTCTCGCCTTTTTGTCTGCATTATATTTGGCACCTTACAACCCTTCCCTTCAGAGTTTGGCTGCCTTTAGTGAGCTTTCTTAAAAGCAGTGAGGAGGTCATCTTAAATGTCACATTTTAACAACGAGCTTTTTCAGCACCTTTGAGAGCCTCTGGATCCCCATCAGTGTTAAAAGAACATTTGCGATGTGAAAAAACAGCAAAAAAGCCAAATCAATAATGCATCTTGACATATACCGCAGAACTGCATATTAACAATTTAAGATTCGCCACATTATGAATATATCTTGCCAATGGTCTGAAAGTCATTATCAGTGCGTAGCCTCGCCGCCGCTTTTATATTCAAGACAGACAAACTTGCAAATAACAATCAGTTCAATTATCCTCAAAATATTTACTCCAGGATAGGAGTTGTCATCCAGACCAACGTGCACAGAGAAGGAGGGAGGGGACAAGAAGTGATTTTTTTTGCTGCACTGTGCGTTCATTTTCCAGACGGTTTGTCGTCGTTATTGCCTGATTTAGTGTGTGTTGTTTTACAAAGCCCATTTATCTGTGTGAGTTCACGTACAGCGTTGTGCCGCTGCATCCATTTATAGCTACAATATCACACAGTTTTACGCACAGAAATAGTCTCTATCCATCTATCTAAATTGTGTGTAGCTGGGTGCTCCACTATGTGACCATGTGTGCAACGTTGCCGACAGTATAATTACCTCTCCTCCTCGGATCCTCTCGCTGCTCTTCCTGCAGCAGGTGCTCCGGCCTCTCCGACCCTGCACAGAAAAGTGCCAGAGGCCAGGTGATGGCATTATTGAAATGATGTCTATTTTACGCGCACACCCCGCCCCCTTCATCAGCAGAGAAAAGAGGCAGGAACCGAATAAGATCTTTACAAATGCCATCCCATCACCTGTCACTCACCATGCTTGTTGAATCGTCGGGAGGTGAGCCTCTATGCAAAAAAAGTAATGAGTTAGTGGAGGAGAGATCCGGAAAACTGTTTTTAACATGACATTAGATATATGTCTATAATTAAAATGTTTGATAGTGAGTCAAATATTTCAGTGTAAAGAATGCTGTGGGGAAACAACTCTAAAGCGTTTAATGCCTCGGTTTTTTGCAGGATGATGTTCAGGACATGTGTTGCCCACTTGACCCTTGACGACACGTTATTCTTGTGAGTCAAATGTCTTAATGTGTCATAATTTGGTCCTTAGTTTCCCCCAGCTCATTTCAACGATTTTGTTTGTGTGTATCCTCAGATTAAAGACAGATTACACAGAAAGCATCATTATGAGTACAGACACCTGAGAGTAAGAGCAGATCATCGTGGTCCTCATAAGATGGATAGCTGTTTATAATAGAAGATGATTAAATAAATGAACAAATAGATATGATCATATAAATATAAACTGGTAGGAAGTCTCTAATGCAGCCAACAGCACCGCCAAAGCGTCTCTTTAAAGCAGCAAGGGTTAGAGCCCAGCATCAGCCCTGCCCTGGGGATTATGTATCATGACCATAACTACCATACCGTGTGTTGGCTATATCGCACACCATGAATTACACAGGAGAATGCACAACCTCCGCGCTCAACGTTATTCATAAAAATCAGAGATAACAGCCCTCACACAAGTGATGGCAAGACAATTTCGGTGCAGACCGTTGCAGAGGCAGGTGACAAGAGTTACATTTCATGCTAACATTTACACGTGAAAAATAAGTCATGCAAGTTGTGTTACATTTCCAGTCTTAATTGGATTTGAACCCCAGACCTTGACATCATTTAGTGAGTGAATATATCCGCAACTAGAGGCAAATGCCCTGCACACATGTCGGAGCAAGACAATACAGTTGTGTTTTATTTCTGCTTAGAAAACACTAAGACTTATGTTAAATCTTAAATGTAAAAACAGCTTATTTCATATTTTGGTACTGCCCTTAAAATGAAAATATACTTGAGAAAGTAGTCATTACATAACATAAGTCAGCATCAAGAAATAGCTGTTCATTCCAATATATGATCTATTCACCAATTAACAGGTGATATGCTAAAACATTCTGTCCACATGTGAAGTCAGTTTTGCTTTAATTATTTGTCAATCAACTTCAGTCAATTGCTCGTGAAAGTTACAACACAAAGTCCAAGTTCGAGATGGTCTGTTAACTACAAATCATAGGTGTTATATAGATACAATCCTCTCTGGTGGGGCTGAATCCAGGCCAACACCCTTTAGCTGATGCGTAATTTACCTCGCCGTGCGTAATTAACTGCGTCGCCGCCAGACCCCGGTATGTGTAACACTTTATTTTGAACGGTGCAATACGTTTCCATTAAACGTTATTAAAGCGCAGGGAGTGACGAGCTCTCATTTGTCTTGTCAGGACATCTGACAACCTCGTTAGCTCCCATTTTCCCCTGTCAGCTCACAGCGCGACACGGACACTGACTTCAGCCACTCCTGGCAAGCGAGTGATAAATGTGCCTACTCAGCCCTGCGCAAAACAGCAGCATTATTGTTGCCAGCACGAAGCATCAGAATCAATCACAGACAAGTCTGCGTTGCAGGTGTCAGTCTTACGTTTTTTCTTTTTAGATCCAGCCCACTGTCAATCTTTAATCTAATTTAAAGGGTCATAGATTTGTGGCATAATATCCCCTCGTTTGGACTTTCTCTCTCCAGTCTGACTCAGAGGACTGACCATGTGCATCACCGCCGACACAGCCCGCATTTAGCGCTGCACACAGGCCTCACTAGCAGATTAGAGGTGTCGCAAATAGAATTGTTATGAATATTTGTGAGCAAATGGAGGATCTTGTTATTTTGCACTAAAGAAAGGGGGGAGAAGAACACTTAATGGCATGGGATCTTTCCGCTCGCTGCACTTTCAGATGCAATTGTAGATCGAAGTCAGACTTGTCACGTTGAGCCAAAGTGAATTCCTAACATCCAGGACGTGCCTGTCTACTCCGGACAAATTGCATCCAATCACCCCGGGGGAATTCGGCTAATGTCTCGATCCAGGGCCGGGGAGCATGGAGAGAAAACAAATCAAACTCTGCACACAGAGCGTGTAGGGCCTATTAAAACATGTCACACAGGGGGACAGAGAGAGAGAGAGAAACGATGAGTCTGTGTCTGTGCATGTGTGTGCGCGTGCAGTGTGGGGGTTATTAAGCTATATTATCTTTGGGCACTGTATCTTAAATTTAAAATATGACCAATCTAAACATCTCTGCACACTACATTCCTGCTGTTTGAGAAGCAGTCAGCAGGAGCAGGCCGGACGATTTTAGCCACTGCATGCCAGATCAGGCTCCATTTTGACTAACTTTGGCCTTTCTTTACAATTTTAACACTATCAGGTTCTTTTTGAAGCGAAAAAACTCAAAATGCAATTAAAAGCCCATTACTTTATGCATATTTTACAAAGTTTCAATCACATGTAGGGCCTATTTTACAGCCAGTTTAAAGTTGAAGTTCAGATCAAACTTACCTCCTCGTCTCCATTGCAATTAATCCTAATTAAGATGGATGAAATGCCCCCTTTGAACGCAGCATCAACTCTGCGTGCACCCTCTGCTTTCTGGTAACGTGCTCGGTCCCCTGGACATTTTTCTCTGTCTGCTACAGCGGCAGTAAACAATAAGCTCATGAGGCGTAGACTATGGCAGCATAATGTTCTGCATGGTTAGAGAGGGGAGGTCGATCATTACACAATTTGTTTCAAATTTGATCAGTCAGAGCGAGCAAGAGATTGACATATCCCTGGAAAGCTCGCACAGGGATCCTTTAAGTTAAATATATTCCCCATAATTTGTATTCATGTGTCTATGCAGGCCTGTTCACATCAATATTTAGGTGGGAATAATGTCAGATATTTAACTTTTATTACATGTATGTGGTTGCTAAATATGCATGGCAGTGAAGATTGGGATCACATGAAAATATAGGCAGATCTTTCTTTATCATTAGTATTGGAGCTGCGAAACAGTTTCCATATTTAACAAAATCAGAAAAACTGTGCGCGCGCGTGTGTGTGTGTGTGTGTGTGTGTGTGTGTGTGTGTGTGTGTGTGTGTGTGTGTGTGTGTGTGTGTACGAGGAGGGCGGGAGAGAGGTGGCGTTGTGCAGCAGCGTGGTGACGGCAGAGGGAAAACCGGCTGGACAGATTTGCGTTTACGCCTGATCTGCTTCTGGAGAGCGGGGCTGTGTGGGAAGGGAAAGGGAGCACCTGGCTCGACCGCTGTATCCCATCTCTTTTTATTGACAGTCTGATAAGCAGGGACCAAGCCGTGCGGTTTCCAGCGCGGATGTCGAGCACCCTGCTGCGTTGCACAGTATCAAGGCCTCTTAATGGCTGTCCCTCCAAATAATGACCCAAACACAGCCAGTCCTGACTGGCCCGTACCTGCGCTGCCCCGGTCTCTTCCTGAGAGACAGGCGGCGGCGTGGTTGCCCATTTACTCACCGCCTTGTTCAAATTGACACAAACATCAGAGGTTGTGAAATAGGATTCGAGGCTTTTAGCCCGCCTTAGTAAAAGGGAAGCTAAGCCCCATTAGGACAACTTTATAGGGCTGTAGAAAAACGCTTTCAGTTGTCTCCAACATCATTTATGTTTACGATTACAATTTGAAATGCTTAAAACAAAACTGTACTAGGATAATACCAGAGCTTTGAGGATGTGTCTAGGCCTACTGTACTGCCCAAATACATCACGCGGAACAGCGAAAGGCATTTTTATAGGTCTATTGATTGAGACTTGCCTGCACCTGTGCTGTCCACACCTGTTGCACACTGAGCATGTCCAGATTAAAAAATATATATATACACAAAAAACAAAACAAAAAACACAACACAACTATCTACTTGCTCATGTCTTATTACCATTATAGTCAGTAGCAGCTATTAAGTCCTACTGACTAAATCAATTGTGGTGATGGTAAGTTTTCATACATTTAAAGTTATTAAATATCTCGCAAAAACTCCATGTAAAGCTTTAAAACTTAAAAAAAGCAGTCGATGCATACAAGCCATGCTGCATGCTGTTTGCATAGAATGAAACATGTATTTTACTAATCTATTTTCAGTTTCAGTTTTGTTTTTTTTGCGAAATCGTCCTTTAATCTGGCACAACAGGGGACACTGTGGAATAAAAAAGTAAAATAAGATAAACTCAAATTAAAAGATAAACCAGGACGTTCCCCAGCAGAGTGATATGTTAGCTGTCAGTCCCTGCGCACAGCACACACTGGGACAGTAAACAGGCCGGTGTGCGCCCCATGTAGCCTATGCTACCTTGTGCACTTCCCCATTCTGTGCTCTGTGTCCTGTCCAAGGTATGACGTCGACCCGTCGCTCTAGCCAATCACTGCCAACTTGAGGCGGATGCTGAAGGGAAAGTTGCTGGTAAGAGCTGCAGATTTTTTTTCCCACTCTCATTGACATTTCAACTCCAAGACGGATCCAAAGGTAGATAGATTTTAATCGGGACCTATAAGTTTCTGTCGCTGTGACTCGGAGGAGAGATCCGGGGAGGGAAGAAGCAAGTTTTTACGCACAGGATACCGGTCAGACACAGCTACTGCCTTTCATCCGGTGAGTTTGGACGGACTGTTTGAATTTCTTTTTAATATTTAAAGCCCTGATACGTTTGAAATTCTCATTTTGAGAATATCTTAATACTGCAAATGTGCGAACTCTGTCTGATCTCCTAAGACTTGAGAGAAAATGTAAAGCAGAAACTTGCATGTAGATTGATTATAAGCATGAGGCATGGGCAAAGTTAGGTAAAATTACGGGTTAAGTGCTTGCACGTTGCTCTCTGTAGCCTACAGGAGGTGTGCACCCACACAAAGTTGAACACAGCGAGCTGACTTCGTTTTTGTTGTCATCTATATCACACACACACATGTGTGTAATTAGCGATCTTCACTGGAAGGTGGAGGAATTAAGCGCACGTCTTTACTCCTGGGGACAATTAAAGGCTTCGACCTGTACAGTAAATTGAATGTGTATTTCAGCCCTGCTCCATCCATCAGCGCGGTGGAAATGACGCTGTCCATCAGCGTAATATTTTAGTTTGGCTGCGTTTCCTCATCGCGCTGCAATCCATGTGCGATCTTTGGAGAAAAAACGTAATATGTTAGCTTAAATGTTGAGTTAAAGAAGTTATTGGTCGTGTTGTAAAATACATTTTCTAAATGTTGGCTGTAATTAGCAAAAAAAGAGGGAATGTCAAATTTCCAAGTACAACTAAGATTGCAGGGAAATGACGTGTGCGCCCTGAGAGGTCTGAGATTGTTTTGGGTTCATAAAAAGGGCCTGGGTCTTGTGTTTATATTTGTATTTATATGTTGTTTTTTTTTAATTTCTATTTCAATCCCAACTCCAATAAGATGAGCTTCCATGTGTTTTTTTTATTTTTTTCCACACAAAAAAAAAGATACAAAGATACAATCTGATTTCCAAACAGTAGCTGGGAGACTTTGAATGTCTCAGGTCCAGGCTCGTGTATGTTTGGGTCCGTGTTTCTTTCTGTCACGCTTGCCGAGCAGCGCTGTGACACCATTAGCCCCGGTGTTTATCCCAGCCTTCAGCCTTTTGCCAGGAGACTTCCGTGGACTATACACTTTCTGTGGGCTGCACAACCAATCCTAGATCCTCTCCTTGTCTCTCTACAAACTTCAAAGATCGCGCACTATGGATTAGTTAAATCAAAACTACATTTGCATGAATGTATTTATCTCTCAACACCTGCCAGGAGGAGGAGCGTGCACCCTAATTCAGCTCAAAATACAGTAGGCCTATTATAGGCATGTAGACCTTTATTGTGATGGAACATGTTTTAAAAGCGCCTATAAAGCAGATGCTTGTTAGGCCTTTAGAAAAGCAGAATAAGGACCATCTGCAAACATTGAAATTGTTCCTAATGGAGTTATGTTTCCTTACATTTTTGCTTGATGTGCTGAGAAATTAGTAGACATTAATAAAGTTATCTTTTCCTGGACGCGCTCCATGTGCAGCAGGGTTTAAAAAATATAAAAAGTTGAAAGTTGAAAAAAATTCAAACAAGGATGTGATTTGTAAAAGTGCAAATAATGTATGCAAATAAACCAGCGATGTCCTCATGAATCTCTTCACAGAGAATAAATCTGACAATCCGAGGCTGTGATGAATGACAGGTCATCTCAACAAGAATACATCTTAGAAATTCAGGTCGACATTTGTAGTGATTATTGAGATTACACAATGAACAACACCATTAAAAACAACAACAACAACAACAATAATAATAATAATAATAATAATAATAATAATAATAATAATTTCAGGTTCATTTTGATTTGACTAAAAAAAAAAAAAATCGAATTACTGTTTTTTAACCTAAAATTATTTTTTATGCTAACCGTCAATCCGTCATAATCAAATAGCCAATTATATTATCAGAAACTGACTGTCACAATTACCAGC
This sequence comes from Sander vitreus, assembly GCF_031162955.1. Taxonomy (NCBI): domain Eukaryota; kingdom Metazoa; phylum Chordata; class Actinopteri; order Perciformes; family Percidae; genus Sander; species Sander vitreus. The sequence continues at coordinate 26,328,658 of NC_135855.1, forward strand.
TAATAAGTAATAATTACCGTCATCATCAACAATAACAATAGTAGAAATAATAAAACAATAGTAGAAATAATAATAATAATAATAATAATAATAATAATAATCATGATATATGATGTTTGATATTGGATTTAATTATTTGCTCAACATTGTATGAAGCAGGTGTAATAAAATGTGAGGCCTATAAATGATCCCTTATGAGAAGCAGGTAGAGTTGGGATGTGTAGGAGATAATAACAGTTACACAGGATGTATAAAATGCACCCAGCAGTTTCCTGAAACAAATCAAAACAGGATTTGGTGTTACTTCCTAAAGGAATAACTAACTCCTATTAAAATGAAGGGGATGTAGATCAATGCTCCAGTTTTGCTTTTAAAAATCTACATGGATCAGAGGGATTCAGCTAAGCCATCTTTTATGTACTATTAAAAAAAAAAATCTTGAAACAATCTTGTAACATTTTCTAAAAGACCTCCCCAAATGTCCTGATATATAAAAGGTGAGTGAACTATGACCTCCATGGGGGATCATCACAAAGGCAAACAAGTATTAGTGAATAACAAACCCACACAAATGAAATAAATAAAAACAATTGGAAGCACTATTCCACCAGTTTTACACATGATGGATTTATCTCGTATAAATGTGCATCAGCCTGTAAAAGGTAAATCCCAAATAAGAACTAAATTAGGGGGGGTGGGGGTTTACCCTGCACTATCATCCTTCTCCCTATCTAAAAACAATGTCACTGTTTTACACTGCAGCTCCCTCCCCTTATGTTTGTCTTTCTTTCTTTCTTTCTTCCTTTTTTTTTTTTGCATTTAAAAGTTTCTAGATGGGTACGAATACCACATTGCCTCAGGGGGAAATAGCGACCAGATTAGGTTTTCTTTTCAAGGCCTGTGGCATTAGTTGCTGCTAATCCGAATTGGGCTAATTGCTTTCCCAACATCAGCATATCCCGTTTTTTTACAGACTTCCACACAATCCAGACTATACTTTGCAAAACAGAAAAAAATATACATGACAAATATTTTATAATGAAGTTGTTGCTGAGAAAGATGGCCTACTTGGCACGAGAGTGAAGGTTGTAAAAAAACAAAAAACAAAAAAACAGAAATCTGGAGACGAATTAGCTCATGGAGCGGATTTACAGCTTAACCAAAGAAATCAATAACCTACTGGAGGTATTGTTTCCAAAGAAAACTACTTGACACACTCATCGGGGAATCTGTCTTTTCAGCGAGGGCAGGTTAGTGGTGTGAATTTTTGACAGCTGCAGTCTGTGACAAATGAGTGGCAATAACATTTGCACTATAAAGGTAGGCTAAGTATTTGAAATACATGGGATGGAGGCTTTTTATTGCAATTGAGATCACATTTCTAACATTTAATTGAACGAGATCTTGCATGTTTATCAGCCAACCTATTTACACAATTGAGCTTAGCTTAAGTGTCCAAATCAGAAAATGAAATACTCTGTTATGACGTCTGGCTGTGGTTTAGGTGCCACAGCTCTGATGCAGCTGTCTAAGCCAACATGCACTTGCTGACAGACATGAGGATGCATATAGTTTAGTAAACACTGCATGAGTTCAGACTCCTCGTTGGTCCTGTTATCAACTCTCTATTGTACTATTTTAGTATTAAGTTTAATTCAAGTGCATTTAAAAGAAAATAATTTCCCTCCATTAACCTCTACAAAAAAAGTTATTTCTGAATATTAATGATCAATGTTGTTTGAAAGTTTGACTCCACATTCAGCGTGTCCAGTCGTTCAGGTTTACAGTAAATCATAACCAACACGAGGTCCCCTCATTGCACAAACTCCTATCGGGTGGGGGTGACTGGTTGGGGGGGTCTAATGTTTGTGGTCTAATGCATGTCTAATAGGGGGGTCCTTGACGTGAAAATGTTTGGGATCCCCCCTTAGCTGATATAAGCTGCGGCCATTCATGGTAGGCCTATAGGCTGAGCCACCAGTCTAAGTGAGTAGAAACAATGCAGGAAGGAGAAACAGATGAATGTGCTCGTTTAGTTTACGGGTTGTTTGATGAAGGAGTATTGGCCAAAGTGTTGTTCCTCACTGCGGGACCCTCGGTGACAGTTTGAGCCGGTCCTCTCAGCTCATTATCTCGCCGGCCCACTGAGGGCCCCATTCAAGCCGGGCAGTCCCTCTTTCTGTCTCTCCCCCCGTCCTCCCTCCTTCTCCCTCCCTGCCTCTCACCCTCTCTCTCTCTCTGGCAGCGTCGTTTGTCTACTCATTGAACCCATAGTCAGGAATGCGATGGTTGTTAGGGAGCCCTCTTTCACCTCCGAAGTGTTTTATTGATGAGCCCTGACTTCTCCTACTTTTTCACATGTCAAAGAAAGTCAAGTGTAAGCCTCCATGACTTCATTTCATGGCCTCCCATCCAAAAAAAAGAAGAAGCAATTTCTCTCCCCTCCCCCTGCTTATGCCTATCCCATCTACTCTCTCTCTCTCGCTCTCGTTGCCCTTTCATGCACCCCCTTTTCTGCTTTAGTTTGGCTTCCACATCCATACAACCCTCATTCTCTTCCCTTCGGTTCTCCTCCTTTTGGAGTGAGCGACGGGGCTCCTCAGTGCTGAGACTGGTGCTGCCCAAAGCTCCGAGTGTATGCTCAAACACGGGCGCAGAGGGGTTGCTTTTGGGTGCGTTGAGGTGTGCGTTAATAGCCAGTCATTCAACCAGCGCAGTTTTGGAGCGTGTGGCCATGGCTACACAGTCATTTGCTTTACTTTATTTACGCGTGCTATTTGCTGTCAGGTCGCAGGAGTGACGTCGCCGTGCCTCGCAAATGTGTCCATAAAAAGCACCGGAGCTTGCCTAAAGGCTGCGCTCTTTACGCATGGTGTTCTTGTTGACAGGAGGGGTAAGACTATTCAGGGGAAGTTGATACCCAAAAGAATCAACAAAAGCACGTGGTGATTTTTGATTGTTTTTGGTGAGGGAAGGAGGGCCGTGCCATTTTCAAATGCAAAAGATTTCCAAAGTATCCTCTCATTTGGAGCGTTTTGTTAAACACACACACACACACACACACACACACACACACACACACACACACAACTTTCACAAACTCAGCTGCACTTTGAGGTCTCCTTCTCAGGGATGTTTTGGGGGCTTTAATTTCCTATTTTAGAGCAATATAGAGTTAATTCCTGTGTTAAGGTGATTTACGTCTGTGTGCTTTAAATTCAATAAGAAAGCAAAGCTAATGCAAGTTATTTGAACTTTTTGTATTTAGGAAAATTGTTGTCAGTGTTGATAACCACCTGCAGGTCTACACGTGAATGCGAAAAACCTGTCTCCAAACTTTTCTAAATAACATCATTATAACATGCGTCTATATAACATTAATAGCATCTGTAGAGCATCGGCTGACTTATAAAAAGCACGCTGCAGCTCTTTGTAATTTCCATTTGGTGTTATGAGCTCAGGCGTTCACGTGTGCTGCTGCTCCACTGCTACTTTCCGTCCCCCTTGCAGCACTAGTTAGCCTCAGGTTGGAGCTGCCTAAGATTCCCTGCGCGGACCCAATTCAGCCTGGAAGAATAGAGCCTTCCGACCAATGGGCATTTCCGAGGCAGTTGCTTTGCAATAGGGCAATATTCAGCAAAGAGAGCGCAGGGTATTTGCATGCGTGGGCTGATTAGTGGGTTGGGAAGACTCTCTCTCTCTCTCTCTCTCTCTCTCTCTCTCTCTCTCTCTCTCTCTCTCTCTCTCTCGCGCGCGCTGTCGCTGTGACTCGGCCCCGTTTCCCGCTTTGGCTGTGGTGCAGGGGGAAGTGTTTATATGGGGGATGATGACAGAGGTCGGGTCGCGCTAATGGGCCAGTGAAGAGCGGCGGAGGGAGGCGAGGCGAGGCGCACACAGAAGACCAGGAACACATACATTAATACACTTGTTCCATCACCAATCAGCATAGGTGTGTTCATTCTCTTACCCCCACCTCCTTCTACCACCACCACCACCACCACCACCACTCTCCCTCCCTCCTTCCCTCCCCCTTCTCTCTCTCTCTCTCTCTCTCTCTCTTTCTCTTCCCCACTCTCCCTCTTTCCGACTCTCTCATTCGCTCTCTCACACGCCAGCGCACATCCTCGCCAAACTCCGTGCGTCCTGACATCTGAGTTCACTGTCAATCTCTGTCCCCTTCGCAGGGATATCCTCTCCGTCTCCGCCGAAGACCACTGGAAACTAATTTTTCCTCTTCTAAACTTCCCGAGAAAGACTGATCCTGGTCGGCTTTTTTGCTCTTTCTGTGGTGTGGAGAACTAGGCTGTAGCCTATAGTTTACCAAGGACTTTGACAACTACGCAGGATGCCCCAAAAAGGTAAGATCCTGACTTAAAGTTTGTCTGTTCTGTTTAATTGTGATTTTTTTAAATTATTATTATTATTATTATTATTTTATCATTAATTATTTTAACAATAATTATTATATTAATTCGTGTATTATTATTATTGTTATTATAATTATTATTATTATAGGTGATTTATTCTCGGCTGTAGGTTGAGGTTCAGCGGTGAAGTTGTGGGTGTTTTATCGTTTGGACTGTGCAGCCTGTCTTCTGACTGGACTCTCAAAAGTGCGAACAGCCTTTAGCGCCTCTGTCTGCTTTATCTGCTCGGTTTTGTTGGGGTGTTTAGGCCTACGGATAGCTTACCGCTTATTTATGACAGTAAAGAGTAAAAAGTCACGTTGGGCCAGGACAGTGATCATCGTGGAGAATGGGGCGCAATGACCCGTTGAGGAAAGGTGTCAGATTGATTCATGCAGGCGAGTCACCCAAGCGCCTTCTACAACAAAAAAAAAGAAGCTCCATGAAGCACTTGGGGAGGAGGCCAGTGTTAGTGTGCAACTTTCCCCATTTGTTCTTAGCTGTTTCCCTTAATGGCAGCGAGTTCAACTACTTTAACATTTTAGCAGTTAGGCTGTGTAGCATTTTAAAATAGTCAGACACTCTTTGACAGGCATATCAGCCTATAATAGTAGGCTAAATAATATTTGAAATCATTTCATACATGTAATAAAACACTAAATATGGATGCAAATTGCTGCTGCTTTTAAACAATGTTGTCAAGCAGGTAGACAAATTAGTAAAATAAAGCAGGTGTATTCATTAACTTCAAGTATGCATTTTTATTTTTTAATTATGAAGATAAATTTAGCATAATTCATCTTAAAAATATAATACAATTTAAAAAGACTGTATAGCAAAAACATACTAGTATATGGCACAATGATATGTTACCATACACTATAATTGTTGATCCTTTGAGTTGTGGTTAAAGCTGTTGGTACATGCATGGTAATAACTAATTCACTAACTCTTCTGTAATCTGTAGCCTAACACATTTTTAAAGTCATGTTGCGTATTTTAATACAGGCTATATATTTTCTGTTAGCCTGCAACTTGCACCGGGGCCGTTATATTGAAGGCCTACATGCACTATTTCTGCATATGAATGTTGTGAGTGCGGCCACAATAAAACATGTTGAATTAGGACATTGTTATTACAGAATACTAAAGGAAAAGAAATGCAGATTAGATCGTAGTTAACCTCGGAAACAACAACGTTTGAGCTTTCGACCTTAAATAACTGATTAACCACTTGGACCTTACAAGGCTAAAAGCTACTGAGTGCAGTGCGTTCTCAGGCTGGTCAGGCTTAAATAGGCTGCTTTGATTTTATTTGTTATCATTCCACCTTAAATCATGACATTAGGCCAATGACAATAATACTGTCTGAATTAGTAAATGGTTGTTTTTGATAATTTCAGGTTATGCTAAATAGGCTAACTCAGGCTATGTGGGCCAGTGTGATGGAATCTGAATTTGATTAATGCAGCCTATTTGTTAAACATGAAAGAAAGCTACAATCTAAATGCAATGGCGGCCCTGCGTGCATCCCCACAAACTAGCATTGGACTAAACACAGTATGTTATATACGTCCCTATCAGGCCATTTTGCTCTGCCCACAACACAACTTTGCATGGAGGGAGAAAACGAAAACTTCAGACTTCTCCCTCCCTGGCCCCCTTTTTATCTGTCCCCCCAGTCAATAGCTTCTTTAATGCATTTGTCTTTTCCAATTGAGCGCCCTACTGCGCTGTTGTGTCTTTAAACCCGCTTTACAACCCGCACCAGCAGCACGAAAATAACCACCAAATATTTGTAACAAGAAATTACTTTTTAAATTTTTTCTATAAAAGCAGGGCCAACAAAACACACATTCACGCACCAGCGGCACTGGGGTCACGGTCGTGTGTGTGTGTGTGTGTGTGTGTGTATGTGTGTGTGTGTGTGTGTGAATGTGTTATGTGTGTGAGAGGGTGTGTGAATGGTCCCGGAGGGGGTGGATGCATGCCTCCGGCTCTTTGTATTAATCTGAACTTGTTGGTGTGTTTAGTGGGGAAGCTGTGTTTCTAGTCGCGAAGGCCGAGTTTTCGCCCCGGGTTTGAGACATACGGAGGCAGAAAAGGGGGTGCATTGTTGGGAGTCCAGCAGGCTTTGTACACCAGCTTTGTACCCCCTCCTGGTCTGGACTTTTACAGAGCAGTGAGGCGAGGCAGACAACGTGTGTCACTGTACAGTTTCCACGATAGACTCCACAAGAGGAGGGTTATCAAGTTTAAAAAACAGAACAAAACAATCTGAGTGCCTCTTGCTGAGAAGATGAGGGCTGATTGCTTTATAAGCCTTGAATGGAATAGTGCTGTTAAATAGTTATAGGCCCAACATCACGCCAAGGCTGTTAGTTTGAATGCATTTTGAGTGCTGTAGGAAACATACCTAGCAGAGATAATAATCATAAATAATCTTGTACCGCCTCAATTTTTATTTATTTGCTTGGCAGCAACATTTAGGTTAATTGTAAATGTAGGGCACAAATAAAGATACAGTAAGTGCATCAGTATAGCTGTGGCTGTGCTAATGTGTTGTTTTGCTTTGTCCTATAGGGAGACATTAAGTAGTGAAAACGGCAGATGATTGACTAAATTGTTATAGAGTGGACAGTCAACTCTGTTTCCAGGCAAGTTTAATTAAAATACATACATACACTGAGGATGTGAAAATTCATTATGCATCAATAATGTTTTAAGCACAAAGATCCGCAAACATTCTATTCGAACGATGAGATGAGAAACTTTATTAAAAAAAAAAATTTAAAAAAATGTTGCAAATAATTTGACAGTGAAAAAAAGATGTGCACATGATACTAACCAGCTTTGTTTTTTTCCTTGTGACGCGTAGAATACCACAACCAAGCCACGTGGGAGTCTGGCGTAGCCTCAATGATGCAGAACAGTAAGTTGTTTTCATATTTATTTAGTTTTTGAAACTTTTGATTACAACCGCAAGTTCTAATGTGGTTGAACACCCACTGACATTATGCACTGGTTGTTACAGCAATAACTTAAAGAACACTTTATGTAGGAAATGTATGTGCAGGCATACATTTACATGCCTTTGAGGTGCAGGGGCGAAATATTCTCAGTTATTTGATGGCCGTTTCATTGCTGTTAATTTATTTTTTGCAATGATAGGTAGAGAAGTTATTATTGAACAAGTTAATCACACGTCGTCCTTCTCCAGAGAGAGTGTGAGAGAGAGAGAGAGAGAGAGAGAGAGAGAGAGAGAGAGAGAGAGAGAGAGAGAGAGGGAGAGATGAGAGGGGGGTTGGGTTGAGAGGGAGACTTTTGTTTCTGCTTGAGTTGGTATTAAATAATTGCACAGCCGTCTGCATTAGCGTTAGAGCTGGCTGCCAGGCTGCATACAAGATTAGCTGCGTAGAGAAGAGCCCTGCATGAAACATGAGGAATAGCAATAATGTTTTATGTAGATTAGTCCATATTCTTCACGGACAGACAGCATGAACTAGAAAGAAAATGCTCATATTATAACCGCAGGCCTCACTGTTTGGTGCATGCTGAATTTACAGCGGAAGATAAATATTAACAACCATATTGTCGTGGGTGCCAATCAAAAAACATGGTACATGAAGTTTCTTATAGGCCTTAAAGTGGCCTACATGAGTTGAATATCTGTTTTGTTCCTGGTGTGTGTTGAAACCAAAAAGGATAAACATGAAACATTTTCTCTCTTGCTGCTGGACAAGAGGTGTATGACATCTGTGATGAAGGTGTGTGGGATGATTTTATTTTATTATTCTCCATATACCTTGATGACGTGTCTGTGCTGTAATCTGTGCGCATTAGTGAAAAAAAAAATGTTAGAATCCAATGTTGGACAGCTGGATTGTTTGGTGTGATTCATAATTAAAGTGACCTGTGATGACAACCAAAAATACTTTTACAAACTGCTTGCATTCGAGTCTTATTTTATAGCTACTGTGATTTAAAAAAAAATATTTTTTATGATTTTTTTTATTTTTGCTTGCCAGTGTTCCATTGTAGAGATGATGGGGCCTTATCAAAGCTGTGTACAATGCTTTGCAGCGGATTGATGATAATGGGATGCTCCCCTGGCTTGTGATGTCTGTTGCGAATTGCTGAGGACATATCATTGGGCCCGGCCCTTTGGGTTGTCTAAAGGTCGCGACGGCCTCGGTGGCTTTTGTGCTAATAACTCCTGGGTGTATGTGGTGGGGAGCGTCCAAATTGACACCATATGTTTTCCTATTAGTCGACTTGCAATAGAATACTAGGCGCATAATCAGCGCCAGCGGGCGAGAACGACTCTGGGCACTTTAGGGAATTGTGTCATGATTAAGACTTAACCTTGGGAGCGTTTGATTTTTATGTGATGTGCTTATCTGACGGGTTTTATCGATCCGGAGGATTTATATGATAGCTATAAATCAAAGGTGACGGAGCAGCCTACGAGAACCCGCAGAGCAGGACTACTTAATGTGAGTAGGCCAATTTCAGCGTAAGAAGTCTATTAATTCCACTTAATCCTGGAATTACCAAAGAGCAAGAGGGATGATAATGGATTTACTATCAATCAGATCCACGCTGGAAGATTATTACATATAGCGGCCAAAGGGATATGTTATTCCATTTAACAGGTTTATTTTCACTTAGCTGTAGCCTACACAGCCCCCCTTTTGATCATTTAGCCTATATAAAATTACGTCTGCAGTTTAAACCAGAGTCCTGTGACATATTTCAGAGCAAAGACGCCTACCGATTGCACACAACAGGACTGCAGTGGCTGTGAGCATTTGTTGTCAAATACAAACAAGGGGGGGAAAAAAACTGCATGTCACTTTTAATATGTTAAGAATCCAGGCGCGCCCTCGTTTCTGTGACCGCGCGTAGCCCCTGGCCACCTTAAAACGAAGTCTCCCTCGGAGGGTAAACGAGTAGCGTCCAATTTTGTCTGAGTGATATCCAAATGCAGACAGAAAGGGTCGTTTTATCATGCTACTATTTGTCGTGACGATGCGATTTTCAAAAGCAGAGCGGTGTCATAAAGTGACATGCCTGCCACAAGTGCTCCAACTGATCTTTTCAATTAGCCTCCCATGCATGATCCGAGGCGACTTCCGCCTATTTCCAGAAATTAAGCTCAAACTTGACGTGCAGCTAGCTTTATTTTAAAGACAAATGTCAGGCAGGCTCATCATATTTTCCCCCTCTTCTATATTTGGAGCTTATTTATTGCTAAGGAGCCTCTGCTCCCGGAGTCAATGTACCGGTCGGCAGCGCAGGGGAAGGGAGCGGAGAAACAGAGAGCAGCTCAGGCACTCCGGGGAGTCAGCTCTCCCATTTGGCTTCAGGTTTGCCGGTTTATTCTGTGCTTTAGAGAAATACCATAGAATAATTTAGGAATAATTTCCAAAAAGCTATCTTTTTTTAGACAATAACCAATCATAAAACATGTTATTTTAGAGCTAGTATGTGGTGTCTGTCTTATTGATGCGTAATTATTGTGTGTTTTGAAGGACTAATGGTAGAAGGAACTTGTCGATTTAAAGTCACTTTCGGAAAAAGCGATGCTTTTGAATGAAGGCTAATTTAACACATTGTTTCAGATTCTAGTATTTTATGTGATTGTCGGTGCTGCTGGTTATTATTTTGAGGATAGTTTATGAGTGAGGTGCTGGTGTTGTTGATGCGTAGCTGCATGAGTGGATGGATACCGGTGCGCCTGTTTTAATACCGAAGTTGCTGGTTTGCTAAAAGGTTGCTGGAGTTTCCTCGGGGCAAAAGACCGACTGAGTTGATCATATATTATATGAAAAAATCCATATTAAGATGGTATGATTTAGTTTATGTGAGGCTTTTGTCGTTTAATCCATGTTCTGCACGTTACTGAATAACTGCGCAATGTTTGTCTTCAGAGGAGAATGTACCGAGCGGTGTAACCGTTTCTTAAAACTATTGTTTTATCAGTGCACTTCGGTTTTAATTTTGTTTTTTTGAAAAAATGACATCAACTGCAATAACCCCTCTGTACATATACTGTCTTCGTGTTTCATCTTTAACTCGGCTATCCTGAGCGCTTAAACCATTCTCCTCTCCATTAAATGAAACTCATTTGCTTTATCACCTATGTTTTCAGTTATAATACGATGTGATGACTGATGCTTTTGTCTCCACGTAGGTCACAGTGGCGTAAACCAGCTTGGTGGTGTGTTTGTTAATGGTAGACCGCTGCCGGATTCCACCAGGCAGAAAATAGTTGAACTTGCTCACAGTGGTGCTCGACCCTGCGACATCTCCAGGATACTGCAGGTGACAATCACACTCCTTTTTGAACAGAAAACAGGTTTTATGCATACTTTGTTTTCAAAGGACACAGACTGCTTTTATTTAAGCAAACGATGAAAGACACAACGGTATGCTTTTCATATTTAATCCATGTTTCCTGTAGCCTAAATTATGCATGTTATGGTTGTTTTTAAGTAAGTAAAATTATTATTTACTAGTTACATCATTCCGTTTACTGGAAATGTAATAAGGCCGACAAAATCTGCCTGCTCTCATAAAGAATACATATTTTTTAAGCAATGCCTAATATACAATTCAAGGCATATTTTTTGTGTTTATAGACCCATGATGAAGTCCAAGTGCTGGACAGTGAAAAGGTGATAATTATTTGACGCTATCTTAGAAATTCCGTTAATAGTCGTAAATAATGTATGTGAATTGTGTCTTTTGTTTTCTATACAGGTATCCAACGGCTGCGTAAGCAAGATCCTGGGCCGCTATTATGAAACTGGCTCCATAAGACCGAGAGCAATAGGCGGCAGCAAGCCCAGGGTTGCCACTCCAGAGGTGGTCGCGAAAATCGCGCAGTACAAGCGGGAGTGTCCGTCTATCTTCGCGTGGGAGATCCGTGACAGACTTCTGTCGGAAGGGATCTGCACCAACGACAATATACCCAGTGTAAGTGCACTGACTGTAAGTTATGTGCATGATTTAATTTGCCACATGAAATGACTTTTTTTTTCTCATGCAGTGGAGGAAAAGGAGATGGGCAACTAACCATTCAGTCTTATTAAATACGCTGTGTGCGGCGCGCATTATGTGATCACCCAAAAGTACAGTCAATTAGAAGGAGCTCGCTGTCCATTTGTGCGCTTTGCAGGAACATCTTCCTGTGCACATTTATTATGATTTTAAGGTGTGTGTGTATGTGTAGAAACACACTGATATGGTGCTCCATCTAATCTTTACTTTTATCATATGTAATTTGTCATTCAGGTGTCATCGATTAACAGAGTCCTCCGCAACCTGGCTAGTGAAAAGCAACAGATGGGCGCAGATGGCATGTATGACAAGCTGAGAATGCTCAACGGTCAGACAGGAACTTGGGGGACCCGGCCCGGCTGGTACCCCGGAACATCAGTGCCAGGGCAGCCCAACCAAGGTGAGCCTCATTATCACATAGTGGCAATAAAGACACCTTGACGCATGCACGTTTGTATCAAAAAAGGATACAGCCGGTTGGTCTCTCATGTATGGTAAATCACAAAAAAAATATTTTGAAGTTGATAAATTAGGATAACTGTAAACTCGTACACATAAATTGTCATTTTTGAGTATGAATAGTTTTACAGCTTACTATTCCAGTGGTTCCGGTCTACGACCCTGTTCGCAGGAAGGTATAATATTGGCATGGTTTGATGCCCTGAACAAGACCCCCAATTAAGACTAGTCGATTAGAGGAAACCATAGCCCATGCATGCAGTCTGAATGCCTCCACTGTCCCAGACATGGATGTGCGTGACAGCGGCTTGTCCTTTCAGCAGAGGTGTCCACCCAACAGCCTGCATTTTCCTCCCCTCCTGATGGGGAGCAGAGCCGGGGAGATGTGTGCGGGGATATTAGTACAAAGGAATGTTTTCCTTCACACGCAATGATTGGTTATGGGAACGGTCCGCACTACGTGTAATTGCTCATTAGAGAGGGCTTTGTCTCTCATTATGGCAACATGCAGGAGTGTGGAGATGGTGAGGCTGCTGTGGAAATGTTCCACTTCAGAGGGTTAGCTGTCGGCCTACTGCAGGCCAAACACGTTTTCTTATTGGAAGCACCACCTTACGCTTAAGCTGCTTCTTATATATGCATTCATCAAACAAGTCTTACGGTGAAGCATTGAGTCTGACTAATATGCATCAGAAAGGGGAAATACAAGTGCTATATGAATTCAGTCGTTGCAAATAATAATTTGCATTTGTGTGATGACCATTTGGTCACGTGGGGCTGGTATCAACAAGCAGGCAAGCGGAAACGAACAAATAAACAGCTAGCCTAAATGATTAACTTTATTTTGGAATCATAATAACATTATTATTATTATTATTATTATTATTATTATTATTATTGTAAGTAATATCCTACCTTTTTAGTTTTTATTGTGGTCACAGGTTATATTAATTATCATTAGCATTATATTTATTATAACACCAGAAATAACACTACTAATAATATTAATAATAATAATAATAATAATAATAATAATAATAATAACAACAATAATAATAATAATAGTTAGTTAGTTATTGTGTTTTTAATTCAATTACTTTTTAAGTAAAGCAATTGTCTGAGGGGAACGAAAATATGTTATCCATCCGACAGCCGAGTAAGCAGATATAATGGCTACATGGAGAGTGACAGGGCCCCTAAAGAAGACAAGTCTATCCAAAAAGGAACGAATAAAAACTCCTCACCGATTTTGTCTTTTATCTCTTTCTCATTCGCTGGCTATATGGCTCTAAATCCCGTCTATAGGATTTAGTCTCTCACTTTCTCTTTCAGTTCTAAGCGGTTTCTCAAGAGTGTTTTGATCCGGTCTCAGCAGCTGAAAGGTGCCGCAATTGGTTCGGTATCTCTTTTTTGCTGCTTTTCCGCCTCACTGGCCGAGACATCGTGATACTAAAGAATGAGTTTATTTCCCAGCGCTTTTATAAAGAAAACAAATCCCATCCTAGCGTCAGTGGGTCTGGCAGACGGATAAAAGCTGCACATTCACTCCTTTTTATGGATTATCCAGAGTGAAGAAACAAATAGCGCGGATACAAACTATTGGCCTGTAGAAGAATACTTTTGTCTATTTTGCAGCGAGGGAAATTGTCAAAAAAAAAAAAAAAACATGTCGCATCAGGTTTTCCTCCAGTGAACCAAGACGTTCACATTTAGACACACTAAATATGTTTTCAGGCCTACAGCAAACATGTAAAATTGCCTGTGAGCAAACGTGCAACTTTGCTTGAACTCACATGATGGAAACGCATGAAAATAAATAATTTCTAGCATCTTTCACGCAAGACAAAAGAAAGTTTGCCCACCCAAACTTAACTTTTTGGGTGTGCATCCCTTTTTAGAGGGCTCAGAAGCCTAGTGCATGGCTACATAGAGGCCGTACTGCACCTGCTCCCACCGTGTAACAACCTCTTGTCCTTGAGCAAGGCACTACTCACTAACTAGCCAATCCGGTTAAAACATAAACACAATATGCATACAAACAGCTGAATTCCCCTTCGTGAGTTCAACCCATGGCTCCAGACAAACATCCGTGAGATATTACATAAACCACCCTCTTATCAACGCACCCCTGCTTACTTTCGCATTAACTTCTCGGTGTGATAATGATGTCCAACAACAAGACAGACATTAGTCGATAAGCCTCGCCCTGCAACTGAATAGATTGGCCTTATTTTGGTTGTTCAGGGGGTTGCATGCTCTCTCCTCACTCATTTGTTTCCAATTGAAGACAGAAATCCTGACTGGCGTGTAGCTGGCCGGGGGACGTGATTAATGATGGTAGTGGATAAGGGTTAACACACTGGACTCAAAGCTCTGTTGACTGGGATCCTCGTGCGCACAATGCCAAAGTACTATAGCCTGTGCGCCTCCAGAGAGAGAGGATCCTTTTGTCATCTCCTCCAATAGCCCCCCTCCCATATATTACACCCACCGAGGGCTCACTGCTCGTCCCTGGCTGTGTCCATAGTTTAATGGTTTCCCTTACTCCTGAAGGCATTGTATCAGTCTGAAAAGCGTCTTCTCCTATTCAAAAGTTGGTGGTCACCTCAATGGCTATGCCAACGCCCATATGGGAACGACCATTGAGGCATTGCTCTGCCCTAAAAAAGGGGGCTAGAGAGTTTGGGGTTTTAATACATTTCATAGGCTCTGAAAAGAGGCTCGCCACATCTTGTCACATTTCTCTTAACCTTTTGAGAACACACGCCATTGTTGGGAAGCGATAAGTACGCGGAGCCTTTCCCTCGCCAGCCTGTTTTTCCCACAATATTTTATAAACAGTTTAACCGCTGAGCCTTTTTCACATTGTTCCATTACACGCAGGCAGTCGTCTGTAATCTCGCAACATTAAGAAGAAACTGCAATGATTCCTCTGATTTTGAATTTAATCAGCCATGATATGGGCTTTAATTTATGATGTTGCATCCCCGCAATCTGTACAATTAGCTGTATGCTAGGCCAATACAACACGAGACCCGCAAATTAATTATTCAATTAGCTTAATTGAATGTATATTTACCATCATGCTTTATTTTATTTTTTTTGCAGATGGCTGCCAACAACAAGACGGCGCAGGAGAAAACACAAACTCCATCAGCTCGAACGGGGAGGATTCAGAGGAGACACAGATGCGACTGCAGCTCAAGAGGAAACTACAGAGAAACCGCACGTCCTTCACACAGGAGCAGATTGAAGCACTGGAAAAAGGTCGAGCAATCAGTGATCTACCTTATTCATTTTTAACAACATCACTTTTTTTTTCTTCTTTTTACAAAATGTTATTGTAATTTGTAAAATATAGCTACATACTTCTGGTTGTC
This sequence comes from Sander vitreus, assembly GCF_031162955.1. Taxonomy (NCBI): domain Eukaryota; kingdom Metazoa; phylum Chordata; class Actinopteri; order Perciformes; family Percidae; genus Sander; species Sander vitreus. Next base: position 26,343,968 of record NC_135855.1, read on the forward strand.
TCATGTAAATTAGGAGAGCTACATTTTTTTAATATTGTATAATAATAACCGAATAACAGGCCTAATATCTGTCCGACATGGCACAAAGCTTAGTCCATAGTTTCGGATTAAGGCACTTGACATACGTTTATTCAACTAATAGCCCTGCAAAAATTAAATTAGCCTCAACCTAATGTATTACGTATTAAGTAACCCTTTTGTTGTACGATTTTTTTTCATTGCAGAATTTGAAAGAACTCATTATCCAGATGTTTTCGCACGAGAGAGACTAGCGGCGAAAATCGACCTGCCCGAAGCAAGAATACAAGTAAGTGATCAGAAGTTGTTTTTATTTCAATTTCAAAAAAAAAAAAAAAAGTGAGAGTTTTTAAAAGTTGCAACAAACAAAAAAAGTGCATGTAAGAAAACTAACAAGCAGCTTTCATTGCAGGTATGGTTCTCAAACAGAAGAGCAAAGTGGAGGCGAGAGGAGAAGCTGCGGAACCAGCGCCGGCAGGCCAACAACTCCTCCAGTCACATTCCCATCAGCAGCAGCTTTAGCACCAGCGTCTACCAGGCCATCCCACAGCCCACTACACCGGGTAGGTCCACCACAGCACAACACTTACAGGATACCCCTGTCCCCTAAAATAATATTAAAATAGAACTGGTTTACTATAGTATTGCATAAATGCTGCATAGATTAATGTGTTACAATAGTCACATTGCATTATTACTGTAATGATGTAAACAACACATTTAAATGCCAATGGATTCAAGTCAGGCAGGGTCCATGTGAAATATTACTGAATATTATTATGTGACAGCCTGCAGATTAATATAAAAGAGGAAAAGAGGCCTCGAAGGCTGTGCGCTCTAGTTCACATGAAGAAGCACCGGTGGTTTCCTTTTGATGGATGATTGAGCAAAACTTCTCAGCTGACTATCTGTGTAATTACCGAATCAGGCACGAGGGCACACCGACAGAGCTAAAGCTCATGCTCACAAGTCAATCACCTGAGACACACACTGTACAGTATGTGTCTGGGCCCATCAGCCTGTCAAATAAGGCGTCACCTCACGCATGTACTACTTAACGCTAATGAGACGGTCTCTCACACTGGAGGACTGTGTGTGTGTGTGTGATTTCAGCAGGTTTTAAACACTTATTTTTTATTTTCATTCACAGTGTCTTTCACCTCAGGGTCAATGCTGGGTAGACCTGACTCTGCACTGGCAAACACCTACAGTGCGTTGCCCCCCATGCCCAGCTTTACCATGGCGAACAATCTACCTATGCAAGTAAGTAAAAGACTAATGCTCACTAGTCAATTATATCAAAGATATACCTTTTATCTGATATTCTATGATGACTTATATGATTTAAGGGTGGAATCAATAACACCATGAGTAATTTAAATTGTTTCCTGCCCAAACAAAAAATTTAGAGGATAGCTTTCTCAGAGAACTAAAATTATAAATTAAATCAAGACACTGCCTTACAGACTACAACTATGGTTGGCTAAGCTAATGTAACATTCTCTCCCCCCATCTATAGCCCAGCCAGACCTCCTCTTATTCCTGCATGCTGCCTACCAGTCCGCCTGTGAACGGGCGGAGCTACGACACATACACGCCCCCTCATATGCAGGCACATATGAACAGCCAATCAATGACCACTTCTGGTACCACCTCAACAGGTAGGCAGACAGTTCATTGTTTACCAACATGCTTGGGAATTAATCATAAACAGTGCACTCTTTGAAATATCTGCCACCTTTCCTGTAAATAAGGGGGTACTACATAGCCATCTTTGATTCATGATCTGTTGCAGCAACTTACCTTTTCCCCTCCATCTATTTGAGAAACTTCATGGTTTAAACGGATCAATATCGCTACATTCCACATCATTTTCCTCCTGCAGTCGCATTAAGCTCATTTCATCGCCACTCTACGCCATCGTGTCAACCCCACTACTCCAGCCCATAGTTTAGTTCCACCCCATTAGGATGCTTTTACTGAGAGCCATATATACCGGTTATAGTCATGAAGAGTTAATCATGCATAACCACATTTCCTCTGTGCTAAATTGCTAATTAATTTGATTAATTTGCTGTTCTACTCTCTCTGTTTAAATGCCATTGCCAAAGCCTCAATTTATCGAGCTTGCAAGCCTTTTACTGTGCAACCATGTGCAGAGCATTGTGACTCACTGCGGCTCCACTACTCGTCTACCCATTTACAAGCGTTTAAACCACAATGCTCTGTGCCATGAGGCTAACCAGTGTTAGCTGTCACACTAACTGTGCATAGTGCATCCACTCATCTAATTTAGCGTGTTGACTTCTGTTTATATTTTATTTCTTTTTTTACTGACATCTTTCTCTTTTTGTCTCTGCAGGACTCATCTCTCCTGGAGTGTCTGTCCCTGTCCAAGTACCAGGGAGCGAGCCTGACATGTCTCAGTACTGGTCAAGACTACAGTAGAGAGAAGAGCTACTTCACCCTGTAACCACCCACTCCACCATCGCCCTCCGGCAGTGCTCCTCACACATACACGGCACAGGAGAGTAGAGAAGGCGAGAGAGGGTTGTGAAGAGGCAAAGGACAGGAGAGGAAAGAGAGAGAGAGAGACTCTGGGAGAGCCTTGGGACGTCTGGGCTTTGTGTTTCCAGTGGGACTGTGTGCTGTTCTGTAGCTCTAGGCACATTCAAACGAGGACTTGGAAGAGAGAACAACGATGGAAAGAGAAAAACAATGGACCTCTGTAAAGTGCCCGGTGTTACATTTTTATGGAACAAAAACTTATCTGTTTTTTTTTTTTTTGTCTATTTCCAACTTCAGTCATTGTTTCCTTTTTCTCTGGTGTGTTAGTAAATGGCCATTTGTATGTTAATATGAAAAACCAAGATCAAGTACTGATAGATGGACTGCTAGAAAACCATGTTGGTCTTGTGTTTGTTTGAGAGAGGAGAAGCTGAGAGATTCTGCCATGACTATCTTTTGATCTGCTTATATCGAGACTTTCTACCAGCCTTTGCATGGTCTCTGGACGCTGTTGCATATCATTAAAGACGAAAAGCTGGAGGGAAGACTCTTACTGTGTCAAAACAATACAACAACTATTTATTGGTCTTACTTCTTACGAATGGATATTTAGCAGAGGAAACTCAAACTCGATCTACCCACTGACGCTGTGGTCTTGACTCCCCTGACGTGGGCCTGTTTGCCGGCTTATTAAACACGGATCACTATCATCAGCTCAAAGTGTGCAAAGACGGCGCAACATGCGACACAACCTTGGACCTCTTGGTTCGGTGGTTGGATTGACTCTAGATTACCACCAAGAACATTAAATGTGGAAAACAGGTGTAAAAGAAAACCTGTAGTCTGTAAATGGTAGACTGCGTCTTCGATATAATCCAGTTTGTTTGTCAAAATGTAAAGTACTTGTCTTCCCTAGAAATCTTTTCTCCAAAAAGATTTCACCAATAAAGGTTGATTTCATTTATATCCCCGAGAATATTCTATAAATGTTCCATGCATCATGAAATAAATTTCTTTAGGGTCAGGTACAATTTGTCTCTTAGGTATAGTTGTATTATAGTGTCCTATGGTAAAAAAAAAAAAAATTTGTGCAACTAGAACTATTTAATTCCTATAATTATGATTAAACATTGCTTGACAGAGTTTTAAACTTAAGTGTTTGGCAGTTGTTTACAAGTACATATCAGATTTAATCATTGTTGATTGTAAAACAGACCAAAGCCTTTGTATTTCATCTAGTACACAATGTTTTTTTTTTTTTAAGATATTAGTCTTGTGTTGCAAAATTTTGTAAACACGTTCTGTTCGATTCTGTTCGATTACATTGGCTTCGAGTTCGTAAGACTGCAGTTGAACCCCGCAGTCCTTATTTATAATTGAAGACCATGGGAGGGTTTTTCTAGCATCATCTGTCATGCTCTTTTGAGTTTTGCATTTTTATTTCAGTGTGTACGTAGAACATGGACACACACTGGGTTTACGTCTGAGCAATGCTTCTGAGATAAAACGTCTACACGCTGTCTCTTAAATATTTCAATTTAATTTTATTTAAAATGGAGCTTTCTAAATGTATTTTGTGAAAACTATAAAACATTTTGTACAGTAAAATTGTGTCTTAAAGAAAGCCTTTTGCCTGTTCAATGCTGTGTCTTATACAGTGTCAATCTTTACTGAGCAAGTAGAGTAAAAAAAATAAATGTTGACATAATGCATCATAGCTGCAAATTTAAACAAATATAAATGCTGACAAATGCCAGTATGAGGGCTTGTAATGCACACACAACACTTCCAATTCCCACCAAGCAAAAGTTGTCCAAAAATAACAAACGTCTCTTGATGTATGGGCTGAACCAAGTCGACACAGACCACACAGCGCAACGCCGCTGCACAATGAGAAAGGTCAAGCAATTCAACATCACTGGCTCTTGTTGTAGTAGAGTTACGATGGTATGAAAAAAATACAGAACCAATGAGGATGAGAGAGCAGAGAAGAGAGGAAAAAAAGTCATGGAATAAAGCAGTCAGTGCCTAGAGCGAGGCAAAGGAGCGATTGTGTGGCAGAGTGAGTTATTTTGCTTCACTTGCTGCCTCAGCAGGGGGGTTGTGTCTGTGTGGATTTGAGGGGGTGTGTTGGAGAGAAAGAGAGAGCATCTAAAAGGAAAAGATGTCCAGAAGAGTGAGGTCAGGTAACATTCACACAGCATGTAACAGCACCAAATATCTTGCTAAACTGATTAATTGAATTTACACGTCTCACTCAATATTTAATAGTCCCATCAGAACTTAGAGGATTGGAGGTTAATCAGATTTTTAAGAGGATTCTTTCCTTTCTGGTGGCTAATGCAATTTCTCTATTCATTTAATCCAGTTTATCACACAGACGGAGGAATATTGTTTTGAGAGCTCAGGGAGGGGAAGGGAGAACCGGCAGAGGAGGAACATTAATAATTACAGAGAGAGACTAAAAGAGAGATTCAAAATGCAAGAAAGACTGCAATTAGTGGAGGTCTAAATAATACACGGCCCCAAGATAAAAAGGTTTAAATGTAATTCTCGCTCGGAAACAAAGTGAGACAATATAAGTTCCTGGAAAAGTTCCTGAGAACGTTGTGCTCTTTGATCTGTTTTTTAATTAGACAACAATTCTGACCTGGAAAAATCTGAATTCCCACAGAAGCGAACAGAAGCGGACACTCTCCTGTTTAGTGTGCTCTGTGTGTGTGCGGTTTAAGCAAACACAAATTAACATTTCCCTCCTCATTGGAAAATACAATACATAATAGTCAAGCTTTGTGCATTTTGGAAACTGTATTTGGCAGATAGGGCAGATACGTCTGCTTTATTAAAACAAAAGTGGCAAAGAGATATCCAATGTGGAAAAAATGTACTGTCCCACATTGTGTTAATTGAATAGTGCTGCGATGTGACGGCTGTTCAATAACAGCATCCATAAGACCTCAGCTAAAGCTGCTGTAGGAAAACAACTATGGCTTTGGATAGGAATCATTAGGATGGGAGCGGCAGCTGCCAAAAGACACAATTATAAAAGCTTTATTCTCAACACTCGGCCCCACGGCTTCCTGTCTTTGCTGAAGGCCTAGTGAGGCTTTCAAGAAGTAGGTCCACTGAAATGTGCCAACAGCACTGAGTGTTTATCTTATGTTATTGTTGCAGATTTCATTAATATTAAATGGAAACAAAAAAGAAATGGCCTTATATGTAATACTGACATTTAAATACTTTATGATTTGTTATAAAACTTATAAAACAATAACATGCTACGTATAAACTATTACTGAGATTCAAGCAATAAGAAAGATTAAGAATAAGAAATAAAACAATGTCTGGGTTGTCCTAAGTACAGTGTACTGTGTTTTTTTTTTTTTACTGTGGGTGAGGTGAGGGGGATGAGGGTGTCTAAATAGCCTCATATGATCATTTATTTAAAAAAATCCTCCTGAAGAGGAGAGAACACGTCCTCAAGCTGATTTTTCCAGCTATTGTGTGGCTTAAATTAACTGATATTTCTTGTTACTCTAAATTACTTATTCATAGTTATTACAGAAGCATGTGTGACTAATCCTAACCCACAGTATTGTCTAACCACGTACAACTTCACCTGAGGGAAGAACGCTACCAAATCCACCGTCAATCAGGTATAGGAAGTTATATTTTAAATGTTTATTTTAATCTTGATTACATTGCACAGCTACATGTATTACATATGTAAATTCAATGCGCATAAAGACGAGCCTTGGTTTAATGTGAGTACTGGGACCATGTACATAGAAATGTGAGAACCCTCATTGTTTGTAATGTGCATAGAAGAAACTGACATTATAAAACTTTGTTGAGGGTTTTAAAACTTAAAAAAAAAAAAAAAATCCGCTTTCTGAACTGACCAAACAAAAAGTGAATCAGCACCATGGTGACATGGAGACGTGGCAAGTGTAATAAACAACACAAACAAAATGCCAAAATGAATTTGTTGTTCTTTAATCCTACCTTAAAAGTGTACCCTGAATATGCCAGCTCTTCGACAACAGTAACTTTTTTTTTCTCAAGCTTTCGTTCACCTGTATAAGTGACCTGTGTATGTCATCTTTCTCTCTCTCATACACTGGATATAAGAGCACTCCATTCATGCATGAAACTGTCAGGTAACACTACCCATTCCCAACACGTGTTGCAGATGGTTACCAATACTGCCAGTTTTCACAGGCAAAATTATTCAAACTGGCATCAGCAGCAGACTGAGGAAAACAAAAATGAAACATTTAATTTTTCATGTTGTTTTTTCTCTGTTTCTCCATGTCACCATTTGACCTAATTTGTTCTTTTGGGCTTGTCATGGCAGAGCAGCTCATCCAGCAAACATGCCTGATGAGGTGTGAAGCCTGCACCCAAATCCAGCTTTCCTACCCTCTGCCCGTATCCCTGCTCAGCTCTCCAGCTTACTGGAAGTAGACGTCACTCACCGGCACAGTCTCAGGGTCAGATGGAGGCATCCCTAGTGAACCTGAAATCTGTGAGGCAGACCAGAGATCAGTCATTTATAACATGCTCACTTTACATCCTCACAGTCTCACAGGTAGTCAACGTTCCCTTCAAAGCTGGTGTTGAGACGGGGTAAAGTATAAAAAATGAAGAGCATATGTTTTATACTTTGTATTTCTTTTCTTTTATTTACCTTAACAAAAGCACATTTCATTGCATTATCCAAGAACATATTTGACTTTACTATTGTACATGGTGGAGCTAGTTAGGAGTGGCAACTTATGTTTGTACAGTACGCTCAGAGCTTGGGGGAAACAGCTATATTATTTAATGTTTGCCATGAGTGAGAGTCTGTGAAGACAAAAAAAAATATTACACTTTACTTGTAAGCAAAATCCCCAGAGAAAGGGGAACAACAAAAAACAAATGTACAACACCTTAAATAAGCCTTCCATCTTTGGGTTAAGTAAGTCAATCTGCCAATCATATACCTTCATATAACATTTTGAAAATACCATAGGGCTCACATTATTTTCAACTTACATTGGAAAAAAGCAAACTGTGTAAAACCTTGGGCTACTGTATAACCTTGGCTAATTAAGCTAAATGAACTTTTCATGACAGCTTGGAATGTGCAAATATCAGCTGTCAGAGAAAAACACAGAGTGTACTTTAGGTTTATATAAAAAAGAAAATATAAAATATAGAATGAAATGTGTCCGTTATGAGATGAGGTACTGGGGATGTTTAGATCTTCACCCCTGGCTGGGACAGTTGGCAGGTGGTAATGTCTGGCAGGGTTATCGAGGTTGACATAATGTGGGCGAGGGAACAACCTGGTCGCCACGGTAAAGAGGACAACGCCGCGGCGTTCCAGGTGTTGGTTGCCCATGGCTACTGTGTGGGAGCGCTAGAAGTCCAGGTGTTTGTTGCCGGAAGTGCCAGTGCCACAGCCCGAAGCCACCATGACCGCTCCGGCCAGCTCCCCCCTGCTCACACGACTCACCGTCTCAGACAAGTCTGGAGGCAAATGCAGTCTCTACAGAAACCAGAAAGAGAGAGGAACACAGAGGGAGGGAGGAAGGGAGGGGGGGGGGGGGGGGCAGAGTATTAGATCAGCTCGTATGGAGAAAAAAAGATAACACTACAGTGGATCAACATACAGTAGATGGTACACTTCAGTGATGTTTATTCACAGAGAGCCATGTTGGGTTGAAATTGCATTAGTTGCTTCAGCACTCCCCTCAGCACTAGCAACGTACAGTAAACCTGCTAGCGTGCTGCTAAATGCTTCAGAGAGCTTTAGTCTGTTACAGCTGACAGGGAATGTGTGTGTTTTGAGAAGTTGTGTATGGGACACAACAGCAGGCATTTATGAGGTGAGGTAAAATAAAGTGACTGTTGTCACTGTGAATGCAAAATCTGGATGTGTGTGCACTTGTGTTGATTTGCTGAGTTAGTAACACAAATGATTATGTTCAGCTAATACCAGAGTCATTAGAATCAAGACCTTTAGCTGTTTCATAGCTTATCTATGGAGCAGCCCTGTGCCAACTCAAAGCACAAAGACGCTAAGAGGTTAATGAGGGCCACTCATGTAAAGCCCCCTAACACCAACACGCTAACTACTATAAAGCTTAAGAGGGGCTACACTGCCCTGGTCTCTCCACAAGCGGCTAGAAAGGCCGCCAATGGCACTCCATGAACAGTCTTAAAAGAGGTGCTGAGAGCCTGAGAGGAGTTGAAGTATCTCCAAGTGAGTCAAGTGTGCGCCCAACAATGGCGTTGAGTAGCATGTCGCTCGAGTGTCTATCGAGGAAGTTAAATCAGAATACAAGCATCCCGGGTACAAGAGAAGTTAAACCCTGTAATTTGCCTCTGAAAGAATCTGCCATGACATATGACACCCACTGGTCAAAGCCTGTGCTATAAACCCCACCTCAGCCCTCAACACCTTCCCTGCCCGCCACATCCTTACCCCCTCCAGACATGGAACTTTAGGAGAGCCCTTCCACTCCCACAGATACTTATCTTTTTCTTAATGACTAGGTGCTTGGGTACAGGGTTTAACAGCATCATTACTAAGAGATAATTCAGGACTATGCAACACTCTGTATCCCTCTAGGGTAGACTACTTCCACCCTTTGCTTAATACCATTTTTTTTAAGGAGCATTGAAACTTCTCAGTCTGAACCGCAAAATGTTCATGTCTGATATGAAGCCTTGTGCTCCGGCTACTGTCGCTAACAGGTCAGAGGCGCGTCAAGTGGTCTCTTTTCTGTTCAACACATTGCCTTTGTGTGAGTGTCAGAAGACCGTTTATCAAGCAAGTAGAGGAAACAAGAGGAGTAGTCTTCATGCAGCCCTTTTTTACCTGGGGCAGGTGAGCTCTGAGACATTGTGAAGGACCTATAATTTAATGTCAGATGGTAAAGGTAAGGTTACAAAGGACATCTAGAAGCACGGACGGAAAATCCTACTGCGAGAAAAGAAAAGAAAACACATATTGAGCATAGAATAACTCTTGTGACACCACAAGAAGAATGATCAAGTTGGAAGAAACATGATAAATTAGTTAAACTTCGTTTTGTATAACTCTTTCTCTGACTCCTTCTCCCTCTCTCCCTCTCTCCCTCTCGCACGCACACACACACACACACACACACACACACACACACACACACACACACACACACACACACACACACACATATATTGGCCTTGAGGGGGCCTCCAGAAGCTCCAGCTTCCACCCCTGCCAAACCTCACCTGTGTAACCTTTCGTGTCTTCAGCTCACTCGAGTGTGATTGAAAAAGAAAAACAATGCATTGATCAAGCCTGGACTCAGTCCTGCTTAGTGCACTGCAGCGGAAACGCGGTAGAGAGAGGGGTAGGAGAAAAATCAATCACATATACATCACCCTCAGTGGGTGAGTAAAAAAAAAAAAAAGACATCACACCGTTGTCTGGCTGTCACGCACCCACGGGCCTGGCTATACCGTGTCTGTTTGGCTCCGAGCTCTGTGAACACACTGAGCATGTGCAGAGCGAAGGTCAAAGCAATCCAGAAGTGCAGCTCAGCTCCTCTAACCTTTGAGTTCAGGGGCATATGGGAACAATCAATGCTAACATCAAAGTTGGAGGGAGGAGCAGACATAACCAATCGATCTGACACAGAGGGAAGAGGGAGCCTAGTAACAGTCAGCAACCACCAGGCACATTATTGACAGCCAATATTAGGGCTGATAACTTTTATTGGTTATCAAGGCCATGAAAACTTACTTTACATTCAGTTCCACGTCAAATAAACTACTTTCATATCACTGCTAATGCAGGTTAACTGGATGAGGACAATCCAAGAAAAATATATAAATTCTTTTTCAACCCCAATTTTGAAATTTACACCCAAATATGTGATGATAGCCAAGTGCTGGGCTGCCATCAACATTTGCATTGACACCAAATGAATAGAGGTCAGTGTCGGACTCAGACAGACATAACCAGGGAGGCTCTAAGTCTGCTTCCCTACGACCTGCACACTCCATGATGTAAACAAGGACATCCGGAAAACCCTCAGAGGCATAGTGGGGTGGATGTGTGTGTGAAGTCTTTCTCTGCTGCCTGGCAACCTTCCTGAGGGTGGAGAAAGAGGAAAAAAATAAGAGAGGTGGGGGTGTTGGATGGGAGTGGACGGCGGGAAAATAGACCATTGGCTGTGGTGCATTGGTGGAGGGGGGGGTTTAAAAATGGATGTGTGCCACAATGTTAGTGTGAGTATGTGTGTGAGAGTGTGTTTGAGTTGTGATGTTAGTGTTCCCTCCCTGGTGGCGGGCAGGGGTAAAGGTCTATGGTTCAGCTCCGCTCCACAGCCGGAGGGGCTGGGGACATGCTGGCAACAGGGTGAGGGGTGACAAAGCTCCAAACGACCGCTAAGCACTTGAAATGAGCCCTGAGGGCCGGCCCACAGACTAGCTTTGCCTAAGAGGGTTACTAATATCACCCCACAATGGACAATTCCCTTCAGCTTACTAAACACCCCAAAGACCCGGTTCTTAAGGAATATGGCGTTTCATGCTGCTCGTAACCGGTTGTTCCCAATCTCCACATACACCAGTGGTTGTTTGTGGATATCACATCAGTGTATTATGGCTAGTTTTTAAGTTTTGTATTATGTTACGGTTCTGAGTATAGGAATGTTATGTAAGTGCATTATATTCCAAGATACAAACGGACAACTTTTTCCAACTGGAGCTTAAACAGGACCTACTCACACAAAGCAGCACCATCAAAGACATTCCACTGGTGGTAACGGCTTGCTAATGACTGGAGTATTAGGTGCTAATTTAACGAGTCAGTTCTTCTATAGAGTTTTAGCCACACTTTCAAATGGCCCGTGTCAATGTACAGCTTAGAACTATGGGAAACCCAACACCTTGTTGGAACATTTGACGACCGGTCTGGCTGTTCCAATCAGATTAGCCAATGTTGTAACATGCTCATGGAAGCGACATGATATTTACCATAAACACCTACTTAACACAATTATTGTTGTATTTGGTCAGCATATTATATGCTCTATCAAGTCAGTGAAATGAGAGAAACCAAACTTTGTATCACTAAGTTGAAGTCATTACAATCACAGAGGAAATGTCAATAAAGCAATCTGGCTATATGCTGTGAATGCATGAATAAGAAATTCCAGTTATCGTATTGTTGCAGAACACACTATATTAAAAAAATATGTAGTTTGAATGGATTTATTTACCACAAGTCCAGTATTCATGGACAGTGGTCACATTAGAGGTAATACCTTTTGCCAATTCAATTTCCCTGAGCAGCACAGCTGCAGTGCAGCCACTGTAAACTAATGTGTACGTCTGTCCATGACAACAGGTCAATGTCCTCCATTTCCAGTCCCATTTCTACAACCAGCCAAGGGTCAAAATGGTAGCAGAATGAAATTGGTAGAAATTTCCCAGACTTGCTGGTCTATCCAGTCACTAAACTAAGCTAAATCACCTCCCAGTGCCGTAATCTCTCACACCTCTAAAGTTACACTGCATTGTGTGGGAAATCATTTGCTGAACCTATAGGAACTAGTTCTAACTTATGCACACCAAAATCCACATAATGAAGTTATGTGCTTTTCTATTGGAGAAGCAAACTATCATCACATTTAGGTGGAAAACTTCACACAATACTTCCTCTACCTTACCAGAAAAAAATGCAGAAACAACCCAGCATAAATCCCATCACTTTGGTAATTCTAGCCCACCTGCACCTAACAAAAGCTGAGAAGAAGCTCTTCCTTCCTCTTCTTTTGTGGTAACAAAGAATGCAACACGATCCCTGACCTTGCCCTAACAATAACCTGTTGACTAGGGACGTTTTTATCCCTCAGACTTAGTCATTTTTAGTTTTTAAACAATGCTATTTAATTTATCTTCCTCATTGTTTCGCACAAATGTGATTATTCTTTTGTAAAATAAATGCCAATACATTTATTTTTTTGTCAGGGCATTTTTGGACCATCACCCTGCATCCCTCAGCATCAGCTGAATTCGTCAAGTATAACATTTGACATAACATGTAAGGATTGGGTACATTTTCCAACTACACTATCCTGTTGACATGCAAATAATGTAAATGCAAATGTTTAAATCTGTAAAGGACGGGCATAAGGAAAGAGTATAAGAGTGACAGGAGAAGAACGACACAAATGTAAACTACACTGGAGCTCATCTCGAGTTTCTTTTTGGTAATTGGGTGATGGTCACCTGCTCGCCATGTCACCTGCTGCCTGATCCAGGATAATCTGAGAGGCAGGCTTACAGACAGTCAGGCGGACTGACAGATAGACAGATACAGGCTCCTCATTTCTTCTGCTTCATGGCTAATGCATCTGACAGAGTAGGCAGCAGGCAGGCAGAAGGATGAGTAAGCATTCTGAGTGTAATTATATTCCCAAACACTGGAAGAATAGGAGGGAACTAATAACTGACTGAATTCCATTATTAAGTGAGCATGTCCAAACAGGAAATTGATTAGCTGACAATATTTCAAGGTTTTTTAATACCTAATGGAATGTTTATTCATGTTAATAGCTAGCTCCTCACTTACCCTTCACGCTCCGCAGACTGATCTAAAACAGCATTGGATAGTATCTGTCATGTTACTAAACATGACATGCATGGGAATCAGTTAGCTCTGCAATGCTTCTGAATAACCAAATGGACAAACAAGGGCCAAAGTGTAACTGCGCTGTAACACAACAACTTGACTTGTTATCTCCGTCGTCATCATCTTCAACTGAACCCTCCTCTGGGGGCCTCTGCGCGGGCCTGTCAAAAGCTTTGACAAGGGAAGCAGCGTGGGGCCATTTTGTCTCTTTTCAGTTTGGTTTTGCTTCTCTTTGGAGGGCAGTGTTGGTATGGACCGTGGGCATTGTAGGGTGAGGAGGCGAGGGCACATTGACCCCAGTGGTGGTGGGTAGTAAAGGGGGGGGTTAGTTGGTGTTATGGACTTGGGCACAGTCAGGAAGTGCTGGTCCGCCCTGGAGTGACATGGTGCCTGGGGAGAAAGGGAGGGGGATGTAGGGCATAGAGTACAAACATGTCTAAGTGCTGCCTTCACTACAGATAGGCCCATTGCAAAGAGCGCGGCTGCATGGGTTATGACAGCATATCTGGGGGACCTCTTGTACCCTCCGCCCCTCAAACACACATTTTACGCCTCAAGCCATGACTCTGATATATACGTCCTCAGGTGAAAACACCACTGACACTTTTGGTAAAAGCAGGTTTTCTAGTGCTACATATATGCCCTTCTATAATAATCCCACTTGGGAGAAAATGTCTACATATCAATTTATTTAATCTCAAAAACAGCACAAGGCTATAGCTTAACCCACTATTTGACTTTCTATAGGCAATGTAGCCTATTTCCTCATTATAATGAAGTTTTTAGGCCACTTTGAGTGTTAAGGTTTTTTAATAAAATGATCATACCACTGCACAGAACAGTTTGAGACTATAAATATTTAAACAATGTATGTAATGGTTTGAAGGAATAGTTTGACATTTTGAGACATACTGTACGCTTACTTGCAGAGTGAGATGAGAAGATGGACACCATCTCATATCTGTCCTTTAAATATGAAGCTGGATCAGGCAGACAGTTAGCTTAGCGTAGCATAAAGACTGGAAACTGGTGGAAGGAGCTGGCCTGGCTCTGTCCTAGGGTAACAAACTCTGCCTACCTACTTTTAAAGCTAACTACTTGACACTTTATATCTTGTGTGTGTAAAAACAACACATTGTAGTTTTTAGATGGATTTTGTGCAAAAGATTCTCCGCCGCTGGTTGCCTGGCAACCTTACCGCAACGACATGATAAAAAAACAAATAAGCATATTTACCAAAATGTCAAAATTTTTCCCTTTTAGATCACTGTCCTAACTGGCTCTGTCACTGCTTTAGTCACCAAAAATAAAAACCAGAGCATTACCAAGGATATTTTGACATGTATTATTCATTATTTTATCGTGTTGCACTCAGTCTACAAGTGCATACAACCATGTACAAAAGCAGACAGCCACACACTGCCACTTGCCTATGCATGTGTCACACAGAGGTATTTACAACATGAGTGCACAAAGCCGGCCAGTACAACTAGGGTTTCCTGAACCCAGCCTGCCTTCCAACAGAACACCTTATTTCTCCTGTTGTCTCCTCTTTTGCACTGTGATGGAGTTCAGGCAGTTTACAGGCATAACATTTGGCAAAGCGAAAGGTCGTCTGGAGGTTACTGTGTCAGCCTGGGTAAGTGGCTGAACCCTTAGCAGGGGTGGGGGCGACCACACTCACTGAGGAATAGTTTGTTGTTGTGTGAGCAGAAGACAAGTATGGAATAGGACAGAAGGGCGAGGATGACAACATATTATCTGCCATTTGAAATATTTCCAAGATCAACATGATGACGTTAAAGCTCTCCACAAGTCTGTAAACCTCATCTCCAACCACCTGCTTACTAGTACTGATCTTGCACAGTTTTATGAAATTGTAAGGCACAAGACCCAAACTGAGAAGAACATAGCAAAAAAATGAGCAAGCACAAAATAGCATATAGTATATACTCTGTTTACTCATCAGTAAAGGAGATTGACCATAGAGCAGGAGAGGTGCAGTTGTGTTTAAGCATCACTGATAAATTATTTTACATTCGGGATAATATACTCAAGTTCAACAGCTTGAAATCTATAGGAACTATTCAAGCAATCACATGGACCACACATACATCTAGGATGCAGATGTGAACCGGCATTCATGGAGCTTATGTCGCCGAGGATTTCTACATCATCCCTTAGCAAAAAATAGAAGAAAGTAAACAGAAGAATATTGAAGAGAAAGAAGTGACTACACCTTCTCTGTAACTCAAGATTAATCAGGAACAAACTTAATTTTCATGTCTATGAGAAGTGAAGGGGACAGTAAATGAACGACGCAAAAGCAATTGATGTTGACCTGTTATGTGAGTATACCTAAGAAAACCGTCTATTAAAACACTTAAGATAAGTAAGATAAATGTGCTGACGTGTTTGTAATACTTTTGATGTCATTGTGGTTGTACGTATGCGTGAGAGTTTGTGTGTATGTTTGCATGCATCCGTGTCTGTTAGTCTGCCCGGATGAATAAAGGGGGGTGGGTATAATCCATCACCAGTTGATAGTCCTCACAAAAAAAGAAGCCCTTTTTGCTGAGAGGACAGCCCTTGTGTGGACAAAGACCACCATACTGGGGACTTCATAGGACCCAGCTGAAAAGGTGTTGCCCAGAGTAACCCCATTCACATTAACAGGCATGCTGGCCAAAGCCAGTCATTACTGCTGACTTGGACCAGCCGGGCCACACATAGACCAGCCTAGAGCCTCTAAGGCCATTCACTCCACATCAGCCCACAGGCAAACGGCCTGAACTCTGCCACTGGGGAGCATCTAGAATTGTTACAATTCTATTGGACTGTCTGTCTTGAAAGCTTCAATATATGCAGCCTTTGAATAAATTTATAAAAAGCATGAATATACAGTTTTAAAAGGGAAAGAGTCTTTGCCTATTTATTAAAATGTGGCAAGAATGTGGCAATGTCAAAATAATAGACAATTTATAATTGCTTCAGTATCTAGTTAATCTGGGCTTTTAACTAAAAAAGCTGTTCCAATATGTTATCTCAGGTAATAAACAATAGTAGCTAGGGAACTTCTTTTAGACTTTTAATTATAATTAAGAAGAGACACATAAGAACTTGTGGTGTTACAGAATAATACAGTTGCAACAACTATTTTCCCATGGACAGCCAACAGCTGTGTGACTAATAGTGTTCCTGCAGATGTGCATCTCAACTAACAACTTTCCAGAGCACTAAGAACTTTCCACCTTCTTGCTTCTTGGACTAAAAAAACAACATAACATAAAAGAAATGAGTTTGATTAAGAACAGAACAAATACAAAAGTACTGGAAAACATTATACGGCATTTCTTACGAGATGTTTTATATTTAGTCTTGCAAAGGGCTCAGGTATTTACAGCCACTCGTCAGTCTACCACTGTTATTTGTGACACTGTGAGGGTCACCTCTTTCACAGTTACACAGTGAAATTATATGAGAACACAGCTGATGTGCTCCCAGTGGACTGGAATCCCTGGGGGCTGAAATGCTTGGTTCCACTAATCCACTGAACTCCTAAAGGAACTCTGGAAAACCCAAATCTGACCTATTCTCTGTCTCCACTCTGATGCAACTTGCAGTACAACAGAAAAAAAACGCAGAGAGCAAAAGCCGAGCCAAGAGGGACAAAATACTAAACAGAAATGTTGAAACTTCTTGGATTATAATCTTCAATATCAGTTCAATGTAGCTACTTAAACTTGACCTCAGTCTCCCACCCCCGCCTGCTCTCTTCCCCTATTTGTCCTCCATCCTCACCCCAACTCCACCTCTGCTCTTCTCTCTAGTATGCTCCCTGTGGGCAGGTGGTTGTGTAAATTTAGCCACAGCTAGGTGAGGTGCTTCCTGGGTAGACTGTTGGCAAAGCCACCTTTAGGGTGTTCAAGATGTCAAAGGGAATGAGACATCACCTTGGCTGCCCTGTCAAAAAATTCACCACCTTTCATTTCCCCCGTTACCTCTAGGTCCTAGAAGCACTGTGGGTGACGGGGAATTCTTGTTTTGTGTTTTCTAATTTTGCCTGAAACACATTACCTAACCTAGAGCGCTGGCTGAGTGTTAATTGTGAAGCATTACTAAAGCCATTAAAACAGTGAGCCAGGGCCTGGGGAGGATGCATGGTAAAGTAAAAAAATCAGAGAGACAATGCTAAATGCATGTGATATCCTTCCTGCAAATGACCCCTATAAGAGGAGGCTCTACAGAGAATGTAGTTTTAAGAAAAGATAAAGTGGCATGAACAGAATTTACAGATACATTGTCAAATCATAATGAATTTGCAATTTGTACACATTAGTAAAAGGAGACCAAATACTCCATCCATAAAAGACTGTTACAACATGTTTGAGAATGCAGACTTTTCGTCACAAAGTCTTTAATGAAACATAATATTTAATATCAAATGTCTGATGTAGACATTTGGTAAATGTCATAGTCCAGGTGTTTTATTAGAAACTCCTCTTTCACAACAACCTCATTTTATTCTGTTACTCTTTGGCCAATTTAGCATATTATAATTTCCCCTAAATGTGTTTTAGAGTTGATTGGAAATGGAGGAATAATCAATATCAAAACAAAGTTTATCTGCAGGTAGCAAGCTGCAGTACCAGTTTGGTTAGTAAGGTGACTATTAATCGAAATACATATTCCTTTCCTAATTTTACAAAACTGCATCTGGAAAAAATGAACAGAATGGATGATTTTCAGTCTAAAAGTCACTCAAAAATGTTGCTCAAATGTTCTGTAATTATTGAGCCTTTCATTTTGTGGTAGTTTCTGGCAACAGTTTTAAAAGAAAAGTGGAAGCATTTCTGTGGTTAGGTTTATTTGCCCAAAACCTTTGGAGTGCAATTATGTTCTATGAAGTAGAGTTTAAAATAAAAAAGTAAGAGTGAGCACAGAGATGGCTGGAGAGGGCTGTTGAGTTGAAAAGAATAACAAAATTGGAAAGCGTTCCAAATGTGACTATCAGCTTCTTCATTCTCCCCGATGTCAAGTTAGGCGTTTTGCTGGGAAATGGGCGGCCTGCCAAATTGGGGCCAAGTCAGAGTTGTCAGGGGATTACAGTTCTGCCTTGCTCACTGCAGGGGGTGCGGAGTGGGCCTCAATTACCCTGGAGCGGCGTGTTTGATTTGGCCTGGCACTTTTGGGGACAGACCAAAAGCTGAATAATGCACCATTAGCAACTCAAAATCCTGCCCTAAAATGAGTCCACTTATGCATCACATACAGTAATTGTGTGTCTATCAAAGGCTGGCAGGTCTACACCAATTACCCTGATAACAACAAAACAATCTATGCATAATATTATCTGCCGCACACCTGTGGGCAGCCTCAAACATCCAAGGTCCCGGATTAAAACTTCTACATCTCATTCAAAGTCTGTCATCAACACACTGCAGTGAAATGAAGTGTCAACTTTAGAGTGCTGAAAAACGATGCAAGGTTGTTCTAAGATAATACGGGGGGAAAGGTGTGACGGTAGAACTGTTTGTTTTTACAAATACGGGAGATGGCAGAAAGAGAGACAGGGTGAGAGAGGATGGAGAGAGAGAGAGAGCGAGAGCAAGAGCGAGAGCGAGAGCGAGAGCGAGAGAGAGATCCCCCTACCATGGCTACAGTTGGAGCTGTGCAATTGAATTTCACAGGATATGAGGCAGCAAATGGCATGTAAAGGCTGACGCGTTAGACGGTTGCTGCCACACGGGCCAGACAGATAAGGGAGGTGTAAGTGAAATCATTAGGTAACCCTGTAGGACATCAGGGGCAGTTTGACGTTGGCAGGAGGCTATGAGAGCCAGAGGTCCTCCTTGAGCTCCATTGAACACCCACTCAGCCTGATATACATGCACTTACAAACACACAGGGAAAATAACTTATACAAACACAAGCCGCAAGACAAACAGGACTGAAGACAGAGACAGGCCAACAACTAAGCGCTGTTTATTTCCCTTTCTACCAATAAATACAAGCACATGAACACATGCAAGGATACACACACACACACACACACACACACACACACACACACACACACACACACACACACACACACACACACACACACACACACACACACACACACACCCCACTTCAAACTGCAGACGCCTCATTGAGGTATCAGCCCCTGTGATTGTGTTTGTCCACCTGGGTATGAAAGAGCCATTCTGGCCTGTGTGGAGGAACAGCAGTGTGGTATAGCTCAAGCCGGAGCCCAGCTAGGCTACGTCTGTCTCAGGCTCTCAGGGAGGGGAGCAGCCAAGTGTGGATGCACCTCATTACCTCACTCATCCACACACCAATTACCCCTAAATAAATACACCCAGCCCACAGGCAGCAACAATGACATCCAGCCTGAAAGGGAAGAAAGGACGCCGTTCAGAAAGCATTTGCACGCACAGAAAAGTGCTGTTGGATAATGATGAAAAAAAAGTACAGAGAAAAGAAGCAAAAAGAAGGACATGCGGGGGGCTCCAAGTCTTTTAAACCGCTCAAAGACGAGACGGAGAAAGAGAAAGAATGAAACAAACACCGAGCAAGCAGAGTGAAGTGATTCAGAAAATGATAATTTCTTGCTAAATTTCACCCAACACATCCGCAAGTGATTGTTGTGGCGGGGGAGGGGCAAAGTTTAATTGTTTTAATGCGTGCAGCCATGAGACAGCTCTACCGCGGACTAAAATGGTGATCACTGTTGAGCCGACATACTTTCATGTAAGACAGACCGCTTGGGGTAACGGTAACAGCAGTGTGTTCGAAGGCCAAAGAATATTAGCTAAAAAGAGAATGAACTTGCAGCCAAAGAGCTCGATCCCCAGAAAGGCCGACGAAATATGGCAGGCCGCATGACATGTGACAAGGAATACTCTGAAGGAATACAGTTTTTGGCTGCCCAAAATATGAGAAAACATTTTAAGCTGTTAGCAGTTAAAAGTCTCTGTTACTGGAGTGAGAAGGTGAGCGAAGGATGCAGAAAAGGTGTGTGGCAAAGAAAAGAAGGCAGATGTGTTTTCAGGGAAGGGGGGCACAAGCGAGGAGTGGAAGCCAAGAGTTCCTTCATGCTCCCTCCCTCTCTCCCACCTCCCTCCATGTGGGATATTTCTGCATGAGTGACTCTGTCATACCTGGGGGACACAATGGTCTCTCTCTCTCTTCCTCTCTCCCCCAGTTTCTTCCTCCCTCTTCTCTTGTATGTCTGTTCTGTGACTACAAAAGCCAAGCCTGGTTGGTCGTGTGGCACTGTATTGCAAAGGAGCGTGAGGACTAAAGGAGCAAGTGACGAGCTGAATGAAATATTATCATCATTAGTAATATCTTGAAAAAAATAAAATGAATAAAAGAACTTAACATGTCAACTTCTAAATCTCAATCATGGAGCAACTTGTACAGTAAGTGAACCACTTTTCTCATGGCACCTCAAGGCAAAAGAGATGATTCACTTCCTCCTCTGACACCTGAACAGTCAGGTGATGGGTGGAACTTTAAGTCACTGTGGGTGGTGTATCAGAATAATTCCGGATAGGCTGCTCTCCAGTCACCAGGATGTACGAGCACATCCCAAACTTGAAAACAACCCACATGACCAGGGCCGACCGGTTCACCTGACCAGAGGCAGATTCCTGGTTAACAGAAACAACGGCTGGGAACGTGTCAGTTTTACACGCTGTTGATTCGGTGTAATAAACAGAAGATGATGGATGGAATGGAAGTGAAAGGAGCAGGTTTATTAGGATTCTTTCCTGATGGAGGGCTAATTGAGGGAGGGCACGCTGAGAATGTCAGGTGCCACAGGTGGGTGGAGTAGTGTTGACATGCTGTGGCAGCATAGCCAGGATTCCTGGTGTACAGCTCAACCCTCAGCTGGAATCAAACTGCATGGGAATCCCAAGCTCTTTCACATACAACACAAAAGGCAAGGCATGTGAAGACCAACTGGTGTTTAACTAACACAGGTTCAGCTACTAAGACTGCCAGCTGGCCCTTAAAATAGAAGGGTCCCTTCACCCTTTCTCTCTTCTTCCTCTCTGCTTGACTTGGCCTGGAGGTTCCTTCTGTGAGCTCCAGTGTTTTTAATTTCCTGCACCCTACAACACCTACATGTGTTGTCAAACTCTGCAGCACACTTCACACGCACTGACATACTGGGAACACATCATTGTCTTTAAAGGAGAATTCCGGCCAATTTTTACGTTAATCTTGATCGCTACAGCTACGCGAGTACTTTCGATAGAAAAAACCCTGACCCGAATCAGTGCAGGTAACACGGAGAAGCTGCAGCTACGTACTACAAGCGTTCCCTGAGCTAAAACGGCAGTGGTCGGGGAAGTTTTAGAGTGCCTTTGTGCCTCTTAACAGACACAAAATGCAATTAATATGTCTGTGCCACATGAATAGGGCCCTTACGTGTCAACAAGATGCGTTTTCAACTCAGACATTGTTTAAATTCACCTACCCTGGTCCCTGTCTCAATCCTGCCGGTAGCTAGCTTGCCCTGCTAGTTGATAGCCGTTAGCTGCTAGCTGCCATCCGGTGAGTGTATTCAGACAGGCTTCTGTGATAATCATCCCAATAACAATCCATGGCACGGCGGTGGTGTGGCTATGTCCTCCAGAGGACAGGTCATGTCACGTCTTGAAGTGTATTTCCCCCTAAAATAAACAGTAGTGCGGTAGTAGCTGTTAGCTGCTAGCTGTCCCGTCAGTGTACAGCCAGTAGTCGTAGTAGCTGTTAGCTGCCCTCCGGTGAGTGTGTACAGCCAGATAGCCGTTAGCCGTTAGCTGCTAGCTGCCGTCCGGTGAGTGTATTCAGCCAGGCTTCTGTGATAATCGTCCCAATAAAAATTCACGGAGTGCCCAGTGGTCTGGTGGATGTCCTGCATAGGACAGATCATGCCTTCGCAGCGAAAGGTTTAGATTATTTCCCCCTCAAAATAGGTAATTGAGCACTGTAGTGGTTATGACCATCAGTGACTATGTAACTACATGGAAACGGGATAAACGATGTCTGTGGCTTGCACAGTAATAGTGTTACTGAAGCTTAGCTGTAGCATCGCGCTGTCTCCTGGGAATACAGTTGTAGGAGGAAAAAGGTAAACAGTAGTGTGCAGATTGGAGCGTAGTGTGTGAAGAGCGGAGTTGTTCATAAGGGAAGAAGCTTGGAGTAACGTAACTATGGAGAATATAGCAGATATACAACACACGGAAGAGCCTTTTGAGTTTGATGGTCGTCCTTATTTATTTGAACCCGAGTATACAGACAAAGAACTAGCCTCACAAGAGTTGGAAAGAACGAGACAGACAGAGGGGAAACAGGCAGATGAACTTGATGCTCCAAACGCAAGCTAAAGCTAGCCTTCAGTAACTGGAGGACATAGCCACACCACCGCCGCTATTGGGATGATTATCACAAAAGCTGGCTGAATACACTCACCGGACGGCAGCTAGCAGCTAACGGCTATCTGGCTGTACACACTCACCGGAGGGCAGCTAGCAGCTAACAGCTACTACCGCACTACTGTTTATTTTAGGGGGGAATACACTTCAAGACGTGACATGACCTGTCCTCTGGAGGACATATCCACACCACCACCGCTCCGTGGATTGTTATTGGGATGATTATTACAGAAGCCTGTCTGAATACACTCGCTGGGCGGCAGCTAGCAGCTAATGGCTATCAGCTAGCAGGGCAAGCTAGCTACCGGCAGGATCGATACAAGGACCAGGGTAGGTGAATTTAAACAATGTCTGTGTTAAAAACGCATCTTGTTGACACGTAAGGGCCCTGTTCATGTGGCACAGACATATTAATTGCATTTTGTGTCTGTTAAGAGGCACAAAGGCACTCTAAAACTTGCCCCGAGCACTGCCGTTTTAGCTCAGGGGACGCTTGTAGTACGTAGCTGCAGCTTCTCCGTGTTACCTGCACTGATTCGGGTCGGGGTTTTTTCTATCGAAAGTACTCGTGTAGCTATAGCGATCAAGACCCTGTATCTGAACCTCCTTGGTAGAAAGGTTTTCGTGACCTATGAGATTTCACACGCTACCTGTGCCTGAGAAGAATGTACAGGAGATATGCAGGATCCTCGAGTACACACCCAAGGATGCTTGATGATCTGTAAAAAACAGGAAATCAAGCAGCTTTTGTTTGTTTTCATGATCAACATGTCCTGTGGGCAGAATTGTGGCACGCCAGCCAGTTCTGTCTTTTACACACAACAAATGGAAATTATTTTACTCACTCATGATGAACTCAGTGACCGTGATTTGGAAATATAAACTTTCACTCACTAAAGGATTTTTGTTGAGATATGGATAATATAAAAAAAAAAATGTTGTGCAAAAACCCTGTGACACCACGACTTACAATAACGCACATATAATGGATTCTTATGAATGTATTTTACTAGAGCACATCCACATGTGTGCCAATGCAGAGGACTCAGAAAAAAGTTCAAACTAGTTCAGCTGTAATGCAATAAAATGCAATATAATCAATCAATGCACTGTGTTGGTCAATCAAAGGAAACATTCTAGGTAAATTATTGTGCAACACGAATGGTGCAATACTACTGTTTACTTAGCAATTGCTAAGATAGGGGATGACATGAGTGTCTTTGTGATAACTTTTTTTTTCAGTCCGGTAGATCCGATACATATTAGATTTGTGTGTCACATCCCAAGCCATACAGGTTCTACAAAACATATGACTTTTACATCAACGCAAGGCAAGATTGATCAGAATTCTTTACTGGTGGTCTGATGTACATAACATTAGTGGTGCTAATAATAAAGATGGGAGACATCTCCAAAGACAGTCATTATTAAAGTGTTTGCTCTTCTCTACTTCCTCATGCAAATTACATTCTGTTTGCTTATGTATGAGCATATCAGGTGAATGACAATTTGTTACAATTTGTTGTTCTCAACATACTGATCCGTTCAGGAGCATGACCTGTTGAGACAGGTATTGGTGAAGCTTGTTGTGTGAAAATAGGATTAGTATGCTGTCTGAAGTCTTAAGTGTTTGAACTGTCAGAACGCATATAAATAAAACATC
The DNA here is from genome assembly GCF_031162955.1 of Sander vitreus. Taxonomy (NCBI): domain Eukaryota; kingdom Metazoa; phylum Chordata; class Actinopteri; order Perciformes; family Percidae; genus Sander; species Sander vitreus. Next base: position 26,368,269 of record NC_135855.1, read on the forward strand.
CTACATAAAAATACTTACTATACTAATATTAATATTACTTCTTCCTTCTCCCAATGAGTGGGGGAATGTTTAAAATGTATGTTGAAAATATGCATGTAAAAAAACTGTAATAAGTATTTACAAGGCTGAGTTAGATAAACTACATAATTTTATCACTTTTAACACACATTATAAAAAGCATGCCATCTATCCATTCAAAAGAATAGCTCTGAAAAAGATTGAAACATTACTGATTTTTTCATATACAGGGCTGTGCTAGGCACACTATGACATAACTCAGACAAGACTTACTGTAACATTGGAGTGAGGAGAATTCTGTATGGTGTCAAATAAAAAATGATTGCGTTTCAATGAGCCATATCACAATGTAATCTAAAAATTTGACATGATGGCCCAATCTCAGAATTAGCAGGACAAAAACAGCGCATCCCAGTTATATGGGCCATATACATTGGCAAACACACTTACTTCATCTGCCAAATCCCTAAATTAACACCTTTTTGGTGAGAAAGCTCTATTTGGAACACGTCACACAAACACCACAGCTGGCATTCAAGGGTAAAATTAATTACTTCAGATACATGTGCTTCCTCTCAAAGTGGCAGACTTATTTGCATTGAGGAACATTCAGCAGAAGTAATCGATGCACACACAAAATACGGCCACCCAATGACCCCAGCCCCGTCTCAAAGTCCCTCCCCATCCCCGAAGCCCTGGCGGCTCATCCATGCATGGAGGAACAAACACAGGTAGCGAGAGCAAATCAGACTGCAACAAAACACAGAAACATGAATGGGAAGCATTACAATGATGGGCTGGATGCAGGACAATGAGCCCGACATTAAACAAACGGCAAATCCCAGGATGGGCTGCGGGAGTATGATACAGATTACAGGCACCTAGTCCCTGCCTGGGGAACAGGGGAGAAGGAGAAAAAAGGACACAATATTGCAATCTGACAGCTGACGTCTTCATATAAATGTATGAATTTACATTCCAATTAGAGGAAATTTACATCTTAATCACAGCGAGCAGTGTGTCGGTCCCTCAGTTAGTGTGTTGCTACGGTAATGAGGTGGGATGCTGCTGTGCTCTCTCATCCAGACAGTGATCTGTCAGCAGACAACACCTCCCTGTTATGAGGGAGCTGCACCCTTAAATGCAACCGCCACCACAATCCGGTAATATCCATTGAAATCTGTCTTAAATACCAACAAGGTGTGAGCTGCCACCCGAGGATAATATGCCAAATACGGAGTTTGAAAAACATCAAACATATCTTAAATACAGTGCACTGAACCAGGAGTGTCTTTAACTGTCACTCAAGTGACAAGCTTTCAGTACTCTATGGCATTCCATTTCTAATTTCCATACTAATGATGGGTATATTATCTTTAATGGTTTGACTTTGTTTTATGGCATTTGAAATGGATGGTGAAGCTGTCTGTGGAATTACTGAAACATATCATGTCATCAGATCACATGCTGCTGTGGTGCTAACAAAGGCAAAGTGAATGGGTGAGATGGAAGGATTGGGAATGTATCATCAATATCCTTCTGGTCATCATTTACATCACTGTACATCATACCAGCTCAACCTCAAGCAAAGCACACAATGAGTCGGTCAGAGGGCGTGTGTGTACTTGTGGGGAGAGAAAAAAGGCAGACAAGTGCAGACAGTTGACAGGAAACAGTAAAAGTCTGCTAAAAGAAGAACTTGTTCAAGTATGTAAAGTCATTTTGAGGACACTTGTTGTGGTTTAGTTCAATTAGCAGACAAGAGCTGCTGGTTTGAGGTTTTGGATGTGAAACCACACAGGCACGTCTAAAGCTTAGGCAGGGTCCTTTTATAAGCTCACAACGTTTAAAGAACATATGTCACAATGCATCAATTTTAATGAGTCCAGAAAAGGGACAATTTAATGAAAAGCTTCAGCATTGAAACTTTGCTGAAACAACATCCATCCAGTGAAATCATTTAGTTGTAGAGCAGCACTGATTGCTGACAATGCAATCAGGAGGAGCAGATTAGCTACCACCACATAGGAGAGCACATAAATCAGTTTAACACAGTCCTTAGCCATCTTCACGCTTGACTTTAATACAAGGATGTGTGAACAAAAAATTGGAGGTAAATGAGGCATGGTTTCTTTATCACCTACCTCGTAGCCAATCGGGCTTCTCCCGTCAGAGACACTGCTCTAATGGCTGATATCTATGGAAGCAGCCTATTACTGGATACTGCCTGTAATTAAGACAAGTCAGATTACACCAGGCCAGTGCCTCCTCTCTGATATGTAGGCTGCCATTAAGGCCAGAAGGGTTGATGCGCTTGTACACTGCTACACAGGCTCATGTGTTTAAAAAAAAAGAAGAAGAAAGAAATGTTGCGTGTCCAGAGTAGGTGTCGGATGCGTCCCCAAACATCACATGGGGTGATGTGTGGGGCGTGGCTGGGATTCCACTTTAGCCTGCAGGGTGTTTGGCACTTATCTTGCATATTCTTAGCTTGCAGATTGATTCCCACAGCGGTGCTGCTGTGTCTGTGCACTTCTGTCCGACCATCCAAATGAGCTTGCCTGTCTTTTTTTTTTCTTTTTTGGGGGTTTTGGGGGTTATTACAACATCTTAAAACAGGCACCAGCTTATAAAATGCCAAGCTGACTTTGTGTCTGGTAGCTGTGGTATAAAGGCTCTGAATGTAGAAAGAGCAACACTCTTTAAAAGCTCACTATGATTAAAAAAAGAGGAGTAGAGGGAGCAGCCGACAAAAGAAACAGAGTGACGGGGAGAGAGAAAGAGGGAGTGAGTTTGAGATGGGAAAGCACTTTTTTTCTGTACACAGAGTGACCTTGCTAACACTCTGCCTACTCTAATATTCACCACTACACATGCTTTGGTGCACTATTCCTCGCCCATATAGCACGCAAACCCTCCTTTCAATACACACACTACTCATTATACAATTTCACTAGCTGGTTATCCAAGACTTGCACAAGCGTTAACACTCACAACATTCAAAGCGCACAAAAACACAAAGATGCTTTATCTATTGAGAGGTGCAAATTCAGTGTACGGATTTAATTATAATTTTGTGCATTACTTGTCCTGCCTCCTTGCAAGACTTCTCTTGATGCAGAAAGCTCAAACGATGACTGCTGAATGTATTGTATGTATAATGTAATGTATGTACTGCTGTATGTGAAAATATTTTTAAGGATGTGCATCAAAGGAGACTGTCATGTTCAATGAGATTTATCTGGAGAAGGATGTTCATTGGGATCTTTCATCTTGTTGAGGTAAGAAGGTAATTTCTGATATGCGTAAATTAAGACACTCAAGAAGTGAAAACTTGCTTGATATGTGCAACACAGATATACAATATTACCATCATACCTTAGAGTGAACACACAATACTGAATTTCTTCAAACTTTTTGACTTAGCTTGTCTTACTTTTTGTCAATGAAACAATGTTTAGGAAACTTAAAACAAAACTAATGCTATAACATTGCAAAGGCATGAAAGGCTTCATTGTCAGGATTAAATGCATGCTAAACACACACACACACACACACACACACACACACACACACACACGGTGGTTGATGAAGCAAGCGGACATGACGTCCCCATACAAACTGCCTGTGTAAGTGAGCGTACAACATCAGGCCATCAGATCACTTCCCTCTCCAAACATGAAGCCTTTAATAGATGTGAAACTCCAGGCCCTGGATCTTTTCACACCACTGAGTCGCAACTCACACAGAAGAACAGGAGGCAGAGGATAACAGAGCTAAAAAATAAAACAATGAACCAGACTCCATACTGAGCCCATATATTTATGAGGGGATCAAGCATAAATGTACCTGATTTGATTTGATTTGATTCATACAAATCTTTCTAGACTTCACAGAAAATATACTTGTCTGAGGAAAAAAAAAGAATCATAAGAATCCTCAGACTAACATATGGAGTAACCTTTGTGGCCTTCCGGGACTTGGGGGGTGGTGTTGGGGTTACGCGGGGGGGTCTAACGCTCCGAGGACCTTAGGCACGCTAGGGAGAGGTGAGCTGTCACCCCCCATTACGATCACTGCCTGAGCTGAAAAAGGGGGAGGGGAAGGGGTAGGAAGAGAACAGGCAAAAAAAATAAAAAATAATACTGGTTCCTCGCTAACCGCTATCTAGAGCCATCCACGGGCCTCAGAACCCTCAGTCTACAACTGCCTCCTGGGAAACACTTGCACGCAAGTCCTCCTCACCCCTAGCTAGCGGTGGGGCAAAATATTGTGCGTGTGTGTGTGTGTGTGTGTGTGTGTGTGTGTGTGTGTGAGGGGGGGGTTCTGTGTGTAGAGTTGAGCTGTGTAAGCACAATGTATAGATTTTGCGTAACAAAAGGACAACTGTGCATGTTTTCTTACTTGCTTCAGAGTGAGGGGATATACTGATATGCAGTTTGGTTGGGTTAAGAAAAGGAAGTGATGTAGAGAGAGAAAGAGAGAGTATCTCAAAGCAATCCTTGTTGTTATTAAAGTTTAAAATAAGGGCAAAGAAAAGGCAAGAGGTATCACAGGAGCACAATGTGATAAGACTCCCAGTAGAACTGCTTTTGGTAAGCAATAACTGACAGAATGTGTATACTTCAAAAGTACTTTTTTTTAAATGATGTACAGGATGGTAGTGAAACTGCATACAAAAAATACTGGCACGTCAGTCTGAGCACAGCAGAGACGCGACATGTTTTAGCTTATTATGTGACACAGAGCATGGAATGCAATGTTATATGCCAGTGGAAAAGAAGCTTGCCTCAAATTTGACCTTTTGCTGCCTTTTGTGTGAGTTTGGGTGAGCACTGCTTAGGCGCATTCTGTTCCCCAGATCCCACTCCTAACACCCCTGTCACTCATCATCACTCATCATTGTTAGGGACAAAAGGAAAGTTTGGTTAAGCCACACACTGGAGTATTCTCCCACCCAGTGCCTCCCCCACCTTCGCACATTCACGTATGTGTGTTAGGTAGCGCACACGCGCACACACACACACACACATTGGACAAATGCACAAAATGTTTTTCTATTTTTGCAGCATGAACACAAGACCACCGCCTCAAACATGCACCTTAATTCATGGATGGGGTTGCAAACATTTTGATAAGGCGCCATCACCTTGCCCTCTAACTTGCCTTTTGAAGTGCAGGCTTGTCCTTCGAATGGCCCCTCTGACTCATCTGCTTAGTGTAATTAAAGTCTATTCAGGGCTCTATATGTGTCCTAACTATCCTCCATCATCTGGCCAGGCCTTTCAATAGCCACCTGTGAACTCTGAAGGACAGGGACACTTGCCCTCATAAAATTCATGAGCACTGCTACATTCAACGGCCGGCAACTTTTTTTCAATGGCCAACACCACTTTAAACAACTCTGTGTTGACTGTTGGGTGAATCCTTTTTAAATACAACCATATTCACAGTAGCAGGGGTTAAGTAGCTCCCGTGATTAGCTGCAACAAATGCCTTTATAGTGTGCTTGGAGATAAAGAGAAAGAAAGAGGATCAAGACACCAAATCTGTTTTCATCAAGCAAGGACTTATTGAGGGATTGCTAACAGAGAAAGCATTTAAAGAAAAAGGCTAAGTGTCCAACTGGTCTGGCATCTCTAAATCTACTTTTGTTGTGATGCAAACAAATGAATAAAGCATGAGCACACATATTCTGTTGTGAGGAGTCTAGAAATTATGGACTCCTCGCAATACCACTTTCTCACTCTCCTCAATGTGGATAGGATTTCCAAAGACATTAGTCTCACGTTGTAGTAAGAACCGAAAAACAAGCCTTTAAAAAATGTTGACATTTGATTGTCAACCTTCACAGACATGATGAAGTGAAGTGAGTGTGTGATCTCAGAAAATGGCAGACATCAAAATTGGGGTTTACCTCCCTTAAACAAAGAAGAGTTTTTTGTCAAAAATTTGTGTATGTGTCCATTCAACTCCCCTCTTTACCAAATGACGAAAAACAAAAACAAATAGTTTTTCTGCCAAACTATTGAAGAGGAAGAAGTATAATAATAATAATAATAATAATAATAATAATAATAATAATAATAATCTGAACATTAGTGTGGACATCATCGCAATAGACACATTATTTGTGTTTTCAAATGTGTTCACATTAGAGAAATGCATACACACACTCCTCCTCCTCCTGACCCCCCTCAGGACACTGAGCAGTGAGAGTGTGGGAAAGTTATTTTTAGGACCCAAGCAGAGAGCCTTCCTAAGTTTGATGCTCCTGCTCCGGATCAACATTCCACCTTTGAACCACTCCGACCAGAGAGCTGTTTGTGCCCATGATGGCAATTTTTTACTGCTGTGGACCAACAGCAGTGAGGGGACTGTTTTATTTTTGGCTGGTTTAAAATTACACCAGCCAAAACAGGACAACCTTTTTTTTTGCTTCATCATATGTTTACTAGTTTTTATTAACAACTAAGTCCAAGTGTTAGGTTTACATGGCCAAGGATCAAAAGAAAATGACGAATTGTTCTTGACTGTGAGGAAAAACAGTAGAGGTTTTGTAAAGGACGAACACATTTACCACTCTTGCAAATAAACAAATTGTTTTTAGGACTTGCACAAAAGTGCGTGGACCTAAGGCAAAATTGGGAGATAACACAATAAAAAGATTCAGAAGCCAAGGATACAGTGAAGACCCAGTTTATAAGCACCAGGGGGCCTATGGTTCCCCAGTCACTACCATTATGCTAATGGCGAGCCCTTTCTGAACACACTTACACATACCCTATAGTACCACAAGACCCCATGGATGTAGGGTGGCATGCAAGTTACAGCCTCTTTTCCTTTCTCTCTCTAATGGGAGCTGAAGACAACTAGGGCTACTTTAATCAGGTCTGAGTCCAATGTAGCCAGTATAGTCTGATGGGGGCTGAGTGGTGCATGGACAATGTTAAGGGTTCACTGCTCACTGATGAAACAGCTTCACTTCCAGGGCGAGTTCAGGCAGACCACACTCTTACTCAGTCTGGCAGGAGGAGCACATATGCCCTGTTTTGTTTTCCTTTAATACTTCCTGTTTGCAAGAAATGTTTCGGCATGCTTTGATATAGTATAGAGGGCAGCACATTTGGCAAAGTCCCAGATATTCTCTTACTGCGCTTCGACTGGACTAACAGCAAACACAACTGCTGCTACTTTCTCTCCCTAGGCGTTTGGCAACAACAAAAAAAAACTCATGAGGGACTGTCATAACCGGTGTCCTTAATGATTTCTGAACCTTGACTTTGTCAGAATAAGCACATCCTCCATGCCCAGAAAACTTGATTTCACATCAGATCACCTATGCTACTGTAGGGGGCCAAGTTTGCATTTCCAGCCATGAGACTCAGTGGATTCTTTATGAGATTCGGCATTTATGAAGTGGGTTTGGTTTTCTTAATCAATAGATTTAACAAACATCAGTATTTAAGGAAGTCCACACACTTACTACAACACCACAACAAACAAACCCCAAAAACATGCAAACATTTGCACCCCCCAAGACCCAGCACAGAGACCTTACAAGCTGGGCCTTTTCAAACACACATGCACATTTGCAGAATAGATAAAATCCTTGTTAAATAATAGATGCAAATCTGATGTATGTTGTGAATATTGTTCGGCTGAGGGGTCCGATCGCGTGCCACTGACCGGCCTACACCCGGCTCTCTCTCTCTCTCTCCTTCTCATACATGCACAAACCATAAGCACACCTCATTCCAAAATGCGACAGAGGCTGGTGTGCACCAAGGGAGGAAGTATAAATTATTCAATTGGAATATTATTCCAAAAGGTCCATTCTAATCTCATCGTGATTCCCAAGGCAGATGTAGGAATTACAGGCAGATGTATGAAGAACCTAAGGATTTTTTACATGCTACTAATAGGTTCAAGACAGAAAGGCCTATTGTTTGTATTTAGTTTACTCACAGTCTGTGAATAGTTATTGTGATCCGCTAATGGAAGTACATATTAAATGATCTGTTCAGTTCTTTCTCCATTTGAGTTTTCTTTTTTTTAACATTGGCTTTTTCTGATCTTTAGTACCAAGCATTATTTCAGACATGGGGAAGCAGATATAAGACAAGGCATGGAATACAAACAAACATATAAGCAAATACACAAACAAGCCCTGAGGACTGGGTCTCTGTCTAACTCATTCTGCATTCTACAATTCTTTCTTTCCCTCCCTTTTTATTTCTCTCTCAATAAAACGGTTTGGTGCCTCTGAGGAAAAGCCCTCATTTTAATTAGACCTGACCTGAGAATCACTTAACTGCTCCTCTCCGCTTATGCCTTCCCTCCTCCTCTCCAAGCCTCGCTCTGTTCGTCACATAGGTCCATTAACACCCTTCCCTCGGCACCCACAGGCTTCAACAGGGGGCAGACACAGGCGTTGTCTTAAAGACGTTTTGAGGACATGCCAAGAAACATTAACCTACTCTATACACCTCCCTCGGACTGTTATAGTTTGGCTTCCTCTTCTCCTTAAGTCTTCTTCTACTCAGCACCATCATCCTCTTCATCCCCCTTTTCTGCTATCTCTTTGCTTCCACTTAGCTTAAAAGTATACTTAGCTGGGTGATGTCAAGTTCATGTCATGTGGGATGGAATGTCACTGGACAACTTGAGATGTTTTTGTGATTGCAGAGTTGGTCGTGTGAGGGTTAAAAATACAGTGCATAGTCAATCTAGGACTATATCTATTAAATTAGCATTTGATTACCTACATGAGGCATCTGTGTTTGTTTGCTATTTTGGGCAATTATTTGTGGGTGTTCAGACCAAAAACAGCCTGCGTTAAAACAGCCCAGGGGCTGCGTTGGTGGGGGTGTGTTTGTTTCAAGTACTGGTAAGATGATAACATACAATTCAGGAAGTCCAATTGTTTAAAAGATGAGTGTCAAGGCCTAACAGACGCCAACATAATGCACAGCAGTTTATAATACATTGAGAAAAGTTTTTACAACTCACATAGGCAATTATTATATCTTTCATTATGGCGGTAAACAGTAGAAAACCTATGTTCATGTTACAGCTAATCTGCCAAAAATGTGTGCTTGCATGTATTTGATTGGCGAAATTGGTGTTTCGGCAAAAGTTGAGCCAGGTTCAACTTTTGTGTTTGTAATTCTGATTTGGATGTTAATGTGAACTGTATTTAGAAGTCAAAAACTGTGAATTACAATAACCAACATCAATCAGTTGGGTATGAATCTGCCTAGGACCTTCATCATGTGTCTTTAACTGACTCTCCAATGATGACTTCAAAATGACTACGTGAGATAAAAAAAACATTAACATAAAACTGTTCCCAAGACCACAAAGTTGTCCTTAAAGCCAATAAATGTGTACAGACTGCACAGCCATCCAAGAGACAGAGCTCGTCAGTGACGCCTCCAAAAAGCCTGTCTAAGATAAGACTAATTTGACACAAATCCCCGTCTTATACTGTATTTGACCCTGTGACCTGCCTCTGGCACCCCAGTACCCCACAGGCACATTGCCTGTCAGTTTAAAGGGTCAAACAAAGGTAAGGAGAATGTAATTGCGTACCACTTGCATTCTTCAGACCTTCATCCTCAAAGCATTTTGCATCGTGAAAGTAGTGACAGAAGCCCGTGTCGGCTTAATATGAGCGAGTGAAAAAATTCTCGCACGCATTGCGTGACACCAATGTACATGGGTTTCTCAATAAGTATGTGCTTGTGCTGTTGCATGAATGTCAATATCTACGTGTTGGAGTAAGCAATGTTTGTGTATGTGTCTATGAGTATGTGTTAATCTTGTCTAAACACCTAACACTCCTCCACCTGCTCAGACAGAGCTATGGGTTAATTCTGGCTTCAGGCATCATTGCTAATAACTGCTCATCAACCGCAGTTTGAACTCTTGGAAACATCAACCATTGTCATGGTAACCTTATCATAGAACCAACAGAACCTTGATGATTGTGCTGAGTTTGGGACTATCAAATTAGGAAAAAATGTATTAATACAAATAACTGAACACAAAAGTATGTCTTTACTGACAAAACCTATACTCTGTGTGCTGGCAAACAAATATTCTTTTTTCACATTCCTGAGGCGCTAGGTGATAGAGGTATGAGTCAAGTTAAGAAATTAGTTACCAGCATGACTCCATGCACAGTTGGGGTGACATGTAGCTGCCTGACCCAACTGGTGAGAAGCTAGCGCTGTCAATCACCTGTCATTCACCACCACATTTCAAATTAATCCAGATAGATGATGTACAAAGTGAGGCTGGATTTGCTGCATTTAAAATATGGAAAAGGAGTTGAAAGTTGAAACGCATAGCAGGAGAAGTGATCTATCACTACCACAATAAATATGTGGAAGAAGTAAGACTGTGGGCATTTCAGAAAAAGAGAATGCTGTATTATATGGCCCCAGGCAGAGGAGTCCTGTAGTTTGAGTAAATGAGGTGATTAGCTGGGATGGTGTGAGCTGTCACACATCAAACACTGGGATAAGAATCCAATCACCATCTCATGTGCCAATCAGTGGCCCACCGATGCAGTTGACCAACAGTTCAAACACAGTATACTACAAGCCACGTAGTAAGAGCACAGCGGTAGTCCTGCATGCAAAGTAATTCACAGGTATACTGATATAAACCAATATCTGCAATGAGGGACGCAGAGCCAACATGCATACTTTTGTGACATCTCCATCTAAGATGATGTACAAATTAATGACAGCCAATCACGGTGCCGCAGAACCCAGCACGAGAATGTAATAGCATATTACAATGTGTGTTTTGATTGATTTGATGCATGTGATACAATACAATGTTCTCTGGGAAATTCCCTGACACATTAAAATGTGTCATGGCCAAGGATTGTGATTGACAGTTTATATTATGTACTCTCTTGTGTCAACAATCGCAGCCATTTTAGAAAAAAGTCTTCTGTGGATATCACTCTTTTAATGCTATGTGTATGAGGGCAATACAAGAGTATGGTTACCATTCAACAACAAAACTCCAATAAAGCTCCCTAAACAAGGAAGGAATACAAAGCTTGGTCTTTACAATGTGCTGCTGGGATATATAACACAGTATCTAGGCCCCACAGAGCATCATGGATGGCTCTAGGCCTCTGCCCCCTGGCCTGCCCAATACAGAGGCCTAATTAAAAGACCATTGAGGATAACCACCTTGACTTTTATGGACCATATAAATCTATACTGGAGTGGCCTATTCAGAGGGTCAGAGAAAGGAGGGGAAGCGGGCCAATACAGACAGGAGAAAGGCTTAGAAGGGTTGGTGAAGGCTGGCAGAAAATGAGAAGGGGTTGACCGTAGGATGCAAAGAAGGTTTGAGGGGTGGCCATTCCTCTTCTCCCCCCCACCTCCTGCCTGAGACTCACTAAAAGCCAAGGACCAGAGGGTGTGATAAGGTAATGATAATGTAATGAGGACCAATCATGAGCCTGAGCTAAGAGGAGGGCCCCTTAATTTGTCTCTAGAGTAGTAGTTCAGTGACAGATTGATTGCTCGGAGAGAGAGTGATGATGTGACACATGCAAAATGGATGCGTCTCTGACAAGAAGAGAAAGAGGATAAGAAATCATCAATCAAAATAGAAGAAATGGGAAGGCCATACAATCCTGTGCTGTGTATATGCACTATACTCTATGCCGGCAGAGCAAACATAGCTACCCAAATTGACACTGAGTGACCTGTATTAAACTTTGTGGAAAATGTGAAATGGCGCTCTGAGCGCACTGTCTCAACCCTGGGATTTTACGATACATATTTGAAACAATGTGTGAGGGCGAATCAAGGCTGGGGAGGCACTTTGATGCTCAGCGAGTTTTCAAAAGGACCTCTAGCACGATTCAAAATGAGCTGTTGAACTTCCTGTACTAGGTGTACAGGGAGGAAGTTGCTATGCAAGTGGCTGAGACATTGTTTGTTGCTGTGCAAGTGGATGATGTGTCATGCAAATCCCAGCTGGTGCTTGTATTGAGATACGTACTGCCAAACAATACAGTGAGAGAACGTCATTTAGAGATGGAAGTTAAGGATAAAAGATGCCTAACACCATCAAAAGTGTACCGGAGAAACTATAGTTTGGGGAAAAGTTGATCGCAGTATGATGGTGTCGCCATGATGAGTGGGAAGGTCTGTAGCACACAGACCTTGATGAAGGAAACCTATCCAAATGGTCATTTTGTGCACTGCTATGCACACAAGCTCTCACTTGGCAGCAACTGTGCTCTGCCAGGGGTGTTTTTTTCAGACCCGAGTCTGACGGCCTTCATTACCTTCCTTTTGGGTGTCTCCAAAACTAGTTACAGCCCTCGCAGAGGCAACACAAAGGCCACCAGCTGTCATGCTGCAGCTGGAGTCAGCAATGCTTTTGTTCAGTTCAAAGGGAATATATCAAACAGCAAATATGACACAGCAAACTGAAAGATTGGCCACTACAACCCAAGATGTAGCAGATGAACCGGCTAGAAGAGTCACTAATACAGCACCAGTTACAAATGAGGCATGCAACATCATCATCTCACGGGCTGAGCAGTGACTTTTAAAGAGTGACCACCTTATCACTGCTTATCTAGTTGACAGCTCTTTTTTTCTCAGTTTATTTTTTAGCAGCTACAGGATTTTAACTAGCCTGACGTCGTCATACTCAGATTCTAGTCAGAATAGGAGTCTGATACTGCTCCATTGGGTTGTGATTATGGGGCGTGTTTCAACTGAACCAGGAAAGAAAATGCCTCTGCACTCAATTGGATAGACCTACAACCAATCGGAGCAATGGAACTCAACTCAACTGTCAACAGAACTCAACACCAATGAGACGAGACGAGAACGTGTATTGTCTCCCTGGCAACCACTCTTTGCACTTCCGTCCTAACTTCCGACTTTTAGACTTTTTTGTAGCTGAATATATAATTTGTTTCGTGTAAATATGAATGTGGGATAACGTTAGTGATAGTGAGATGTTTGCTACAGTTGCATTTCTAGTGATGAATCGGCGAAAACACGTTTTATTTCTCCGATTCACTGCTTTGTTCTAACGCCGCTGGGCGCACCCTCTCTTCAGTCTCTCTCTATCTCTCTTGACCATATAACGTTACCGTGCTTTCGGGCGGTCGTTGAGGCTCCGTCTAAAACTCCACTGCCATTTCAACCAGCTGTTTGTAACATAAAAATAAAATGGATTATGGATCATTTTATTTCTATAGTTTATAGCTGCCTTTACCAGCTGACTTCTCTGTTGGCTGTTGAAACCGGAGACGTCTCTTATGTTCTGAAACCAGCCTCTGCGACTTGAACAGCAAAGTCGCAGAGACACCAAGCATCAGCTGGTTTGAGTCGAGCTGAGACGGGCGGTTGAGGATTTTAAAATGAATGCGCTGTCGATATCTTCTATAACAGACGCGATGGCGGAATCTACACATCTCAATTCTCCAGCAGCAGCCACCTTTGTTGTAAATGAATTCAACCCGAGCACTCTTTGGTGAAGTGGTTGATTACGTTACTGTTGATCATCTGTCCATCATCGTATAAAGCCCGCCCTGACAATTTGATTGGTCCGAACAGTGTTCAAGCATAGTTGCTCCACAACGGATCAAGTCCAGACCGAACTTCCCGACCTCAAATGTTGTGGGCGGGGCTAAGTTTGGCTGGCATCCAGGCTTGATTTTAACACCAGAATCACTGAAAAGTTTTCTCAGAGGTCAAACTGCCGTGCCTCCTTTTTCTTCAAGTAAGCTTTGAATTGTTGAGTGAAATATTTTGTTTATCTTGTTGTTATAGCATAGTATGCATTTGTAATATGATTACATCAGGTTACTTTTCTAATACTTATGGCTAGACATTATGGTGAAGGCTTAGTGTGAAACTTAATGCTGCTGAACGGTTTAATAATGTGAATAGTGACTTTTATTATTTGCCTTTATTCATGGGGATACTCTCCCTTTTCCCCAGTCCTCTTCTGCTCTCCTCCCTCTTGCATTCAGTTCAAACATACATCTGCGCCAAATGCCACTCCTATTCACCTCCTATTGCTATCATTCAGCGTGCAAGCAGTGTTTATTTATCACATCGCCTCATTTTGCCTAATCCTGCAGTGTCTTGTGGTTATGCTGTAGAGGAGTCAAAATATAATTGACTCATTTTTGGACAATATGTCAAATTGTCAAATCTGTCTAGTTGTTGGCCCACCATTTAAACCACCACTAATCACACTGCCATTCAAATGAGCTTATAGGCTACAGTATAAAGTAAAGTGGCTGTCCACTGCTCGTTTTGTCTCAACAGGTCTTGGTTGTTGCCAGCTGGGGAATGAATAAACAGTGACCTTCCAGACAAAGTAAGCAGCACCTAACCTTACACAGCTTGTTCCCATGAGAGCTATTGTGGCTTAAAATGTTTCTGATAGTGCAACAATAGTTTGTTGTGGTTGCTTCATTTTTGTCTGTCATGGATGGCTGGGGACATGTCCATGTATTAATATCTGGACTGGTGATTAATTCATACTCCTTTAGTTTTAGTTTATTAAAAATGTGAACTATACCTTTGACTTAAACTGCCACCAGTATTTTTTCATTGCATATTTATGAATATAAATAGACATTTTTCTCACTCTGTTGCCTCTTGACACTATACTGGAGTAAGTGTGGCTGCAACAATGTATAATCAATAGCGTCACCTTTGAGTTTGACACCCAATAGTAAAAACAGGCTGGAAGAACTAACGCGAGAGACTTGTTATCATCAACACTTAATTTCAGCACTGCTATGAACACAATGAATGGGAACAAATGTAATGGTTTTCCTAATAAATAATTACTTATCTAAATTCAGCTCTTGTTTTAGGTTAATGGCTACATGGCAAGTTACAAAAAACACATTAGCGTAAAAACACACTATAACACTATGTTTTGTTTAAGAACACACCCTGGCATATGCTAAGTAACCTTGACAACTTACCTCAATACTGAACTGTTTTCTCTTGAGCTTAAAGGCCAGGTCCTTGTGGTCAGGGAGTTTACTCGCCAGACAGTTCAGGTGAGGTACTTGGCGTACATGTAGAAGACCTGTGAAGGACAGTGAAAGCAGATTAAAACTGAATGGGTTGAACAGTGCATGAAAAAACTACAGTAAAAATTCAAGCAAGCTATTCCAGTCCTATCCACAATGCGCATGTTTTATGTTAAACTGTGCCAATACAAAACAACCTAGACAAAGTTGTGTGCTTCCTTTTTAAAGTGTAAAATCTTGTTAAAATAATGCAATTTACAGAGGATTAGGATTCTCTGTCCAAAGTTTTCTCATGCTTGTTTTACACATAAATCTGCTTGCTGAATCCAAAATGCTGGATTAAAAAAAATATTTTTTAAATGTTGCACAAAAATCAATGTTACATTTTTCCTTATTTGATTTGAAGAAGATCAAACTGTGCTTGTCTACTTGGACAAGCATTAACAAACCAGTAATTTTTTATAGATACCTTTATTTGTACTACGCTTCATAGTTACAGTAGGTAAACTCCACTGACCAGAAACTACTACATGGTGGGATTTCAGTGAAATAAAATGTATCACTGTTAGACAACACTACCAAATAATTACTTGTTACCAGATATCTTTAACCATTTCCCTATGTATTCATTGATACTACTCTTCATTTCCCTACAGGCTGGAGCATTGGTATATTTTAAAAGGAAATATGGCAATTAAAAGGGCACATTAGAGCAATGAGGGACAGAAAGTGAGCATACAAGTTCGGGATTCCTACAAAGGATAAAAGGAAGGAAGATTTTTTTTACTCTTTGTTTCTCTTTTCCTGGCACCACAAAGTTACATTTTCATAAAACTGTTAAAGTACTGAAGAAGTGGCGTTGTATAAATGAGCGTGAGAGAGAAAAGAAGAGATCGAGGGAGTAATGGCGAAAGGGAAACAGACAGAGAAAGTGGGGGATGGTGGGTTCTCTCCTCTGTGCACTTGGGTGATTTCCCCTTGCCTGATTTGCAGTGACAGGCTTCCCAGCATGCTTTGAGCAGCCCTGAACTGCTGCCGCAAACATGCACGCACGCGCATCCGCACGCACTCTCACACTTGTACCAGATGCGTTTGCACTCATGAACACACATCAAAACAATCATGCACATAAATGTATTTCATAACCCAACCAGAATTTCTCTGGCTGGTTAAACACAGGGCAAATATATTCTTGAGCAAAAAATTCAAATATTATTAATTGCAAATTCCAATCAACATTTTTGTACTATAAAATTATTTTTAAAAACGTATGCACTGAAACGGCCATACTTTAAATGTGTTTACATGCCACCTGCCTTTACAGTGCAGAGGAATGTGATAACTATTGGATGTGCTATCTAAATAAAAGATGCTGTTGCCATTGAATGTTTTTACTCCTCATCCCTTCATCTGTCACAACCGGGGCTGTCTAACCCGAGGAAGGGAGGGAGGGGGGAAATGAGAGGAAAAGCGCAAGAGTGAGTCGGAGAGTTCGAGAGGCACGGCTAAAAATACCTGACTCGCTTAAACTGACCTTTATGCACAAAGAGTGTGATAGAAAAGGGGGAAGCAAACGGGAGAAAGAGGGAATGGTAAAACCGTAAAGAAGAAGTGATGGTGGGGATCGAGAGAGCAGCGATAAACTATGTTGCCCGCCTCCCTTTTTTCGTTTCTGTCTCTCCAATCATCCCTTACCGGTGTCCTCTTCACCTACTGAAAGCCTTGCCCTCCATTTATTAGCACAGCATGTTGGCCACGGAGACATTGAGCAAGGGATGGAGAGATACAGGCAGAGAGGAAGAGAGAGTGATGGTGAGAATATCGATTCCCCAGTGTTGGTTTGCTCTGCTCCAGAGCCTCAGGGGTATGGGACTGGGGATGGAGAGGGGGCGAGGTGAGAGGGAGAGAGGCTCTGCTGGAGGGGGGGAGGCAGGGATGAAGGGGGTGAGGGTGCGAGGGAGAGGGGGTACAGCGTGGCAGCTGAATCCCCCCCGGCCTGTCTACTGAGGAGCACGTCTGATTGAGCAGCAGCACACTAACACGCACTGACAGCCTGGCCTGCAAGGGGGCTGCCCTGCCTCCATCCACAGCCCAGCCCCAGCCTTAATGCACTGCTTGTGTGTATGTGTGTGTATTTGATGGAAAAGAGACAGAAAGATAGGCGAGTGTGTGTGTCTCTTACCATGGTAATCTTTGTAGAGTGGGTTGGTCTCTCTCTCAGAGCCTTTGAATGATTCCAGGGCTATGGCATTGTCACATAGCCTGGTTATGCTGCCCATTAGAGCTCTGTCCTGTAGGGTCGAGAGAGTGAGTGAGAGCGAGGGAGGGAGGGAGGGAGGGCGAGAGAGAGAGAGACCGAGAGAGAACCATGAGCAGGTAATTAAAAGCCTCCTGACGGGCCATCAGTGTTGCAATTAAATTAGGTCATCATGTCCCGTGGCCAGGTCATTTGTGGCCATGGCTTAGGTGAAGGTGATGAGGTATAGAGGGGAAAGAGCCCTAATAGGGGTTACACAGGTGATGTCAGGGCAGGCAAATGGACACACACCTTACATCAGGCATACAAAAGTTACATGGGAACGTCAATGGCAACACACTATTTTACGTCATCAAACAAAGTCTCACATTTGGTGCACAAACCTGCACACAGCAGGGGAGGAAAAGGGGAAGTGAGGGAAAGCAGCAGAGGCTTGATGGGGAGAGCTCCCCCTACTGGCTAGGTCAGTGACTTGACAACAAAGACCACACACCAGGGGCGAATACAGTAGATAGAAAGAATGAAGGAGAAATATACAAAAGGGTGGAGGCAGAGGGTAAAGGGAGAGGAGGGGAGAGAGAGGGACACTGGGATGGAGGGAAAGAGGCGGTCCTGCATTATTAATCCCTTTGCCTCTTGAATCATTCACATCCTTCTCTCTGTGTTGGCTACCACCGCCTAATGCAGTTTTCATGCCTTCATGTCTTTTCCCCACTCTTTCTTCTTCCTTTTCATTTTTGTCCTACTTTTAAAATATGCATATTCCCCTACCTAGTCAGTACCACCAGAACTTAAAGGGTATGTGAGGTCACTCAAATGCAGCAATTAAAATCAGTTTGTGTAATTCAAAACACTAATGGTACAGTATAGCCAATAGTGTCTGTACGAGAGGGTCTGCAAAAACTTTATCAGTGCGAGTCTGTAATTATAATAACTCTTCTGTGCTTACTTAAATACAAAGATGAGGCTCCTTGGCAAAGACTCAAAAGTTTCAAACTCAGATGAATCCAAAGTGTCCACAGAGCTGCTGAGTACAGTGGCAGAAGGGCAGAATGACGTCAGCAAGACATGCACGTGCTCCACAGCTAGTTGAGTTTAAGGAGGTGTACATCTTTTTTGAAAATGTTATTTATAATTGATAAGGGGCTCAAACAAGAGTCACTTCAGTTCTGCAATGAAAGTCTATGCTGGCTCAATTAGCTCAGATTCCAACAGAGTAAATCCTTTGAACACCCTATGCCTCAGCTGAACATCACTGACTGACAGGTCATTGGGTGGGTAAACCCCGGTCCCTTCATGTAACCAGTTACTGATAAATCCCAGTTTTATCACAGTCGCTTGGCTCAATGGGTTTTATTTGGCAGAAGTTTATTTAAAAAAAAAAAAAGTGATTTCAACTGGGAACAGAGGGACAGTTTCTCAATTAAAAGAAATCCAAAATAAAGTTATCAATTTATCTAAGGCAATGTCCTCATTTAGGATCCTGGTGGCCTGAGGGTAGAAGCTCCTCCTCAGCCTCTCGTTGCTAGCCTGGTGTGTCCGGTACCTTCTTCCCGACCTCAACGTGTGGTTTGTCGTGCAGTGCCTTGTGTAAATATCCTTTAGGCATCACCTATTGTATTTCAGCCAAACAAACCACTCTTTGCAGGGTCTTGCGATCCAGTTCGGTGCCATTTCCGTAATTGGCAGTGATGATCCCCGTCAGACGCTCTTGATTAGGCAGGAGTAGAAATTCCTTTGTATCTGAGGGGATACCCAAAATTTCCTCAGGTGTCTGAGGTGAAATTATTATCTGCCTTGCCTTTCTCACCACTGAGTCAGTATCCAGCACCCTGCTTCTTCCAAAAGTCCACTATCATGTCTTTACTCTTGCTAACATTCATGAATATGTTGTTCTCCTGACATCAGCTCGTCAGGACCTCTACTTATTTTAGGTAGGATTTTTATTACCGTTTGTGATCAGGCCCACCACTGCTGTGTCGTCAGTAAACTTGATGATGGTGTTGGAGTCGAAAGTTGCTACAGAGTCGTGTGTGTGTACAGGGAGTACAGCAGGGGGCTCAAAACACAGCCCTGGGGTGCTCTGGTGTTAAGGATGAGCGTGGAGGTGTGTTCGCTCACCCTCACCACCAACCACAGTTATCATGATGATTATAGGGTTACATGCCCTGGTTTAAAACTTGCGATGTAAAATACAAACATTTTTACAATTCAAAATACTAAAAGACCGATTGAGATGGACAAACTACCGTTGGAAATTTGCAATTACCTTCCACTAACATTAGCAATAAGGTCAGCCGAGTTATCAGGATTTTAATCAAACAACTGAGTCTATCAAAATGATGTTTAAGTTTGTTATTTCACAAACATTGAAAACTGTTTGAAAATATAAAATATTTTATGAGAAATTATTTGTTTCAGTCGTTTTTCAAGCAAAAATGCCAAACATTTGCTGGTTCAAGCTTTACAAATGAGATCATTCTTTATCATATGTGATAGTAAATAAAACGTCTTTAGGTTTTGGACAGTTGGCCATGGCTTTTGGCACTGGGAAGTTGTCACGTTGTTTTTCATTATGTTTTGATATTTTATAAACTAAACAATTATTAATGAAAATTATCAGCATATTAATCATATCATATAATCGTTAGTTGTGGCCCTATATTTAATTGACTAAAAGCAAACAAAAGATAAGTAAAAGATATCCGTTTTTAAACAAAAACGTATTAGTGTGAATGTAGCCTGAGTCTAAATATTTGCATAGGTCAGGACACCACTCAGGGGGACAAGGGCTAGGGGTAAGACGAAGAGGTAGGGGTAAGACAGAGAAATGGGATTCAGCCTTAGTCTGAGCAGCAGGCGAGGTGTGTATGGATACATTTTAGGTAATACTGTGTAGTTTGTGTTTGTGCGTGTTTACTTGTTGGGATGGAGATGGTGGCAGGAGATAGTATGATGGAGGAGGACCAGGCTATGACAAGCCTAATTAATGTTTCAGATGGACTGTGGCACTGGGCTGCTGTGAGGAGGCTTTCAGTGAGTTGCTCAACTTCCCAAGCTGCTCAATAATAGATAGAGAGTCCAGTGCGGTCTCGGCCAGCTAGCCCACTGCTACTAGTCTAGACAGTCTTCCAAAGGCCACACGCCATTAACTAAGCTAATTATCTAAGCAAAGATAATGGCAGAATGAAGCTCTGCTAACATATCAACACTTAAAAAATACCAGACACTGTTGTCAGTAACTTAAAATGAGCAGCCTACACACTTTGGTCACCTCAGCTGATCAAATTAGAATCTTTTTTTATGACAACACCAAGTGTGATTAAACTAATCATAAGGTCAATTCATAGATGCCCATTTTAACAGCCTCTCATTACCTCCACGTTGGCTTAGTCACCCAACACCTGATTCAATCCAAAATGTCCCCCTCTCCTCTTCTTCCCCCGCTCATTCACTTCACTCCCCAGGGTGGGGAAGAGGGAGGGGACAGATTAAGGGTTTGGAGGCTAGACCAGAGAGGGACAGGGGGACCGCTCCCACCACAGCTGACATCTGCTAGTTAGCCACTCTACCTTTCTTGACTAGGCCAAGGCCGCTGTGCACTGAGCATATAGGCTTGGAGCCAGAGCATGTTGTGACAACACAGCTGTTCTGAAAGTTAGGCATCGACCTATATCTTTCTATAACGGATCAGATGCAGCTTTCATGCTGTTGTGTATGAGGACTATAAGGAAGTAGGGTGTTTTAAGTGTAGGCAAGATAAAACATTTTAGTAGAAAGTCTCAGATGGCTTTTCTGGTGAGTATGCTTCTATGGTCGACTGTCTGGGGGAGGGCTGTGGTTTGCCATATGCCTCAGCAGATGACTCCACCTTCACACTGAGAGGCCAGACTGTACACAGACGCATGCCCCCCAAAAAAAAACAAAAAACAAAAACACACACACACACACACACACACACACACACACACACACACACACACACACACACACACACACACACACACACATCTACAAGGAGAGATATTTGAAATGCATACACAAGCACACACTCTCATTGTGTACAGCTTCAAGTAATTAAAAGCCCAAACAAACAAACATAGATTTAGAAGCCTTTGAATGAAGTGTGCACTCGACTGGGTCTGTTGGGGGAGCGATGCGTGAGGAAGAGGCCCCCGCGCAGGCCTGACTCATACCAGGGTGACACTGGACCACAGGGTCAAGAAGAGGCCCCACTACAAAAGACTTCAAACTTTGTTCCCCATTAATAAACAAGACAAAGAAAAAGCACATGGGCCAAACATCAACCCACGCACAAAAAACCCTAACTGCCTATTATCTGTAAATTCAAGTCAATTCAACATTTATTATTTATCCCTCTGGCGGCAATTTAAGGTAAGTGGTTTAGGACACAACAGTGGAGCAAACACAAAGAGGTGAAGAAGAGAATAAAGCAGAACACACTGCAGTTATGACATGTAAACCTTGCACATCACAGTATTCTTTGTACATATACTTATACTTATATTGTTTATACCTATACTTATATTGTTTAATATTCCATCTAGAGAATGTGTGACGTGCACCAACAACACCAAAACAAATTCCTTGTATGTGTTAAAAAACGTACTTAACGCAATAAAACCTTTTCTGATTCTGATTGCAGCACCACACATTGCAGAAACTAATGACAAACTGTTGTGAACTAATTAAAACTATCATAAGAACTGGACACATCAGTTATACAATAGGTCAGCAAGTAATTGCTAATCAGATAAATTGTATTCTAAGTGCATGCTGATGCTTATGAACTGTGCCGAGTTCTCATGTCAAAAATTGTCTTACCTGGATGAGATGTGAAGGCACAGTAACTACTGCAACTGACAGCGATGACCTCAGCAAAGCACGCAGTCCATAGAGAAAGGTAGTGAGAGCGTGGCCATTTCTAGGGTTGTCATGGCAACACAGGTCATCACCCCACAGAGCTGAGCCAAGAGAGTGAAGCCCAACACGCAGGATGTTACGTGACTTTGACTATAAGAAAGAACAAGCAAGAAGAAGGGGTCAGGCAAGTCATGAAAATATGTAATTTTCTACAGAAGCACACACACACATACTAATGTAGTGATAGAATTTCATTTGATTTCAAGTTCTCCCAGTGCATTTGAAGATTAACAATCTGTTGTCTGGGTTTGGATTATTTTGGAAAGGTGCTGTTTTGGGTAGTATTCCCAAACTCTGGGAGAGAGAAACTGGACAGTCTGCTCATCAGCACAGACGATTGGAACACAGTGCCCAAACGTGACTGGACACAACTGCCCAATCACAGAGGCCATCTGACACATGCACAATGGACCTGTCAGACAGGCTTCCAATATGGCCGCCACCCAGAAACCCCAGCACATTCTTGGCACAACAGCAATGCTCTGCAGCCAAGGGGGCCTGGGTAAGGGTGGAGGGCCTTCTCTTGAAACCCCCCACCCCACCACAACAGCTCAACAGTAACCCACCCTCACGAAAACGGAGAAAAAGTGGCTAAACATTAGTGGGACATATATCACTGAAACTGAGAAAATGGAGGACCCTGTGAGAGGTTTTTAACCTTTCCTACAATTGCCTTTTATCTAGGCTTTCTTCAGGATGGTTCCTGATTACTGAGGTGAGAGCCAAGAGTGATTAACTGGCCTAAAATCTGCTCACTTTTTTCTTTTTTTTCTCAACCTCTACTCTCTTTGATCCCTCCCCCTACATTATTCCTACCCTCCCAAAATCTCCTCTACCCCACTCCCTATCACTTCCTCTCCCAACAGTATGACCTAAGCTTAGTTTGGATCTGGATCAGAATCACAGGCATCTAAGAAAAATAAACCCCATTGTTTCTGGGAGTTTTTCACAGTTGGCTCATAGTTTCCCAAACGAGGGCTCTCACACCACACTTCACATTCATCCTCCTCTACACCATTCAACATCACTGCTGAATCACTATACCTTACTATACTTGAGCATTAGTGCTGTGTGTTTGTGCTTTTGTCATTATTAGATATGCTCTTTCTTTGCCTACATAGATCTTAGGGGCCACAGAATTAGAATTCTATTTCTATGTCTGCAGCCCAGCAGGGGGGAACTGTGGTAACACGACTGTTGCTGTGGCATCAAAAGGAGAGGCCAAACTTAACTCCTATAGTTTAGCCTATAGAAAAATCAGGGAACAGTGCCAGTTGAGTCAAGCCAAGGACCAGAGGCCAGCCATATAGAATACAGCCAGCCTGGGACACAACATAATCACCAGCCAATCTCTGCGGAGACTCATAGTCCTGCTGCTGCCCCTGTCCCACTCATCTCAAAAGACTTGAAAAATACGCTCTGGGAGATTAATCCCTGTTCTTATCTGTTGTTTACATAACACCGTTTATATGAAATCTGCATTTTGTTACCAGTCCATAATGGCAGATTAACAAATAAACATATAAACGCACACACACTGACTATCACCCATACTGGGCATTCTTGTGCCAGTGCCCATGTCGCTCTGTGCCGAACTGCATTCCTGGACTGTGCCAACAGCATGTCAGGCGGCCACACTGCTTTAATGATGTCAGCAGTTAATCTGGCGTGTGAGTGACAGCGCTCAGGGAGAGAGGGTGGGGGGTACTGGAGGTAAATCCTGTGTGTGAGTGACAGGAGGAGAGGTGGCTCCAGGTGACGAGCAGTTGGGTCACTGAAAGTAGGTGAATAAGGCGTGGGAGGCACACACGCACGCACGCACGCACACACACACATATACTGTATATATACATATATACAGGCACATCACAGTGTTAAGAGGATTACACTAGGTCCTGTGGGAAACAGACGGGGCCATGGCTGTTTCTGGCATTCTGTAGAGGACTGATGATTATTAAAAAGATGTATGTCAAAGGTAAGACTCACACAGCTGGGACACACAGGTGAGGCCAACCCGAGCAGGTGACAGAGAGGTAAACAGACTCATGAGAAGTGGTGGTTGGAATGTGACAGAAGAGCTTGGGGTCACAGACGGAGTTCTAGTATCTCTGTTTTAAAAATGCTCCTCTAATGCATATCACACATAATAATTTAAATGCACAATAGATTGACTGGGCTCATTGTAATTAGTGAGGCTACAAACAGACATTTGCAACACAAAGACATGAGCACCAGCAAGTCAAAGAGTTCACATTTACTGACATTTAGTGAATAAAAAGAAAGAATGTGCACCAGCCTTTTGTGTTGCATCACTGCTAGCGGCAGTTTACTGCATTTCTGCAATGTTTTTCGTGACTCAGAGAGCCAAAACCAAATCCACAAACACTGGGAGGAGACCAGATTAAAAACATTGGATTTGATTATGGAAATTAACATGTGTGATCAAATTGGACTGGTGTGTTTTGTTACTAATAGAGTCAATTCAATAAACAAAACCAATGCCATTTTAACATTCCACTCTAACTCAACCGGTTGAATGGGTTGTCGCGGTGATCACTCATAACATGAAGAGATTGGTGGCCTGAAGTCATGGGACAATCTTTCTTGTTCAGCTGTACTGCCTGCCATTTTAGCTGCAAATGTGTACTAATAAAGTCACAGTGTGATTGCTGTTTGGTAAAAGTTGATGTGTTTAAAATTGGAGATACAAATTTCAAGAAAATTGTAGTTGCAGAAAATATGTGGCAAAAATTCAGGTTGAAAGAAACAATTGCAAAGCAGTCATCCACTTCTGGTTCTTACCATAGGGGCTGCTACATCAAAGCCCTCACTGTGTATGACCTCTTGAAGTGACTTCAGCAACGCAGAGTAGGACTCGGGCATAGTACTGAAAAGAGCATAGGGCAGGGGAGAGAGTGGAAATAGTGGAGGACACAACCAGAAACAGAACACAAAAGGGTTACTTAGGACATAAACTGTAAATTGAAACCATTTTGATAAAACTGGGCCAAGCCTTTCACCGCAGTAGCTTAATCCTATATGACTACAGCATGCTCCTCCTGACTGTGCTTTTCTGGAACCACTGAAGCAGACAGATGATCCATATCAGGAGATCCAATTAATTTATTTGGTTGATTAAATTACAACATGACTGGTTCTCTGTCAGCTCCCTGAGGATCTGATTGTGCCGAGACAGACAGACAAACAGACAGATGAGACGTGCATATGCACAAACATACACACAACAAAGACGATAAGTGAGAAGGAGGGGGGGGATTAATGGGCTGATATCTAAAATTAATAGGGAACAGCATTTTGGTGTTTAATAAAGGGTAAGATGTGCACTTTTGACAAAGGGCATACAATACCATCGGAGCAACATTTAGCAACAGTCAAGGGATGGATTACTGCTGAGCCCATCTTGTGCCTATAGTATGGCCAATAGAAATGTTAACCCCATCTTTTTACACAGGTCCCTCAACTTAAGAACACCCCACCATTGTAATGACCACTCTGTAGTGAGTCACTGTGGGCTGCTATGTCAGTTGTCAATTCGACCTGCAGGCTACAGAAGCTGATACACATAGATTGGTCACACGCCAATAGCCCTGCATAAAGAACAGTAATACACACTGATTACACTTGTGCCAAGTACATCTATGTACTCTATTTCAGTTATTCAGCCCAACAATGGTGCCTCCTGACCCCGCTGGGGCTAATGATAGAGCTGGTTTGGTGAAAGAGGGACACCTACCCTCCTTGGCCTCTCTGCCCATGCCCCGGCTCTGAGGTAGGGGGCTGGGATGGTTTGACATGCAGTTGAGCAGGAGGTTGCCTCTGGTTGGCAGCCATTGTGTGAGACGGCATTGTGTTTTAGCTACCCCTACTGAGCACCCCTCATTCAGGTACCAAAAAGGTCTAGGTGCTTAGCTACAGGGGCTAGTGCGTCTGCTAATTAAGATCATACACAGGGAAGCTTCTTTATCTCGGTGTTCGTCTTTCAGCGAAGGAAGAAAGGAGGAGAGAAGGGGGATGCTTGGTCTTAAACAACAGGATCTGTATCACCTAGAGAGCAATTTGTGCCAATTATGCCTTCAAGTGAAACGGAGCAATTTAACAGCTAGGGTATCAACATGGGGCTGTGGACACGTGCAAGGGGGAGTAGCCTGCTTAGGAGTTTGTGTGGTATATGTGTGTGTGTAATATGCTGAGTGTGTGTGTGTGTGTGTGTGTGTGTGTGTGTGTGTGTGTGTGTGTGTGTGTGTGTGTGCGTGCGTGTGCGTGTATATGGGGGCCTGGGGGTATAATGGTGCGGTGCAGGTGTAGTTTCCTGCTGTCAAAATGTCTGTAAGATCTATAACCAATTCAGACGCCACAACAGTACCACCATGTCACTCTTACTCACTACACTTCCACACAACGCTGCAAACATCAATGGAGAAGATATTTGAGATGTTTTGAAGTGATATTTAGTAAAATACCGAATGCTGACCCCTTCATGGTCTACACAATATATACTTTAAACTGAATATCCACAACATTTAATGTGTTTGCATGGGTGCTCTGTTAAACAGTCTCTGTTTGCTGAAATAAAGGAAGAGGGATTCTATAAAGCCTCCTCCACATCCTCTGTGCTCCAGATTGCTGTATTTACCCAGTGTGTGTGAGTGTGCCTTCGTGTGCCCTTGTGTGTTCAACAGCACTCTCTGAGTAAAGAGCCTGCGTGACCTGTGAACCCTAAATACACTCAACGCAGGAGAAATCAAACAGACGCTGAGCAAACAAGACCTATTTAAATAGACATACACAACCTTTCCAAGAGGCTGAATGTCTTAGGCCAATGGCAAGCTACTCAGAACAGAAGATAAACCAAGCTGTTTTTTAAACTGATTTGTATAAGCTTTTAAAAGGTTAAAAATACTGATATTTTAAAATTAATAAAAAAAAAAAAAAAAACACCGGATGAAACCGGATATTTCATTTAAGCATGATGAAAACTGTGGATACTTAGATTTCAGCTGTAATGATTAATACGGTTTCATATTTTTAAGCAATTTAATGAATCTCAGAAACTATACAAAACAAAGAAATTGTACTACTGTACTTTACTTTCAATAACTTTTTTATCATTTAAAGTCTTTTTTTTTTAAACAGAAATGTTACACATTACCTGGTTCCAGTTTCTGAATTTCTTCATTTTTTCTGTTTTATATCAGAGTAAATGAAATATCTTTGCTTTTTTTTACTATTGTCGCACAAAACATCTGAATATGTTAACTTGCGCTCTTGTTTTTCCTGTGATCGGCATTTATTTATTTTTGGTTCAGTGTGTTTGTTTGTCTGTCTGTTTGTCAGCAGGATTATGGAATAACTACTGGCTCCATTTTCATGACATGTGGAAGGGTGTAGCATGGGCCAAGGAAAACCCCATTATATTTTGGAGCGGATCCGAATTACTGGACAGATACACTAATTATTTTTCACTTTGGTTTTGCAAGATAGGTCTTTGCCTTGGCAGAGGTCTGCATTCTGACATTTTATGGACAAAACAATTGATCAAGAAATGTGAAAAGATTAATTGATAATGAAAACAATCATTAGTATCAGCCCTACAGTTTATTAAATTCTTATGAATAAGTATAGTATTTTTTTTCTCCCCTTTCACTTTTCAACAATTGTCAATTAACCTTTCTTTTACTTACTTATTTTTTACATGTATGTGCAGGTATGTATGTACAGTATGTATATATTTATGTATTTGTATATGTATATATATATATATATATATACACACACACTTTTTTACTTTGTGTTTACTTTGAGCATCGCTGCCCCATGGGGTGGAAGGTGGGGTTGGGTGGCATAGAAAGCTGTGCATAACTGTAAAATTCATCTGGGAATTTTTATTAAATGCAATAAAAAATATATATAGAAAAATAAATGAGTATCTCAAACAAAGGGCTCTGCATGATACTGGGGAGCGCTAAATCTTTCTTCCTCTCAGGTTGCCTTTTCTCTAATGCACATGCTGGTTGCAGGGCTTAGAGTATGCACTCTTTAAATTATGTTGGTCTGCCTGCATTGGTGGTTTACCTGTACTGTGAACGATGCCATGTTTGCTTATTGTGTTCTGTTGAAGATGTCTTATTTGTGTAACTGTGTTTTGTGGATGATGTCGTGTTTGTGTGCCTGTGTTTTGCAGATGGTGTCTCATTGGTTTCCATGCGTTCTGTGGATGATGTCTTGTCGTTTTACCTGTGTGTGGGTGATGACTGGGTGGGATGTTCTGTAGGGTAGAAGCGATGGCACTTGGCTGCCTGGCGAATTTCTGGCTCCATAGTCTTAGAGACGTCATAGTAATGCCCGAACCGGGATGAGGACGCCAGGGCACTCTGCGGAGGTCGACAAGTCAAACTCATGTTAAAGCATATGAACACTAAAGACCTTTAATTAGAGAGCATTTGAATTTATTGTCAATCATCCCTGCCTAACGCTACTGCTTGCTTTAAACTTCTTACAACAAATGATGCATTTAACTAATTTCAGATAACAATAAAGCAATTGAAAAAATCATATTTGTCTTTCTAATATGTTAAATGAGCGTGCTTCACAATGCTATGGTAATGCAATTGCATTGTTTATGGGTCATTCCTTAACATTCTTACAGCCAAGAAGTTAAATAACCACTACGACCACGCTCTTAATCATTTCTTCACATAAATGTCCACTTCTGGCTGTGAAAGCAAACGTGTCAGGGAAAGGGGAAGGCGGATGTTTTCCTGCAGCTGAAAGAGAGAGTTTTAGCTCTTCTCTCTCAGTGAAACCAGGGATTCCATTGTTAGAGGGGCCCTTAATCTACTCCTAATCTGGATTAGGGCCCCCGGTGTGTCCCTCTCCTGGCGGGACGAGGGGGTCAGCAGGGCAGGGGGGTCAGGGGCTCATCTTCTCTTTGTGAGCTGGGCAACCCGCTTAGCGTTCCATACCCGCCCTGACGGCCTCACCTTTGATCTGATGTCTTCATCGGTAGAGCGACACAGTGGGCTATGCCAGGAGAGGTGTGTGTAAGGGGAAAGTAAGCGTTGACTCTGGGGGTGAATTTGGGATGCAAATCCTCTGGTGGGGCTTACTAGTGGTTTGTAAAGACGATTTTACAGGGGAAGGGGGAGAGGTGAGGAAAGGACACAGATATAAAGAAGTTTCCAGGGAGAGAGAAAGAGGGAGAGGATCCCCAGGGACACACTGTGTGCTGTTAATCCACATAGCGATATGGATTATAGACTGAAGGGGGGAGACTGCAGAGAAGTAGAAGGGGAGGGTCACTTCTCCTCAAAGCGGAAGAAAGAGTGTAGGGCTGCCGACCCTAGCAGGGGGAAAGGCAGGGATTTGGGGGAAGACAGAGGCGCAGGTCTGGGTCACAGGGTTGAGCGAGCAGACATGTCAATGCTGCAAAGTACTCTTGTTTCCCAGGCTAAGCAGGGGTGCAGGCGTGTGTGTGTATGTGTGTATATGTGAGTTGGGGACCAGTGAAAAGCCTACCTATTGCCAGCTAAGTGTGAGTAATCTGGTCCAGCTCTGAAAGGAGAGGCTGAGGCCTCATTCACTCCACAAAGGAGTTTAGAATTTAGTGGTAGAGACAATTGCCAAACCACTATGACCAGAGAGCCAGTGCTGTTTTTTCGCATATAATCATTAACAGAGAAACATCTTGGACTATTAATAAAAGAAGCATGATTACAAAGTTACCTATAGTCTACTGTATATTCAAGTCCAAATATGCTGCACTCATTATAAAAACAGACAATATAACTGTCATGTGATCACCTGATTACCTGTACTTTTGGAAGATTCTGATAACGCCAGGCAATCTTCATGGCATCCAAACTGTTCTGAGCTTCACAAGACAGCCTGGGCTGCTCCACAGGTTTATGGATAGCAACATCATCCAAGATGGGAGCCGGGAGTTCCTGCATAAAATGATACAATTAATATAATAAGTTAAAATATGTTGATTGTGAATGGTCAAGAAACTTTTTAATTATCCTTATTGCTGTGTAATATCATATGACTTGTGTCATATGACAAGTCAGTAAGGTCTTATCTATCAGTGCATAATGTACATGTACATGCACTTAAGTGTCAGCTTTTGACAGTAACCTGATTTCTTGAATGTAAACAAAAAGTAAACTTGGTTTCTTTAATTGTGCTATTTATTTTATTGGTTTACACATATACAAACATAATCAATTAAAGATGTGATGGAGAGATACAAAAAAAAACCCCAGAGGAGCTTAATCTGGGCACTATCCAATGCATAATCCAATTAAAATAGAAAGAAACTAAAATACTAAAAGCCAAAATTAAAATTACACACAATATCAAATCAACAGAATAAATACAAAAGGTAAAATAATATTAGGAGTTTCATGGGTTGTTTACAAAGACATTCCATTGTGAATGGAACATCGCACAGACAAAAACAAACCTTTAAAAGGAGAATTCCGTTCGATTTCAACACGTAGCTCTGTTGTTTGTAAATTTGGAGTGCTGTCAGTAGCGAGGAAAACAAAAACAATCGGTGCTGCCTACACCGTGTTATCCTCCTGCTAGCGTTAGCACCCAGGAGATTGAAACCGGGCAAGTTTTAAACGTGCTTTTAGCCTCTTAACATGTCCGAAATGTCATTACAAGTGCCTATCCATGTGAAGTGATTCCTTCCGAGTGAACACAGTGAATCTGACTGCAGTAGATGTGAAAGAAATGCATAAATGTTGTGCTAATTCAGCTCTGTTTCGTTCCGGTGTTCAGACGGCAAGACGAGTGCTTAGGGACTGTCTACAAACTAAAACACCAAAAAGAGATACAAAAAATACGTATTTAATGATAAGGTAGTGTCTCCAACCTTACCTCAATTATAACTTGTCTCCTGCTAGTTGTACTACAGTACTTACTTTTAAAAAATAAGCATATGCAGATTTTTGAAAATGTATCTCTTTTTGGTTGTAGTTTGTAGACAGTCCCTAAGCACTCGTCTTGCCGTCTCAACACTGGAACTAAACAGAGCTGAATTAGCACAACATTTATGCATTTCTTTCACATCTACTGCAGTCAGATTCACTGTGTTCACTCGGAAGGATTTACTTCACATGGGTAGGCACTTGTAATGACATTTCGGACATGTTAAGAGGCTAAAAGCACGTTTAAAACTTGCCCGGTTTCAATCTCCTGGGTGCTAACGCTAGCAGGAGGATAACACGGTGTAGGCAACACCGATTGTTTTCGTTTTTCTCGCTACTGACAGCACTCCAAATTTACAAACAACAGAGTTACGTGTTGAAATCGACCGGAATTCTCCTTTAACAGCTTTCTTAAATTGTACAGGTATCAGATTTGAAAAATCTTATGGCATAGCATTCCATATCACTGAACCTCTGTAATTTAAACCAAACTGAAGTTGAGATGTTCGGCAGATAGGAGGCCTGAGATTGTAGTTATTTCGAGTGGCATGATTATGAAGTTGGTAACAGGATTAAAAAAAAAATTAAAAAAAGAGTTCATTATAGAATGAAGTATCTTGTTTAGAGATCTGTATACAAATAAAGCAATCTGTAGCTGACTTGATAAACAGTGAGGATGCCTGATCTTAAAAACAGGAGTTGAGTAGAATATTTTTTATGCAGACAGTAGATGATTCGTTGAAGCAATTGAGAACACCCAGATAAAACAGTGAGATTTTTCCTGGAGAATCCTAATTTCTTGTTCACGTATAAACTTAACAGGGTTGCTAATGGGGTTTTTACAAGAGCACGTGTGCATGACAAAGTCTTCGCACAGGAAAAATATCGCTGTGACAGCAGTGTGAAGGGATGATTGATCCTTATAGCGGAGTGTCCTTGTATCGAACATTTAAATCTAAAGTCTGACTGAAAAAAGTCAGTTTAAGTTTCTTAACGTGCACAGTAGACTGTACAGTAGACTATTGGTAAAATCCAATGTGATGCGCAGAATATGACAAAACTGAGTTCTCCCATAAGAGAGCCTGTTCAATGTGCAACCAGTCAAATGTTTTTCCAACAAAATGGGGAAAAAAAATCCTGCTCCTTGGTTAAAAACTGGTAGGGTGGGTGGAAAATCTGACTGATAAGCTGATGCATGCAAAAGTGGGTTTTTTAAGTGCGTGTGAACGCGTTTTCAAATTTCCTGTTTTAACTTGATGTCTTTCAATAAGCTTGTTTCTTGTGTGCATGTTAACGTAATGCATAAAGTACAACCTTAGCATTTGAAGATTAGCATACTGTGAATGCAGCTGTGAAAACACTAAATGATGTGATATATCCCCTTTGGGAGTCCCCCTCTCTTAATAAGCCTTTGATATGTAAAGAGAGGGTGAGGCTGTGACCCCTCCCACTATCAATCAGTGGGAGAGAGGCCCTCCTCCTGTATGCTGGGTGGCAGTCAGCTTCTGGGCCTAGGGTCCTCTTCACAGAATGACGCATCGGGAAACTTTTCAACAATGCCACAACCATGCCACCCTCGACCTCTCAGATACCCCCGCTGACCCTGACACATCTTGTGGAAAGCTGTGCGTCTATAATACCTGTTAAATCATGGTCTGACCAGCGCGAACCAGACTCAATACTATACAGTGGGAGCTGATTGATATATTGTGACATAAAAATACTTCTAAAAGTAGGCAGAATATTTTCAACATCTTCTGATGACTAAAAGGTAAACAAAAGTTTTTTTTCAAAAACTGTCTTTTTGACAGTTTGACAGTTGTACAGGGATAATATTAAAGTAGACATATTGAGGCCATTCTTTCTTCTTTGTGGAGGGTTTGTCAAGACATGTAGCTTGAAAATCATACTCATATGCGGTACAACTAATTTCCTTCCTAAGAGTTTACAGACTAGACGGCACCTCCTCTCATACCTGTAAAATGTCATCTGGGTTATCTTGAGCTGCCGCCACAAAAAGTTCATGTCGACACACCACTCCTTCTGCCAGGAAGTACTTTAAGATCATACGAGAGTAGCTTTCATATCGGTCCTCCTCTAAAAGAGAAACAAAAGACAACAACAATCAGAATTTGAGTGCAAGTGGAAAACTCAAATAAACGCACTCTGTCGATCAATGCCAAATTGCTAACATTGTCTGCAAGGCCTAAGAAAATGATTTAGTGATAAAATAGGTACAATGTCTTGCCTATGAAAACTATATCAACCTCAAGTCATTGGATCTTG
This sequence comes from Sander vitreus, assembly GCF_031162955.1. Taxonomy (NCBI): domain Eukaryota; kingdom Metazoa; phylum Chordata; class Actinopteri; order Perciformes; family Percidae; genus Sander; species Sander vitreus. Next base: position 26,401,786 of record NC_135855.1, read on the forward strand.
TCTCATTTCGACCATTCATTCAGACACCACAGAAGAAGTTTGTGACCACATCACAGTTGTTAACTGTAATTGATGTAAGGACCACACAAGGGCTACCTTTTGTAGGTAACAGATCGTGACAATCGACATGGCACAAAAACATAGGTGTTACTGTGTGACCTGACTATCAAAGTGGAGCTGACATCTTCAGCTCTCTTGTTAAGGTCCTCACAGTATTCCTGTCCACTTTTACATATCATATCCCCAACCAGTGGCAGAGGTGAGAGGGAGACACCTGTCTTAAACATTCACCTGACACCTCCCTGTGAACACAAGAGGAGGCAGAAGCAGGATAAGATAGCGCCTGTCCTCAGAATGCTTCCCGGCATCTAGTTCACTTGAATGTCTCTGCTTTTGTGTGAATTCTGATGGCAATGGCATCCTTTCATTATTATGTTTCTACTGTCATTCACATCAGGTGTACAGTATGTATTATTATTAAAGTAGGTTAAAAGGCATACAAAAGTTACTCAAGATACTTAAATCTTAAGTAATTAAACACAAGTGGAAAAAGTCATTGTCAGCTTGCAGTGATGACATTACAGTCTAATTTAAAGGAGTGTCTCAAGCATTAAATGGCCATGCAAGTGATTCTAACCCCACCCCCCCTAGCAGGGCACATAACTCTACCCAGCATGCTGCTGCTGCTTCCTGTCACAATCATCATTTTGTGAAGATTTCATCCTCTCCACACAATAACAAACAGTGGGCACAAGGACAAAGGCAGCAGTGACAGTTTAAGGTAATGGGCATACAGCTGACAGCTTGGGAATGACATCCTGACATGTCATCCTCAAACATCCGGAGAATTCCCCCCTCCCACGTTCCCGGTCTATGTCCTCACCTACGGACTTAGGATGGCACAGGAAATTCCATGGCTCTTCAATTTGTTGTCGGTGGGGCTCCCTGTTCTCTTATTGATGGGTTTCTAGGTCAGCAGGCCTTTGTGGCTTTCAGCAGGCTCCACAAAGACTCCCAGATGGGCCCTCTCAAGATGGGGCCTATTGTGGCTGTGTTTCTATGGGAGCCTTACAAATGGAACCTCCAGGAGTCATTAGGCTGTTGAGGCGGGGGGTAAAGGAGGGGGTGGGAGGTGGCGGGGGTATAGGAGCAACAGGGGGTGGAGGACGGTCATATCTTTGAGGTAGATCAGTCACTCTGGACAGTCATGGGATGATTTTTTATTCTCCTTTTTTGCAGATTCTGACCAAGGTTTGGTAAAGGGGGGAAATGCCTCTGCTTCATTTGCCTTTAAACAGGGGAGTGGGAGTGCGAGAGTCCTGAATCACATCTGCTAAAGGGGGAGGAGATTAAATATCTAGGTCAGGGTGTTTTCCCCCTTGTATGAATCTTTGGTCTAAAGCATTTCTACTAACCAGCTCAAATTAATTTATTATATATGGCAGGTAAATTACAAAAAAAGACACTTAACGAAAAAAAGCACTTTAGCTTCAAACTATCTAATTCACTATTGTAAATACAGCTGCAAAGGTTGGTTATTAGGGGGATATTAGGTTACCGTTAAATGTCCATTAGCAGCATCTGTCAAGCCCCATATACAGTATATGTATGATATATATCTATTGTTAGGCTTCAACTTGTGACCATTGTTCTTCTTTATCAATTCACTTTATTAGTGTTAGGCACATGGTGTTATGATTTTTTTTTAATTGTTGTACCCTTGACACATTAAAACTGCAGTTTTTAAACAGATGACTTGGCCTCTTTGGAGCTGTTAGGAGTCAAATAGTTCCTCTCAAATGTAGAAGTTACAGCTGAAAGAACCTGCTTATTATCTTATGTTATCCCTATTCCTATTGATGCAGTTTTTTATTGCTTTTAGAAAAAAAATTGTATTCTGTATTGCATGTATAGAACCAGCACTTTTAATGTCTTTTTTATTGTGTTTACGTTTATATTTTTTTATGCTGATAAAAGAATTTCCTCTTGTGGGACAACAAAGATCTGAACTTATTGTCATGAAACCTAACATAAACTACCTGCAACACCATAGAAGTGTTGGTAATTGTGAATAAGTAACTTTAGGGTTGATGTATTTTCATTGTATCTTGATATACTGCACATTCTCACTGCATATCCTGTAGTTATATAAATGTTACTAAATATGTTATATGTACTTTTACTATTTACTATTTGGCCTGATTAGTTTGTCAGAGTAATAATTATGATGAACTACCTTCAAAATATGTTATAGTATTCTACATAAATACTAAAATCTAAGATAATTCATATTCAAAGTGCACTTTAAAGCTTTGACATATTTAAACATGTAAAACAATCAGGCCACATTTAATAGTAATTATTATGGGTACATTAAAGCAAAAACATATTCACTTAAACTAATGGAATGAAACCATACATGGTTGACTTAATAAGAGCTGGAAAGCTTTGTTCCTTCTGTTACAAAAACACAACAGATGAGAGATCTTCAGACAGCAGCCATACTGCGCTGATCCCCCTCTAGTAGACAAATCAGGACGGACAGCTCAAGACACTTCAAAGGCAGACAACGACCAGTCTGATAATTTTATGTCTGTGTCTCACAAACAGGCCATCACAGCTAAAGGGGCAGACTGTAGGAGATGACTGCCTGAAACAAACACAAACAAACACACACTCCAAACTCCCCCCATACCACCCACCCACCCAACAAAACAGACATGCAGACAGCACAGTGTGCACACACACACGTTTCAAACACAAGAGAGCTCACACACGCAATTCACCTTTACTGTGTCTCTCATTACCAGATGAAACCAACCGTACATTGATTCACAAAATGGAAGGGAAGAACGCATTAGTGTATAATCACTGACTCCTGCATCGATTGGGGGGGTGAATTAAAGGGCAAAGCAATATCATCAGTTGGTATAGGCCTTTGCTACACACAAATTACAGCTTGAAGGGGAAACAAGAATACCTTAACCTTAGTGTCTACCAGTGCATATAGCCTAGCCTATGATGAATGATAATAACAATAATAATACAGTGGAAGACATTTATGTGCCTAGAAAACACACTTGCTTTGAACGTACTTCCGAAAACTTCTAGAACACATCTGCAGATGAGCATGTCAATTGAGGATCACAGAGGATGTGTGAACACCTGGGATTCTAACTAGAGACCTCCAGGTCATTGGTCTATTTGCCATTCTGCTAGATGGTGACACTCTAACCACAAAGAGCCTGAGAAAAGGCAGACTGTATCATTAGCTGTGGCATGCTAAAAAGTGCAACTGAAATCTATACAACTTCTTGATTGAGAGAGTTGCCAAATAGCTGAAGGTTATAATGCTTTAGAAAAGAGTAGCATATATGCATCTTACTGGCTTGAAATATTAAATACGAGGTATCTTTTTGAACAGTGAACACCAATGCACTGACGTCAACCAAGGCCACTTCTATTGTAACAGTAGTTCATTACTTGCAGCTTTTCTTCCATGGCTGCAGTCAGAGAAAATAAAAGGATATGGCTTCAGGTTTTAATAAAGCATTGATTCGCAAACTATGATAACACATTAAACTTGCTTATGATGCTTTAAGACGTAGTTGTAACCTGAATGAGGTGTATTGTTTGGTTACTCTCATTTATAAATGGCTATAACTCAAGAATTTGGCGTCTGATAACAATTTAAAAAAATGATTAGACAAAATTACTCACCAGACGATATGGTCATAGTTGTGCTAAAATAATATAATAAAATTAGGTATCAAATTTCTGGAAAATAACCCATCTTCGGTGGGAATCTCATACTGCATTAGTGAGGCTAACACAAAAGACCAATAAAGTCATCACACATTTTTTTTTTAACAATCCTTCCTTTTAGGCTGTCCAATCACAATACAGTTCTCTCCATAACTGATAGCTGATTGCTTTGAACTTACAATGTATTCCTCACTGTCTCATGTCCTGCCCAAACACCCTGTTTCAACAGGGAATATCACATTAAAGGGTAACTACAGTTTTTTTTCAACCCTAATTTCCTATGTTTTTGTGTCTAAGTGACTGATGGGAACAACAATCTTTGACATTGGTCCAGTATTAAGCAAGATCGCTGCAGTCGGCAGCGGCAAAACAAGCTACAATGTAAGTTAATAGGGCAATTGTGCAGCTTGTATTTACGTTCAAAAAAGTTCTCGTTTTGCCACTGACAGGCTCAGATTAATATTCTAAGTGTCTGACAAGATTATGGAAAGGATTTCTAAGGAGGTCGACCTTTCTGTTAAAGAGTAAGATCCTTTTTTTAAACATAAAAACATCCGCGAAATTGCATTCGCTAAATCCACCAGACTCTATGTAAATAAACAGTAATTTTAGCATCGTAAAATACATTTCATTCAAAGTCGACAGAAACCAAATAAAACTATGAAAAGCCGCTTTGGGTCGTCTTTCCACTTTTCCAACCATCACAACTCTAGTTTACCGAATTTACATGCGATCTTGCTTAAAGGTCCAATGTGTGGGAATTTCTCCCATCTAGCGTTGAGATCATATATCGCAATCAACTCTCTCGCGCCACGCAGTTCAAAGTACGTATTACAGCTACGGTAGCCTTCACGCTTTTTTCTGATGCTCTTTTCAATATCCTTTTTCTTTTTCTGGGCAAAGAAGAAGTGAAATTTGGATTTTGAATACGTGTGGTCCTCCATGTTTCCTTCTTCAAACTTTCCGGGGCCGGGAAGTGACTATACCCATTAGCAGCATTAGCAGCACCTGTGAGTTTATCATGTGACAGCGAAAACGCGAAAAGCGGAGCAGTATATCCTGTATGTCCCTTACCGGTTAATGTATTTCAAGATGGCGCATGAATATGGAGCATCTACCCCAGTTCATGCAAGTGCAAATGTAAAATTTCAAGCCAATAGGAATACTTGGAATTGATGGTGGTGGTAAATAGCCATAAAAAGGACAAGTTTGTGAACAGGCAACACAGATTTGAACTAAAAACGTTACACACTGGACATTTAATACTGGACAAATATCAAAGATTGTTGTTCCCATCAGTCACTTAGACACAAAAACACAGGAAATTAGGGTCCAGGTTGAAAAAAACAGTAGTTACCCTTTAAGGAAGGAATCATTCCATTTAATTGGACCTTTAAACCAGTGCTCAATTTGTCAAGTGAGAGACTTACCTATGAGAAGTACTGTTCCAACTGCTAACCCGCCACCTGTTTGTGAAGACAAAAGAAACAATAATAATAATATCAGTCACATATTACAGAGACTGTCTTACTCTGAATCATTGTAAACCACTTGGAGCCTCCCTTTGGCCAACTGTTTCCTTCACTGTCCCTTCTGATCTCCACTATGCATTCATATTTATAAGAAAGTAGGCCTCTTTGACAGCAGGCATTTTGACTTGGCATAGTAGGAAAAGCACAGGTAGGGCTACACGATATGAGGAAAATATCTAATTGCGATTACTTTGACTCATATTGCGTTTGCGATATGATTCACAATATTGGAGGGAATGATCAATTTTGTATCATTATTAGAGATGGCCCGATACCATTTTTTTGCTTCCCGATACCGATTCTGATACCAGAACTTGCGTATTGGCCGATACCGAGTACCGATCCGATACCAGTGTGTCATATATTTTATTATGTTTTAACAACTGTATACTACTATCCCTGTATTTCTATCTTTGTTGTCGGTCTGGCTCAGGTTAAACTCTTTGTGAAACATGAACAAACACAAACAATGAACGCCACAGAACTTTCTTTTACTACGCAGTTTGACAGTCAGTTATAACGGAAAAAGAACAAACTACTTTAACGTAGATTTTCTTTAGGGCTTTATTACGTGGTATCGGATCGGTGCATAAACTCCAGTACTTCCCGATACCAGCGTTTTTAGGCAGTATCGGAACATCTCTAATCATTATTCTCATTTTCATTGAAAAATATTAAAATTAAATTGATTATTGTGTGATTTTTTCGAGGACTTATTCTGTTGGATACGATTTGTAGGCTGGGCAGCACCACAATACTTAATTCAGAATGGTTTGACAAATATTTTGACTTTAACAAATATTGCGCCCCACCTGCAATTTGGATATTGCACTAGTCCATATTGCGATTTTGATACATTTGCAATTAATTGTGCAGCCCTAAGCACAGGTATCACTAATTACTATTATTATAACTAACAATGGCTCTGTTCTATTCATGTGTCTCAGTAAGATTGACATTGAGCACAATACAGTAGCAGGACCTTGAAACTGAAGCAGTTAATTGAAATTCAGCTATTAGGAATTTTGTTATTTACACCAGTGCTTTTTCCTTTTATTTTAAAAACGATATTATTAGTAGTATTCATCACATACAATCATACAGTACAATGTAGTGAAATTGAATCTCTGCATTTAACCAATCCTAAGCATTAGAAGCAGTGGACGCCACATAGCATCCGGGGAGAAACTCTGGAGTTCAGTGTCTTGCTCAAGGACACTTGGACATGTGTGTCCTTGAGCAAGACAGTCAGTCGAACAGCCAATCTTGTGGTTGAGGGCCGACCCTCTCTACCTCTGAACCACTTCCACCCCTACTGTGACATGTCAAAATGTCTTCTGATAAAAAGGCCCTTTGAAGAACTAGATATCTGAAGACATGTCTCGCATATTTTGCTTTCAAACTGGTTATGGCAAGCGTTTCATTAACCCTGTTAAAAATGGCAAGACCACTGGTAAACTTCGAGAATTTCAGGCCAGTCCTTGGTGATTCTGAATTCAATTAACACAGAACATTGTTTGTTTTTTATTCAACCCACAATGTTAGTGGGTTTTGCTAGACCTTGCTCCTGTCTGCCAGGGCAGGAGAGTACATGGCTCGTAATCTGAGACTACAGTGGTAATATATATATATATATATATATATATATATATATATATATATATATATATATATATATATATATTACCACTGTAGTCTCATATATATGAGACTACATATATATGAGACTACATATATGTGTATATATATATATATATATATACATAAATACACACACACACATCTTAGGTGTTGCCACACCTGAATATTTTTGCTCATTAAAACACAATTATTTTATAGAGAATAATCATGAAATAGAGCAGTCCTATAAAATGCTTTACAAGTCAAAGAAACAAAAAACCAGGCATGATTACAATACCAAGTACTGTTACATTTCTGTCAGAACATATCAATTAGACTATACAAAAAAAAAAAAACTTACACCACAAGAAGGTAGTGGCCCAAAACACAGGAATGCATATAAATTCATTATATTTTATGAGTATCTTTGGGCTCACAAATACCCATATCAAAGGGGAAAATATGCTGTACCATGGTGATTGAGACCAGCTATTTATTGCGTTAAAATATGGCCAAGAATAAATAAAGATTATCCCCATCAAGGCTTTGAGAACGGAGTCTAAATGGGGATGAGGATAGGAATAATCTTGTTTTACCTCATTTTAAAAATTTCCAATGTTGTATTCTCTCCTTAAGAATATTTACTTCCATTATAAATGTTTAGGAAAAATCTGAAAGTGATATTCCTTATACGATTTGCGGACACAACACTAACGTACACTGCTGCATTTACACAGACAAACTACTCATAATCACACTTAGGTGTATCAGTGTCCAGCTTGCTCATAATAACAATGGTATCAAGTTTATAACCTAACTTTTGCTGTCTAATTTTATATTATGAATCATCAATCTCACCTTATAACGACATAGAGAAGTTGTCATTTGATATCAGTTAGGTGGATAACTGATATCAAAACATATCTTGCCATTTATGTTAAGACGTGTTTGTTACATAAAAATGTATTAAGACTGAACAGTGACATCATAGTTTTTTGACTATTTTGGTCCTTGGTGGCTTAAAATCAGACAGTTGAGAATGCTTACTGTCACATTAGCTTAAGTGCACATTAACTTACAGTAAAACCATAGTATGTGAACAAAACATGCCTGCTGAAGTCTGCATAATGCTAACGTTAACTTTCACACTTTCAGTACAGGTTGTATTGTCCTGACAGTGACAAAACTCCCTATTCTGTGTCAATCATACATTTCCTCTTTGGGGAAATTAATTACATTATTATGTGGTACCTAACTTCAGTGTGTATAGCTAACGTTACATTAAGAAACACAGTTAGCCTGGGTAGCTAGCGCTAACGTTAAATCTCAACAGCAGACTGACCGAGCAGATAGTCGAGTGACGTGACACCGGTCGAAACTAAGAGTTGTCCATTTTGAACCGAGGGTCTGGTACCAGGTATGGAGATTAACTTGCTCTTCGTTTTCTTCTGAAAACTCGTAGTATTGAACGGTGAACGTTCAGCTGAGGATTTACCCACACTGCTCATGGGGGCCGCCATACTGGTTGTAACTCGCTGACGCCTGTTAATGTTTTGGAGCGTGTTGTCCAATCAAAGAAAACTTTGGTTGTCCTCGACCAATGAGCGCAGCGATTGTTGCGGGGCCCCGTGGAAGCTGTCAAAAAGAATTTCTGTTGTGGTAAATGCATGATCGTAGCAAATCACTAGCTAGGTGAGTAAAACTAATATCGCTTGTTCTTTTTTTTCTGTTTACATAAATGTGATATTGTGTGTTCTTGGAAATGGCCAACAGCCATTCAATGCCTATAAAGATAAAGGTCACCTAACGCATGGCTTTGTAACGCTATGACCTCGTTGGTTCATTGCATAACAGTACAGAACCCAAATATTGTTTGTAGCAATCAGCCCCTTCGTTTACATACCCATATCTTGTATAGCAGTCAGAGTATAATTAACTGCAATTAAAATACTTTATTAATGCATTACATAATACTTTAACAAGCTGTAACAACAGCACAATAGGCTATTCTATTCTATCTTAGGGGCGAGGAGGATACATTGTCACGTGTCACGCCCAGATACCACCCTTCTCGTAGAGAACATTTAGCCTACACGTGTGAATGGGGAAATTATGTTTAATAAGCAGTAACTAGCCGTAGGCTACACTAAATTGTTGTACTGCATAATAGATTGCCTTAAGTGTCACTGAATATATGTGTTTAATACACAGCAACATGCATGAGTTACATTACTCACACCTGTATATAAAGCAGACATGACTGCCAGAAATTGGACTATTTTAGATTAGGTTTGCATATATGATTCACAGTATGCGCATATATTCAAACTATTTAATTTAACACAACAAAAATGGCAAATTACTACAGACTAGTATAACACATTAGTTTTTAAATTCCAAATGTTAAAAATAACAGAAATGTTTAATGCCAGGGTTTTAATGACAAATGGCAAAAGAGTATATTGTGATGTTAGCTGCAGTATCTCAATATAAGAGACCATATCACAATAGCTGCATTTATAATTTATCACACCTCTATTTTATTCTATTCTATTCCCTGTCAAGGCATGATGAGGCAATCTACTAATTTACATCCTTAGGTCATGATAGGTCTTATGTAATTCAATGTAATAAATAGGTCATTGATTGCATTTGTACAAATGCATCACAATACAAAGCAGCTTCATGTGTCTGTGCACATGGTAGCAGCTCTATGTAAATTGCTATGTGTATTTGTGGTTATACTGTAGTCAGTGTGGATCCCTGTGTGTCACGTTCCCAATCACATTCAGTTTTGGAGGGCTCAGCAGGTGTGAAAGTGAGGTGAGGAACGCCCAGAGCACTGCAAGCATACAGTAGGATGTCACTGCAGCTCAACAATAGCTGTGGATAGATGTGGGGAGCACCAGCATCTTCTGAGTTGCACTCACAGTTTTAGAGTTGTGAGTAATGATCACCGGGTAATGAGCACTAGGTTTAAAGTTGATAATGCCAACATAGACTATTCCTGCTTTTACCTTCACATTCAGTGTAACCTGATGATGAACTGCTGGCATCTCCCTTTTTAAATTGAAATGCATTCATGTGGTAAGTTTTCCTAAAACATAATAGTAAATTGGAGTATTTGAGATCCAGTTGTAGTCTTCTTGGAATGGTAAAATATTGGAAAATATGTATCAGACTGTTCCATTTTAAGCAATTGTCTATTTCTCATACACAACAAAGATATTGTAGATTTTACCATTGTTAATGAAGTTGTATTCAAGTGTAGTATTTCCATTTTATATCATGTTTGATATAGATTTTTGTCTCAGTGGTCCAAAATACACTCTATCTAGAATATATTATTAATATTATTTAAAATATCAAATTGGCATTCCGTTTGAACTAGGGCTGTACAATAAATAGATTTTTTAATCGTCATCGCAGTATCATCTCGAGCAATAAACACATCGCGAAAGGCTGCGACATATCGCAAGAGTCACTCAGATTTCTTTAGTTAGTTGAAAGAGAGTATCTATAGAAAACTGCATGTTAAAATAAATGTAACTGTCTTTTTTTTTTAGTGGTGCCTTTCATGTTCAATAAAATAATGTTTGTTTTTAATTCAACAAGCAAGTTGCTGTATTTTAGCAGAATACTGAAAGCAGCAGAAAGGCAAAACTGAGTACATTTTAATATCTGTGTATCGCAATATCGGTATTGCGATATTCAACAACGTTATCGCACATTTTTACTCATATCGTGCAGCCCTAGTTTGAACCTATTTTACAACAAAAAAACAAGTATTGCAACAAATGAATCTATAGATTAAATGTTTAAAAAAATAATTAAGCACATTGTAACTGCCCTTTTGTATGCTGAAGTCTCCACCAATAACTAAAACTAAAATGCTTTAAACTCATACATGAGTTTGTAAGGGAGGTTCAGCACTAAATGTGTAATGTATAATGTAGAGCTCTGATCTGCAGCTAATAAACATTTCACAGGAGACATTTTGACAGGTACAGGTAAATAATAAAATGAATGATGGATATATTCCATTAAGCTGCTTTGGTTACAGGGTCACTTTCACACTATCATGGGACACTTGAATAGAACAGAGCCATCATTAATGTTATAGTAACACCTGTGCTGTTCCTAATATGACAAGTCAAAATGTCCACTTTGGGAAAAGCCTACTGACGATGGAAACCTCTTTCACATATCAGATCAGGCAAAGTTCTGGCCGGGGAAAGGCCAATCTCTTTTGCACTGTATAATGTCCACTATTAATACTGGCTGACTGATGAGTGATAAGTGTAATCCTTAAGACAGCTGTAAAAAAAAACCTTTGTGTGGCTAAGCGAGGCCAGAGGCAGCACAAGATCACAGGATACTGTAAGGCTCCAGAGGAGGCAATAGCCCAACTGCTCACTTTACAAATGCTCTCAGCAGAGGCAGTCCTGCTGTTTTGACAGCACTGTTGAGATTTATATGTGCTGACAGGAGACCAAGGGAATATATCATGACTGACAACACTGGGCATTGTGGAAAGCCTATATGAGACAAATAAGATGCGCTGACTGACCTGCATCTAAGACGGAGGCGAGCTAGCTTTAGTAGTGCAACGTGCAGGATGTAGGAGTACATTGCTGTGGAAACTTTCACCACGTCCTCTGTACAGTCACCTAATTTTTCCAATTGTCTCAAATCCCAATTTAAACCAGTCTGTGGTAGTGTAAATACAGCAGCCTAATTGTACAAAAACAACATCATTTTCCCCGTTTTTCAATGTGTCATCAGTGCATGTTTTTGTTTTTCCTGCAGTCTTTTTGTCAGTTTTATCAGTCTCTGTATCTGATTGAGCTATATAATGGCAGCAGTCATAACATGTCAGACCTTTCCTGGTCAGATTGTTTTGGTTTCTTCAGTTTATTTCTGCCAACAGTGTGGAGCTGCGAGAAGCAGTACACTTCTTGTGTCCGGGGGATGTAAGATTATCATCAACATGCACCATATTTGTTTTGTTAGGTTTGAAAGTAAAGTAATATTCTAAGGGCACAAGTACAATAAGAGTAGGATGGGTTTTGTACGCAGCTAATTTTGTCTAAGGATTGGACTTTTTCCATTTATTCAACATCCCACATTTGAAATAGCTTTATTTTGATTTTCTTTAAGATTTTTTTGCTGATACGGCATGCCGTAAAGCAAGCCAGATTTAGTTCGATTTATAGGATGGAAAAAAATAGACAATGAAAAGATATATTTCATTTAGAGTGAAAGGAAATCACATACTTAAAAATCATAGGTTTGCTTTTAGGTCGAGGTGTCTGTCATTAGCTGGTGTTAAAATATATCAGGCTTTGTCGTGAGCCGGCGAGTGCAAAACACAAACTCCTTTGTGAATCTGATACAACACCAGATAAGATCTCTCAGTTCTCTCAGCACCAGGCCAGCACCATGCATTCGCTTGTGGTCAATACAATAAGGCTTAGTGGCTGATTTTTCCATTCTATGTAATTGGCTGGGGACTCTGTCAACCCACACTTCCTTTCAATTCATAGCAGTTGTATTCATATCACTTGGCTATTATTTGCTCTGGCTGACCCATTGATTGTAGGTTTAAACCCTCAGCTCCTCAAATAGTAACCTAGCTCAGCTGTTTCACGGCTGTGTTGCCGTTAGCAACAATGAAAAGAGCAATATGGAGATCAGTTGCTTCAATTAAGCCTCTGATAGAAGGCAGACCTATAAAAGATTGGGGGCTAGACATAGTACTCTGTGACTGGGACTTTTACATCTGTTACTCCCCATCCAGCCAGGTGTCTGTGTCTAAATCAGCAGGATTATCTCTGATTGGACTGATAGTTGAAACAGACCCCCCTGGTTGCCAAACCTCCTCCTTTTTATAGATCACATTAAGATCAAATCAAGCACAAGCGCAACAGGACTAATGCCACACCCTCCTCTGCCTTCTGCTGCCCAGAGGAAGACATCAGAGGTAGGATTCGTCCTCCAGACTCCCTTCCATCTGGGATCCTCAGGGAGAAAAAGAATATCTGACAAGGGGCTTGTAAGCCTCTTAGCCCCCCTGTTGCCTAGCTCTCTCTCAGCCCATGTTTTCCTAATTTAGTTGTGTAAGGAGTCCACTGCAAGGCCCTTATGTACTGTTTGGATTGCGATTCTCTTTGTGGTTCTAATAGACTGGCCATGTTTATCAATTAACACTACTCAGCCAGTGGCAGGTTCAACTCTCTTGAGACCAGTAGCGGTAATTCCTTTTTGAATATTTTCTCATGGCTTCAATAGTGTGTTTAATTAGATATCAATTTTGATATAATTTTGATATGTTGTTATTGGCCTCACCTTCACTAAAAAAAACATTTGCTTGCTGTTCTTACACAGGCTTAATTTCCTAACTGATACTTAGCCAAATGCAACGGAACTGGCTGCGTAGCTTTGACAGAAAAATGACAATGTTAATATTTTTTTATGTTGATTTGAAGCAGAACATTATTTTCAATCTACAAATGTATTTTTATAGAAATATTGAAGCCATTAGCAACAGTATCTTTATCCTCCAACCTTTAAAACATGTCTTATGTGTTAATGCTTCTAGATGCCACCAATCTTGATTATATGACAATTTACTTAAACATTAGAATATTGCCATCATCCTGAGGAAGCATCACATTTGATGATATGAAAGAACAATAACAACTTGCCCAATGCTTATCAACTTATGAGAGACTATTTCCATTACTTCTTGGACTTGTGTGTCATAGCGACATTCAGGAAGCCTCTTTATACATGTCAATGCAGATGGCAGAAATGCACCTCGTTCACATTTTGTTTTTGCAGCAGTGTCTCAAATTGTACACTTGAAACGCTTTTGACAGCTCGGTGGACGCAGTGATAGGCATCCCTATTAATGCTGCACTTTATACTCATAGTTGTTATTGCAAAAAAAAAAAAAAAAACTTTCAATTTCATACATACTACTTGTAGTCGCTCTGTCCTGAGTGAACGGGGCTCCCTAGTAAGAGCATCACAGAGTTAAACACACAATGAGGTGTTTCCATCCACAGCTATTCATTTGGGATCCCCCTCTTTTCCCCACTGTAACGCAGTGCTGTGACCACAGGAGACCCATGGCCACAGATGGTGCTGCAGAGAGGGCTGCGCTGACTTTCTTTGTTTTCCCATGAACATGTTTGGCGTGTAATCCTGGATTAACAGAGAGACTTTGTGTTAATTTACAGCTGTAATATAGCATTCAATTAATGTTGGTGCTCCCCAACACACACACACATGCACTGGGTATTAGGGCTAAGAGATAGTGTGGGTTGCCTGACTCTTTGCTCGGGGAGTTAGAGGTAATAGAGATCCAATCAGAGGTCTCTGTGGATGTCCACCTCATTCTGAATCCCAAAGGAGTCGCTGCAGCTCATATATACACTTTCTATGAAACACATAGGTAATGCTTTTGTCTGTGCACAGTCGCACCACATGTGCACACACACAGGCACACACTATCAATGACAGAGGGTGCCTCAGAAAACCAGGCGGCTGCATATGGACTCTCTTGATATCAGTCACTGGCCGTGTGATCTTGTTATGCAAAATCCCTTAATCCCTACCTATGATGAATGCAGGCTGGAATGGAGGGAGGAGGGGGGGGCTGAAACAGAGATATGAGGGCAGCTGTACGGGAGGCTGTCCACTGTGCTTTGCGAATGAGTGCTAGCAAAGATTCCTGATCCCCAGCCTAGCAGAAGGAAGAGCACGTGTAAGATCATGTCTGAGAGTGCATTACAGTACCGCAATGACAGAGATGCTGGTGGGACGAAGCAGAGGGCAAGACCAATGGAGCTGAACATGTCGCCTTAGTGCGGACTTAGAGATTCACATAAACCTTTAGACCACTTGTTTCCCAACAGAGGAATTATAGGGCCAGAGGTGTCATTGTACCAGCTGTGGGAGGACTGCGTTTATAGTTCCTGTGGAACAGAACAAGAGACCAGAGCAGAATGTGACTGGAAAGGGCCACTTCATTTGGGCCCTGTGCTGAGCATGTATATATGTCCCCCTTCACCTGCTCGAGTGCTGTTATTCACAGTAGCGGCAAAAAGCAGAGGGTTGCCAGGGGTGATCAGGGAACACGGGGAAGAGTGGAGTAGCAGCTCACGGGGAGGTGAAGGATGGAATTGGTCTTTTTTGGATCAGAGAGGATGGCGAATGGGCCAAAGAGCCAAACCATGGTAGGGATGAAAGAATGGATAGAGGGTTAATAGGTGGAATATAGTTGGCATGAATAAGGTGTGTGTGTGTGTGTGTGTGTGTGTGTGTGTGTGTGTGTGTGTGTGTGTGTGTGTGTGTGTGTGTGTGTGTGTGTGTGTGTGTGTGTGTGTGTGTGTGAAGAGCTGAGGGGGGTAATGGGATTAGGGGTAACACCTTTGGCAGGGCTGGGAGAGCCACCTGACACCCGGTCTGTTGGGGACCTATGGAGAAAGGGGGGTGGAGGTGGTGGGGCAAGGGAGAAATTGGGGGTCTAATCCATGTCCATCTTTGGGAAGTCATTCCCAGAGCTCTGAGGATTTGGGGCTTTGGTTTCTGCTCTACTTGCTTTTGTTAATAATACCCTGGGAGGGAGAAAAGACATGGAGAGAGAAATAGAGAAAGAGACAGAAGGAATAAGGGAGACGGAGAAAAATATTTCTTTACCCTGTGGTGGACTGGCAGGACAGCGGCCTAAGGTAAAAATGTTTGAAGTGCAGACTAACCTCTAAGCCAAGCTCTATTGATTATTTTCAAAAACATACAGTTTCAATCTGTTTGAGTATTTGCATATGTGTGCGTGCAGGTGTGCCTGCGTACACACTGCGCACGGCAGTGTGTAAAGATTGACTTACTTTCTTCTGTCCATCCAACAGGTTGCAGCTTGAGTAAAAGTCAATAACCTGAGTGGGGCTGGGATGTTTGCTCAGAAGACACACGGATAATCCTTGTGTGTGTTTGTGTGACAGTGTTTGCAGGGCGGGTGGAGGGGTGCTGGCGGTGTCTTTGTGTTTCTATGGTGCTGACAGAAGTTGATAACTGCTCTAATGATTGTGGTGGTAGTGGAGGCAGTACAGTGTCAGGGACTAGCTGCAGACGGTGCGGAGCTGCTTGGCTGGATGTGTCACAGCCTCTGTGTTTGTCCATCACCTGAGCGCAAGGTGTTGATCGGTCCATCCTACACAGGATCAAAGTTCAGGGCAGTTTTCTAGTGTGAACTGTCCGCTCAGCCTCTGAGAATGAAACACCAGGGAATGTGCCATCTTAGCATTAGGCCAACTGTGACAACCTTGTCCACACCTTTAGAAATTAAACCCCAAACAGCTTTTGTTTTTAGACATCCTGTAAAGGACATAAGGCTATATAAATGGATCAAGCACTGAATCCTTTCATACCACTATATGTATAGAGAATATGATAACTATGTACACTGACATTGTGCCATAACCTATGGTTGTGTTTTGTGCTGTAGGTGGAGATGTTCCGCAGTGTGCTGGGGAAGACCTTGGGCTTTGTGGGCTACACAGTCCAGTATGGCTGCATTGCACATTGTGCATTTGAATACATTGGAGAATTTGTGGTGGTTTGTATTATTAAGATTACAGAATGAATGACATATTTTTGTCTCAAATTATGTTAATTTATCTATGCACAAGAAATAACTGTTTTCTTGTTTTTTTTTACTTTAGTGTTCTGGTCCATCCATGGAGCCTACCATTGTCAACCATGACATTGTTTTCTCTGAACGGATGAGTCGTCAGCTTTTCAAAATACAGAAGTGGGTTTCAGACAGTGGATTTGTATGAAATTTAGACATTTCACTATTTACATTTTTGATTCACTGCAAGACGTTTAGGCCAATTTTCTTTTATCTTTTTAAAGAAGGTCAGGATTACAGCAATTTCCTACATACTGTACATCATAGATAAAACCATATAATTTGCCTTTTCTGTGAATTATTATCAATCTTTATTTGTATAGCACTTTTCATATAAAAGCAATGTAACACAAAGTGCTTCACATTACAAAAACAAAGACATCACCACCCTACACACACACACACACGACACAGAGATTTAAAGTGAAAGGCTGTAAGAACACAAGGCCCTAAGTTGTTATAAAAGAACTCATTATGTGTATGTTTTTTCAGGGGTGATATAGTAATTGCAAAGAGTCCATTTGACCCACATATGAACATTTGTAAAAGGGTTATTGGACTGGAGGGTGACAAGGTCTGCACAAGTTCCCCATCAGATCTTTTCAAGGCCCACACATATGTGAGTATGTTTACATCCCACAAGTCCATCTTTGTTATAAGTGTCATGATTTCCAGATGATTTTCCTATACATCTTGTGATCACCTGCTTTACCAAGAAAGGTTCATGTTAGCAGTTTTAGAGTCTCTTTGGAAGATAAAAGCTTAAAAAGATACGCTAAAATCGAGAATAAATGAAGAATGTGTATGCAACAAAGAACTTGATAGTTTGTTTCACCCTAAAATGACAAACAGAATCTCTATGCATAATGCAAAACTGTCTCTCAGTTTGTCTTTGGTTTTCTTTGTGTGTGTGTGTGTGTGTGTGTGTGTGTGTGTGTGTGTGTGTGTGTGTGTGTGTGTGTGTGTGTACCGCAGTCTATAGGCTATCATAGTTGTTTACATTTTAGGCAGCACACATCCATTTTGTGTCATTGGTCAAAATATCAGCTTTTGACAACACCTATATTTCCTCAGAACAGTGATAAAACCAGAGAGTGAGCAGGGGTTCTGCTGCTGAAACCACTGTCATTGCTTTTCTATTACTTCTCTCCCCAACGCCCACAGCTCAGGCCTGCAATCTCTCTGAAGCCTGTTAGAGTTAGTGCCAGCCGAATGGACAGACTGATGGGTGGGCGTGTGTGTGTGTGTGTGTGTGTGTGTGTGTGTGTGTGCAAGCAAACCAAAGGTTGCATGTTTTTGAATGTATTGTGTATTTTATAGACTATGGGTAGACTGTTGAATGAGTTCAGCAAAACGTAGCGTAAGGCCAAGCTTGTAAGTGTCATTCGACAAATGAAATAGGAAATAAAGAGGTTTCCTCTTCGACTAGCTTCACCCCCACATACAGAGGACTGAACTTGTAATAGGTGACATCATTGCGTTGTGATTCGTGATCCCAGGATGTAGGGACAAATGTTTCAGTTTGGATCATTTTTAAACTTCCCACTAGGTGGACAGCTACTGTATTTTTGGTTTGTCCATCAAGTTCTGGATAAAGCTTATCGACTTCCATTCATGTTGATGCTCCTCTACTTTTGTTCACTTTTATCTAGCAGCTACCGAAACCAATCAATAAGACAATATCTTGGTGGCATGTTGTAAGTATTAGGCCACTCTGTAAATCTTCAAAGCTGTCCATTCATTCATCTGGTTTCTGTTGTCAATCCAAATCAAGATTATAGGGATCTGCTTTACCACTCAATATGAATATGGTTGTGTTTTAATTTGTGTCCAGTTTCACACATAACCTTTTTAATCAAAAAAGGACAGCCAGTGTCGCCATGACATTCTGTACTGTGACATATTGTCTCAAATCAACTTTGAGATTTAAAAAGAATCTATATTATTAACTACACCTCACACAGATAAGATTTATATTAGTCATAGTGCGGGAATACACAATAGTGTATTGTATAATTTAATACAAGGGCCTGTGTTCAGTCAATGCATGTGGTGAATTTAACAGGGTGTTTTTTGTTTAGAATAGGGCTGCAAATAAGTATTTTCATTATATATGAATCTGTTGAAATATCAAACACATCTTTACAATGTCAAAAATGCACATCCCAACATCTAGGTGCCAAAGACGATGTCTTTTTTATCCTTCTAACAGTCTACAACTCAACGATATAGTGATATTCTCACATTTGAGAAGCTGGAAACAGAGGATATTTGACATTTTTGCTTGATTAAACAAGTCGATTGACAAAAATTGCTGCAGATTAATTAAAGAGGAGTAATAAATAAATCTGTTGAACAACACAGTGCTCATGTATTGTGTGTCCCCACTGTCACATCAGGTTTTATGCCATTGCTGAAATATAAAATATTACTCACATGTAATGTAAATGAAAATGTAAAACTGCTTAATAAGTATTGATTCTAGACACTGTGTGGCATTGCATTTGACCCATCCATTTTTAAATGGTTACAGCCTTACATGTTTTTATTAATTTTATCTGATCAAATTATTGCTTTTCAAATGCAATAAAATAATGCAGGACTAAAAGTGATATTTGTAAACCTCCAACATAAGGGCAGGAAAGCTTTGTTCACTAGTACAACAAATGTACCTGGATTTTCTTGTGTATCTGGTGGATGACTGGAGTTTGGCTCATTATGCAGCAGGAATAGAGAGACAGAGAGAGAAAAAAATACTGAGAGCTTTTATGTTTTGTTTTTTTGGTTTTCGGGTTAGGACAATTTCCCCCTTTGAGACTGCATTTATAGGCATAAGCAAGTGAGCTTGTGTCTTGTTGTGGACATTTTGAATTTGTAATATTTTGCTACTCCAAATAAACAAAGCAGATGAGAAGCTTTAAAAATAACCAGTATGCTAGTCTTCTGTCACTAAGCATTTTATTTGTATATCATGCAGCCTAATATGCTTTCCGCTGTTAATTCTTTTAACTCCCAGGAGCAAAATCACCGGCTTTATGTGACAACATTTGGGGTAACTGAGAAAATACCCGCTGTTAACATAAATGTTTAGGCTCCCTCAGGGAGTTTCTTTCCCCAGAGGATGTATGTGTTTGTGTGTGACTATTAGGATGGTGTGAGCCATTATGGGTGGACCCGTAAAGATAAATTTTGGAAGGCAGTGTTAGACCCTGTCATCACCTCCTTTTTTGTTCTGACAGACAGGCAGGTCCTCTCCACCCTCAGAGATCCAACAGCAGACTAATTGCCCTGTCACCTTTTAGAAAGCATTTCTGTGTCTGAGCTATTGTGTCAAAACAATGACACTTGATCCCTAATATTATAGCAAAGAGGGCGAGAGAGGGTGACAGAGAGATGAAATGTCCCCATACGTTCTGTTCTTTGGAGTAAAGATAGACAGAGTAATATGGTGAAAGATGAACTACATACGCCTGTATGTATTTAAGATGAACATAATTCACCACCTCAATCATGTTAATGTAATGAGCACTGTAATGGTGTGGCTGTTAAACAACACACCTCCACAGCGAGGAGAGCTCCAGTTTCAGTGCCTCTCGACACGTCTCTGACAGGTACACGATGCCACGCGTCGACCCAGCCTAAAACCAAAGAACGTGTGCAATCTCTGCCGTCCATCACACCAGAGCCGCCGGCAGAGCCAGTCAAAGTATCTTTACTCGAAATACTACAACTGAGTGTTGGGCCTACCCGTATTTTTGGGAATCTTTGTGGTTGCAAACATCTGTTGATGACAGTTTTATCTGTTACACTGTCAAAATCACATTTATACTGTTTATGTGCTAATCTGACAAATGACTTGGGTGTTTCCACACCACCCTGTCTGCAGAGAAGCTTCTAAAACACAACCTTTTATGTGCATGCAAAGAATCAAGTGACGCTAATGGCTTTGTGGCTATTTACAGGTGCATAAAACAGCAGTTGTCTTTGAAAAGCAGAGTCAAGGATGGCGCATTATCTGGTTACACCGCTGCTTTGCATCAACCTGGTTTTAATTCAGAGCTTTGCATTGACTTACTCTTTTTTTTTTTTCTTTCCTTGTTCACACACCTGTGACTTGCAATGTGATATGCATAAGATTTTATCCTTGTGCTGGCCACAGTACAGCAGGTCAAGTTTCAGACCTCTTCGCTTTCTCACTTTTCCGAAATACTGCTTGGTTGATCCTTAAAGTACTTTTGTCTTTACTCAGGCTCCGGTTTCTCAATAACGTCATTTGTTTTACAGGGCTCAAAATCAAAGTGCTTACTTTAGCTGTTGTTGATCAGATTGATTGACCATCATAGTGGTATTACTCAGGCTGGATCCTGAAGTGATGGCGAGAGCACCTACGAAAAGTTTTCATCCATTTCAATAAATGAAGTTTGTGTGTGCAGTGGTTTCACCAAATTCTGGATTGCCGCTTGAATTTTCTTAATCAAACCTCTATGTCTTGATGAGGATGAGCACAACAAAGATTATGCTTTTTTTTTTTTTTTAAATAGAAGATGAGGAGAAACGGCGGGTTCTGGTTTGGCAGATGACAAACGGTGGTGTTTCTATTTCCTGTGCTTGGGAGCCAGCATATGTTACCATGTTAATGAGGTGTAATGGTGGGAATCCAGCATGCTGACATATGGTTCTCAGATGACTCCTTTAATGATATTCATTTGTGTCGTTGTTATTCAGTGAGTTGTTTACCTCATGTTAGGTCAACATGTCACTCGCTCGTTATTATGTCACATCATCTGTCTCAATTATCGAATATGAAAAGTAACGCAGCATCCCACAGTAGGACTGAAGGCTGTAATCAAAGAGCAGGGTGATGGGACTAAGAAATACAGGCGGAGGCAAAGACGTGACGTCACCTCAGTGAAGATAATATCCTGTTTCGTTATTCATGTTTTTCTCTTTCCTACAGAAGACTTTTGCCGTTAAAAAGTTAGGCAACACAAAAATAGACTCGTGGATTGTGATGCCCATTATGACAATATAATGTGTTGTTGATCCTGTCTGCACATATAGGGGGACAGCGTACTTAATTAGGGCCTTGACAAGCCTACTCTCCTAAAGTGATGAGATTAATCATAATTGGTGTCACTGTGAATTAGAGCCCGCTTGGATGACCGCCCCACTGGCAGGTCGGACCGCGGTGGAGACCCTTGGACACTGCTGCTAGCTGCAGCTTAGCCCTCTCAATCTCCCTCATTCCCCATTCTCTCTCTCTCTCTCTGTCTCTCTCTCTCTCTCTCTCTGCCCCGCTATCTCAGGCCCCTCTCTTGCTTTGCCCTCCCTGGGTAAGAGGGGCGCAGATCTCAGCCAACAGCCTAATGACCCTGTTTGAAGTTCTTATAAATCCCTCCCGACCCTGCCCGTTACCCATGACCCCTCTCCTAAGACGGTTCGGGGTTAAAGAGGGACAGGCAGGTTGACGTTAAGATAGGCTAAGGAGGGAGGGATGACTGAGGTGACTCGTTGGGGGGTAGGGGGTGGGGTTAAGGTAGATTCTCACTACATAATAGCTCAACTCACTTTTACATATTAAAGTTAAGAACCGGTGCAAGAGTTTTGCTTTCTATTTGATTCCTTTGTTGTGGGGTAAAACAGTCTACATGTTAATCATTTTTTGCCCTTTTTCCATGTGGTGATGGTTTTTAGGTTCCAAAAGGCCATGTATGGCTAGAAGGGGATAACCTCAGGAATTCCACTGACTCAAGGAGCTATGGCCCAATTCCCTATGCCCTCATCCGTGGGCGAGTATGCTTAAAGGTAACAGGGGAGGTTTACTGTATTTTCTCATCTATTATCAAAAATAAATATAAAGAAGTGTTATTTTGCCAAATGAGGAAAATAATTACGATTAAACCTCTCATATATTGGTTCTAACAGTGTTCATTTGGATTTTCATTAGTCCAGTATGGCCATTTTTAAGCACAATTCAGAGATTTGAGTCAGTTTGAAGTTCAAAGCAAGTGTGTCTGATTGACCAAAGCCTGGACAACATATTGTCTAGCTTTCCATTCTGCTGTGTTGTCATGTCACTGGATGTCATAGCAACCACGACCCTGGAAACAGGTCAGCCAACCTTCTGTCCATCTGATTGGACAGCGGCACTCCACTGGAGGCCCTATTACGACAGCTGATGAAATAACAAGATCTTCTATGAAGTCGAACACATCATTAAAAGCCATATTAGCAAATGTGTCCAAGAAATGAGAAAAAGTGTTACACATAATGTTTGGAAGTCCTTTATTTTGTTGTTCTGTGAGTCTTATCTCTCTTTTAACCCATTGTTTCTCTGTACCCTTTGTCCTATACAGCTTTGGCCGCCAAATAGTTTTGGGACCCTCAGTGAAAGCCCAACCAGACGGATCATTAAAACTCAGAGTGACACAGACTGACTCATTCACTTTGTTTGTACTGTACTTCATTTTTGAATAAAGCTGATATTTATTTAAATTTTTATTTTAAAATGTTATTCTTTAATCATGCTGAGCTGATTTAATCAGGCTCACACCCAGTATTTTAAAGTTCAAAAAGCATCACCATGCAATCATACATGCTTCATCTCCAGATTCATTTTACTGTTTTATAACTGACAAGGCCTTGTCATCTGTGGCTTATAGTGTGTTGGCTGTGGCTGTGCAGCACTATAGGAACAGCATTGCATGAGCAGCGAGTTAAGATGTCTCTGTGGAACTGCTAATGGCAGAGAGGGAGCAATGGCAAAGATGAGATGGTTTATATTGGGCATTGTGCTGATTCAGTAACAAGACACGCAAATAATTACATTTTAAATTAACACACTAAAGACTAAGTTATACCTAACAGTACATATACTGGGATGGTTACTTGTGGTTGAATGTATCTGTTTGATTTAATTTGCTCTGAAATGCACCTACACCACAGATTTACAGGACAGTTTTATATATGTGCTTTAAACAGGGATATATGTCTAAATCTGTAAACTATGTCCCTGGAAAGACATGTCTCATTTCCTTAAAAAAGGATATTATTAATTTCATGTTTACCCTTACTTAGTATTATGGTAAAACAAAAGCTCTCTTATTGTTTAATATTTCATTAGGCTGCCAGGGCAATTGAAAATATGTTAACATTTCCCATTTAACCATACAATATTAATAAGCACTTAGTAAAGGCCTCACTCAACACTGAAAAGTGTGTGTGTGTGTGTGTGTGTGTGTGCGTGTGCACTTAAGACACAGCATTATTGTCAGCTTTTTGTAGAAACCAAACATGTTTCTCTTAAAGAACTAAGAAAAAATTGGTTAGAAAAAACATGACTTCTTGGTCCTATAAACGTTTAACCAGGTTTCTATCTGGACTTTCACAGGAGCCCATGCGCATGACAAAGACTTAACGGAGGAAGTAATGTGGCAGTGGTGTGGAGAAAAGAGAGCATTACTGTAGCTTTATAGATCTTTGTTTTGTATCCAAAATAATTAAATCCACAATTTGAATAAGCTGAAGCTAAAATAAATGAGTCTATGCAGTTACCACCTCTGAACAGCAGAAAAAAATTCAAACACAAGCACACAGAAAAAACTGTTCTCTGTCACTTGAGATCCTAGAGCAAGGCATAGTGACGGCAACAACTTTTTCAGAAATCTGACCAGAGGGGAAAACTATGCTGGCTGTGATATCATGTTTTTCATCAGCCTGCTGACTTTCACAAAAAGCCCTGCACTGCTGCCCATTTTTAAGGCCTGCTCAGACCTTCCTGGACACGGGGACATAACAGCACATTCACATACTGGGCTGGGGAAGCTCAGCTGGTCATTCTCTGAGGCAGAGAGGGACTCTTCCTTAGAACTCCCCTGGGGAAGTGAGTTCCAGGCAGCCGTGGGTCCCTGTCCAGCTGCTTCCTCTGTCTGGAGGGGGCCAGAGGGTCAGAGACAAGGCTCCCTGTGACAGTGAATTATCTGCCCGAGTGTGACTGTGCCTGCTGGGAGGGACGCTCAAGATTGTGTAGGCGTCTGTGTGTGTGTCAATGTGTGTGTGCATATGAAATAGATTTATACAGGGTTTTGCTTCAAGCACATCTTTGTTTCTCAAGGTTTAATATTCATCTGCTGCTTGTCAACACGAAGCCAGTGTTCAGCTGAAATGCTGACACAAGTAATGTTAGCGTGCCCCTTTAAAAATACTTCCCCATAGAGGGAGCTCTGACTGTTTACTAATGTAACTCAAGCCCTGGTGGATAAAAATCAGTTTGTGATTTAAGTAATGTTAACAAGGTTAAAGCGGAATATTGTGGATTTACACCGCCTCCAGTGTAGTACAAGTATCTCTGTCTTATTTGAGAGAAAGAGAGAGAGAGAGGCCAGTTTCACAATTATGCCTAATTAGACTCTCCTCATATAGCCTAGTACCTAAGTTTGACCTGCATATTACTTGAAGTATACAGATACAGTACATCCTGTATGTTGCTTTTGCTGTCATTCTTTGAGTTGTGTCAAAAGACCAGAGTTTCAAAGAGATGACCGGGCAGAGGTGTATATCATTATCATGCTGAGTCAGCACAAAGCTGGGAGTGAGGCAGGAAGAGATAGAGATCGGAAGAAACGGACAACAGACAGCTGTGCTGAGCTATGCAGCACCACAGAGTCAGACTGTGGGCTGTCAGCAGTGCTGAGGTGTGTCTGCTGCCTCTGTAACAGAACAGGGGGACAGAACACAAGTGTATTGTCATAATGTTTCTACAGTATGTAGCTGTGTATCTGAAATATCAAAGGCTCCTCAGTATCTGATGTTATATGGGCATAAAGAGTGATTACATAGTTAAAGTTGGATTTTGAGTTAAATATTTTAACATTTTCAATATGTGAATATTGAATATATAAAAGGGCAAAGTGAAAGCCAATTCTTCAAAAATCCTTATTGCTTGTTTGTGCCAAGCCAATGGCTAAACCTTTAAAAGAGTAATCTAGCGATTAAGCATTGCACTCCTATAACATTGTCGGACTCATAATGGTGAGTAAAAAAAAAAATTAAAATTGATGCAGCAGAACCAAAGTTGTCATCTTTTTTTATTCCATGTGTTCCTCTTTGTCAAAACCTGGCACCTACATTACCCACAATGCAACTCCAACCGCCTACTTCACAAAGTGACACAATTAGGACAGCAAATGACCCTGATAAAGTGCTCATTATGTTAAGTTAATGAACAGTGGCTGTATGTTTATTGTCTTGTGCTCGTTTTCATATGTTTACCAAGAGCCACAGCATTGAGTAAAAAAAAAGCAGACTTTTGTGAAATAATTATCAAATCTTGATTCAAGATTTGAGTAGTTATAATATCAGGTGGGCCCTTAATTTCATAGTGTGCAACATAATCTTCTTTGAAATAAACATTTTGATTAGTGTATTGCTTTGATAGGATGATAATGACCATTATTTTCAGTATTATTATTATTACATTAATTATTATTATTATCATTGTCATTATTATTATTTAACTCAGCACTGGGTCCTCATACTTGCCCTTGCTACTGTATTCCCTAAAACTGCTGCACAAACAAAGTAAAGGAGTTAAGCAAGAGGAAGATGAGAAATAACTGAAGGGGCAGTAGGGACAAGATGAAACTGGAGTGGAGCATATTTGGATATGGGGCAGAGAAGGGAAGACAGGCAGTATATGTTTGCTTGATTCCTTAGTTCAGTTCAGGTTAATTGAATCCTTTACTGTAAAAGTGCAGAGACACGTGAAAGACGAGAGCGGGAGGTATGGGTAAAGAGAGTAAGAGAACTGCCCATCACTGGTAATGGCCTGGTTTGTTTGTTTTCATATCCATGGTAGAAACATGACCCAAAAGTAAACTTGGGTCAGACTCTGCAGCATTACTCTGACAGCCAAATGTCTCTTTTAGCACTGTCTGCAAACAAAAATATCCCTAAAGATGTACTACCAGCAAGACGTCACTAATGAAAACTTATGTGGCCTTTATTACACCAAACTTTTGCTTGTCAATAACTACATCAATCACACTGCTGCATGAATTCAACCATGCATAAGTTCTCCTTCTCCCTTTGCATACTTCGGTTCTGTTGATGCATCCTGTTTTCTTCCTTCACGTTTCCTTTACTCTCCCTCCTCTCCCATCCACTCATGTTGCTGTTGGCTGATAAGGGAATTGCTTCTTTCATTGACAGGTCTTTTCATTCTCTCCTTTTAATCAAGCCTGTTAGTACTTCTTAATTAAGACATCACAGTCGCATTTGATCACACTTGCTTTTCTGTGTATGTGTGTGTGTGTGTGTGTGTGTGTGTGTGTGTGTGTGTGTGTGTGTGAGAGAGAGTTTGAAAAAGAGTGGGGATACTTTACCAGTCCCTATTCTGTGTGTGAAGATGACTGAACAGCTTCAAGTGGGGCAGATACACCTCCTCCAACTCAGTTCTGCCAGCCCTTGTGGCTTGTGCTGTGTACATCTCCCAAGCCAACAGGCGTCAACCTCCAGAGATCCATACTAGACAGATGGTATTGGAGGCTGGGTAGGACGGCTATCGAGCTCCCTACTGTCAGTTTGTTGTGATGATCACACACACCAGGCTGTCAATACTCACAGTCCACTAATCAAAGAGGAGGAAAAAAAACAAACCAACACAAAGACTATTTAGAAGACACAACTTAACTTTTGCTGGATTTGATTAAAGAAGTGAGACTGTGAACTTCTAAAAAACAAAAGTAACACTTATATGTACGTATATTTTTGCTTGTATTATAGTAACACATTGTGTGAAGTCAATAGGAGGGTTTCGCAGGAACATTAGCCCGCCTTTGGCCTTAGTGTTTTTCGCCCCTAAAGGCAGTCAACACTATTAATGCTTTTCCCCTCTAATGGTGCGGGTGGGTGGGAATTTGTGTAAGGATCGGGTGGAGGGGGGGCCTCTGCTGTACATACAGTACACTCACTGAGGGTCCTAATGGAAAGCTATGGGACCTCTGTCCTCAGGCAAGGAGTGATGCACAGAGGGGAGGGCGGGGAGGGGGGATGACAGAAGCCTTGTCTGACAGCGCTGACCTATATCTCTTGTTGCTTAATAGAGAGAGGGAGAGAGTAATTGGCAGATACACATTTGCAGTTAGGAAGCGCTCTCTTCCTGGATAGTATTTTTCTGTGGTCGCTATATAGAGCAGGATGCGAGGGTGTGGAGTTTTCCCTCGTCGCTTCGGTCTCTTGTTTGTCACCTTTGGAAAAGACCAAAGTTAATAAGACAAGTCTATGTCTATGTCATTAGCATGATCATACGTCCAATGGCTGCTGAAATAAACTTAACTGTGTCTCTGTCTTACTCTCTGATGGTCAGTCAATTAGTGTGTGTGTGTGTGTGTGTGTGTGTGTGTGTGTGTGTATGTGTGTGTGCGTGCGTGCATGCGTGTGCGTGTGTGTGTGTGTGGTCCCCCCCTGGCATGTCCTGGATCCCGTAGCAGGGTATGCAGCCCTTTCTGCCTGGTTTACTGATAGGGGCTGTTCGGCTTCCAGACAATTTAGCAAAAGAAACTCTGCACAACAAACATAAACAGACTGATCCAGGCAATAACAGAGAGCGCATACACAAAGAAACACAGAAACGCAGACAGTGACACATGTGTAGATATGCAAACAAAAGACATAGTAATTATCATACATGAAGGGCATGGATGAGTACGTACCCCATGGATGATTCAGATGACACTTTGCCATTCACCCGAGTCCCATCTCCTATTCCTATACAACCACTCTCTCTCTGCTCCCCCATTTTCTAACTACAAGCTGAAGATTCTCCACTCCAGGTTAGAGCTTCCAGCTTCCCTTTCTCTCAAGAAGCGGTCCATTTGCCCCTAAGGTATAGGAGGGAAGGGGCAATGAAAGGGAGAAGAGAAGAAAGAAAAAAGAGAGGTCAGAATGGAAAACAACTTAGATCCTTAGAGCGGGACATCGGCCCAAGTGGTGATGGAGAGCTGGCATGGGGAAGCAGAGCATTGCGTGCGTGTGTGTTTGTGTTCCTCTTTGGTCACTGTAGTTCAAAAGCTGAACCGCGTCCAAGCCTTGGTAATGATGCAGCCGTCCAGAGTAGACTACAATAACCAACAGTCTATGGCTGGCCAATTACTGTCTGCCGCAATTATATTTCCAATTCAGAGGTAACAAGGGAAATTGGCCCAACTCAACTAATCATTTCGAGCAATTACTTTTAAAACTAATTAGAATGTCAGGTTTGGCTGTGCGTGCCTGAGCTTGGGGAGGTTTTTGTTTGTGTTTTTGTTGCTGTTTTCACTTTGTCAAATGGATGGACTTGAAAGGAGAGAGCAAGAGGAGGGGGCAATATCAGCAACAGTGCAAGCCAAACATCAACCCCAGCCATGGATTGAGAGACTTGGTCATTATGGGAGTTTTGTGAGTTTGGGGGAATCCATTGTGCAAGATTGAATGCTGTATTCATTCTGTTGATGCCGAGCACTTTGCTGGACTGTTAAAAGGAGTTCTTGGTGATGTCAGCTAAATGCTGTGAGAGAGCAAACAGTTCACAGATCTGTGGAGCCTCTAAACTGAAGAGAGGGAGGGAGAGAGGGTGAGAGAGAGAGAGAGAGAGAGAGAGAGAGAGAACATCATCAATATGTGTTGGTTCCAGTTGTAAAGAATGAAATACTTTAAAATGAATTCCAGACAAGCTGAATTAAGGTTATATTCAAAGTTCATGTATTTGAGAAAAAGTAGATTTGAGAAGATCAGAAAGTATGCACTTCACACTTGCATATTGAACTATGCACTTTTGCGATAATTCAATATTACCTTTTACTGACTTTAAGGTGATTTGTATTATGATGATGTGATCAAATCGTGTTGTGTGTTGCAATCATTTGTTGTCAAAATTAATAATTTCTAGCAAACTGAAATTGTAACCTAATTAAAACCTTATTTTTTAAATATAAAGAGTTTGCACTAACTAAATGGACATGCAAGTGTTGTTGTGACATGTAATGTTTCTTTACAATTTCTTTACAAATACTGGGAATAAATCAGCCATGTCATCTCACAGAGAAAAGAACAGATTCAATAGATGTGCCGTACAACTGACTTAAACTGTTTAAAGGAGCATTTCCAAAAGCTACTGCTTAAAATATGACCGCACCCCAGTGTGTGGGGGCATGTTGAATGTGTGTGTGCGCCAATGTTTCCAATCGGAAAATCTGCAAGATGGGCTGTGTTATATATTTTATGAGTCTTGGGGTTTCTTTTTATACCATACCACTCCCAGACACGCAAATACCTGCTATACATAAAGCTGGTTAAGACACACACACACACACACACACACACACACACACACACACACACACACACACACACACACACACACACACACACACACACACACATAGTGATTTGTAAATGTAAAAAGCTTGCTTTAAAAAGAAGTGGATGGTCCACCTCAATAACAGTGATTCATCCAGTAATGCAATTCAGGGTTACAGTAACTCACGCAAATTTGAGTAGACACGTTATTTAATGTAGACAATCCCAATGTTAAAGATTGTTTAATTTTTTTGCAATTGATTTCATTAAATAACTTAATGAATGCCAAAAATAAGTATAATTCACATTATAAATACAATGTCAATACTATTAGTGCTCTCAGGCATGTGGACAGAAACTATTCACATTGACGCTCCTTTATTTCCCCATTGCATTCTTAAGATGATAATATTACGTATATGCAATCTTTCTGGGGATTCTGTCACTCTGATGATCATTCTAGTCTCTTGCATTAATAGTGTTCATGTCCATCATCATAAATGCGGTGTAGGCCTTTAATTTTATTTTTTATTTTTTAAATCTTAGAAATTTATCAGAAATTAAAATCAGTGTTTACTTTGGGCTATGAGTGTCCAAATATACACACATACACACGTGGTGTATACAACCAAACAAAAACACACAAAAATGCCTCTGGTAGTTGTCATAACAGACCACCCCTGATGGAGAGATGTCTCATTAATAGATGGCTCGCAGCAAGAGAATGGCGTTACCTCTCCCACTTTTACTGGGTCATGGTGACAGTTCTGCTTTTATCAACAAGCAAGTGTTTTCCTCCCTGGTCCATCGCTCAGACACATTCCCACTGGAAGAACAAGTCAGCAAGTTTCTGTTGCAATACAACCGAACGTGTTATTGTTATTGCACTCTAAGGTACACTGTAAACCTTTGATGTGAGTTTACAGCTAAAATCTCACAGTATCTTACTGTTTTATTGTTATAAAGGATCATACTGTAAATGGAAATGCATTCTGGGAGAAAATAATATCACAGCACTATCTGCGAATGTTACAGATTACAGGTATTTACTGTTAATACCAATGCATCTTGGGAAAATAAAGGAAAAGGAGGGAATTACACTGCAGCCAGGATATTTCTGTAAATTCAAATAATACAGTAAGAAACTATATGTCTATTTACAGTAAAATAGCTTAAAATTTAAAAACTGTATGCTTAATAAACAGTGGTTTAATGGCGAAGCTGCTGCAAGTATATTACTGTAAATTTCCGGTGAAAAGTTTTACAGTGTATGACAATGTAGTGAACACGTTGTCATCAGTCAAAGGAATTTAATCTATTACACTTTTCTGTAAAGAAGTAAACAAGTTCTCCCTGTCAAATCACTGTCACACCAAAATTGACATTTCAGTACATTCAGTATTAAAGCATGGAGCAGAATAAAGCTGTTTTGTCAGAATACTCTCAATAAGAGGCCATGTACATGTGCTATATGTTTCTGAAAATGGTTTTATTGTGAAATGAAATGAGCTAAATTAATCTACACGACCCATTTCAATGTAATGCCATGTAAGATAATGTTGCACTTTCTTCCCACAAGGCAGCATAAAAATAACATTAAAGGTTATGGTACGATAGGATACAATACAAGGTCCATGTGACAAAGGCAAAAAAACCTGCAACAATAAGAATAGCGATAAGATGTGCTTATTTCATTTGAAATAAATGAAGACTTAAACCT
Source organism: Sander vitreus (assembly GCF_031162955.1). Classification (NCBI taxonomy): domain Eukaryota; kingdom Metazoa; phylum Chordata; class Actinopteri; order Perciformes; family Percidae; genus Sander; species Sander vitreus. The sequence continues at coordinate 26,433,455 of NC_135855.1, forward strand.
GTTGAATGAAGTTGTCTTACTGTATTTTGGCTTTGTGGCTTAAATTGTTATCCAGCATTTATTTTGCAACAGGAAACAAACTGAAGTCTTTAGGTTCGCACTTGCATCACACCGTTTTCTGTTAATTCCTTGCTCTTCTTTCTTTCATGCAGCTTATTTTGTTTGTTAGAATTGATGGATGGATGATTTAGACTCAAAGATACAAATTAAACAAATTGAGAGGGGAACACACTTTATTCTCATAACAATTTGTTTCATGCCATTGCAGTCGTGTAATTATCATTGTGGTAATTACTAATTAGGTAAAAGGGATCCACAATTGTTGATTGTTATTTGTTATCTAATGCACTGAGGGATGAGAGGAAAAATAGTTGGACAGAATGTTCTGATGTTTGTTTTTTACTTTTGTGTGGCTGTTGTCCTTGCTGATACGCAATTAGCTGAGCCATTAAAATGCCTTATTATTTACAGTTACACATCTGTAATTGATGTCTGCCTTCATCGGTGCCCCGGCCCATCCTTGTCGGAGCATCATGCTCATTATGTTCACTGCGAGGATCTCAAGGCTGGAGATTTGAACCAGAGTTTTCTGGAGTGTGCACACTGTGAAGGAGAGGAGTTGAGATGGAAGAAAGAGAGACACATAGAGAGGAGGGGCAGTAGCAACCAAAAGTGGAAAAAGAGGAGAGGTACTTTGATTGACAGTTGTCTGGCCTGGTGCCTGCTGAGGTTGTTCCCCCCGTCGACTGCTATTATCAGCAGAAGGACTTCCCCATCGCTTTGGCAGGGACTATGTCACCCCTCTCCCCTGGAGGATGCTATCCCATTTGGGAGGAGATGAATAAGGGTCCCCTCACCCTGTATGAGGTCTCTTTGGACAGAATCTTTACAGAGGGAGCACAGTGGAGTAAACAGGCTTTATGTCAATACCAGCATCTCCGACATCATAGCAAATACTGGCCTTCCAATGGTTGGGTTTCAAACTGGTCCATTTGGGGAATTTGTTTGTGATGTGGAAGAAGGGCTCATCTAAATTATTGTCCTCTTTTTAAAGTATTTTTTTTTAAAGTTTGTTGTGATTTAAATATGACAAATGTGAAATAGTATGAGACATTCAATTTCCATGGAAAAACAATATACTTATTATACTATTTGGAATGATACATTACAAATGTATTTAATAAGTTTCTGTTTGTTAGTTTTTGACTTAGTGTTTATATTTTATTCACCTGTGGATTTACAACAATACTATTGTCAGCTGCAGTTCAGAGACATAAATTACACAGTTGTCTGTCACTCTAAGGTTCAGCTAAGCTTAAAAGGTATGACATCTTGAAATTAATCTTGGAATTAAAGTGCGGTGAAGGGGTGTGAGACTACACAGTAGCAGAGCTACTGTTCATTTGTGTACTGAATGAATCATGATGACATGAATTTAATATCTTGGTCAGCATTAGTCATTCAGTTATGGTAATTTAAAACTATTTGAGTGATTTTGACATGCAACTGATAGAACAGCTTGTCACGACATTTGTCCCCAATTTAGCATTTAAAGCTGCGTGTCTGAGAGTATTTGAGGTGCACAGTTAATTTCTAAAGGAATGCAGACAGCTCACAGACAACACACAGACAGCTGCACTGTTGGGTGATTGGCGTGTTCAATGTACTGTGTGTAATACAAGTAAATCCTTCACTTAGGCAGGTGTGTGTGTGTGTGTGTGTGTGTGTGTGTGTGTGTGTGTGTGTGTGTGTGATAGAGAGAAAGACAAAGAGCAAACACAAGAGACGCTGAGAGAAAGAAAGTGTGTGTGCAGGTGTCATGGACAGGTTTATTAAATTTTGTTTTTTTGACAACATCCCTGCAGTGGTGGGTTTGGAGAGCCTCTTGACTCACTCTTAAATATACACGTGTTGTTCTCTGTGGCTTATTGTGGTTAGTGAGTGTGATATATACAGAGGACAGTATCCCCGGTGAGAAACTGTAGATATGTATTGCACACTTTATGTATACCAGGACACCTGAACCCACTCACCTATACTGTCATCCCAGCTTTTCACTTGCAGCCTATAGCTGACCATATTTGGATCATGCAGCAACCCTGCACCCCCCCCACACACACACACACACACACACACATAATACAAGCACACTTCACTTCTTCACTCTCAATTTAACCCTGGTGTGTGATGGGGCCCATGGTTAGGCTCCTTGCGGGTGTTAATGGCCAATGGAGCAGATATCGTAATGAGTGATCAATCTAGTTGCTTGCCGTCACAGCAACACATTAGCCATTCATACAGATTCAGTCCACTCGCCCAAGCAGAAGATCTGGATGCATATTTAATGTTTATCTTTTACAGATCTCGTTTAAGCGGACCTGTTCGTAAAGCAAAGTCTTTGAAAAGGTGGCAAAGTCTATGTGAAATCAGCACCTGCCTGACGGAATCAAACAGGTTCGCACTGGATCTCTAAGAAGTGCTACTCTTCTTTTTAATGAAGAAGAAAAACAATTCTGACTCTGTGAATGATAAGGAGGTGATTATTACGATCTGCTGAAACTATCTTGCAATTAACACTAAAGCTTGCAATAGGTGCAATACATCAATTAAATGAAACCTACACAAAAGTGGCAAGAGATGAAAGAGCTGATGCATATAATGTCAGGATTGAAACGCATGAGGAGAATCACAGCAACCCTAAGAGATCAGAAGAGAGGAGAAGAGTCGCTGAGAGTGTCTGCTTTTAAGTACCTCAATCATGCACCTGTCACTCCGTTTCCTCGCGTAGACATCAGTGTTTACCAAAATGAGGGCTGACAGAAGACATCAGAGCTGGTTTGTGTGCAAACAGCTTGTGTGGACAGCCTCATGGAGCCAGCCACCGCTCGCACACTGATGCATTTTTTAGGTTTTACAATCATGCAAAATCCCATTTAAGGGTATTTGAAGCGGGTGAAAGTTCAGACGTCAGGAAGTCATTTTGTGTCGAAACAGAATGGGTACAAGACATTGTGCACAGTTTCACTTCCATACCTTACTGGCAGGCTATTTGTAATGATTATCTTAGGCCAGTGAAATACTGTATGAAACACATTAAGTGTCTCGGTATGTTAAAAGAACCCTGAATAAATTTGCAAAGGAACCCCTATTTCCGAAAGCTCAACTATTGCAGCATCATGCATCCCAAGTCACCCGAACAAAGTCTGAAAGCAGGTTTCAGGCAAGGCTGGTTCCAATTCAACTGTGATAAATGGGCAGATAAGACAATCAGTGCACACCGTGACATAGCACAGCGCTAGCTGTCAGACCAGCACTCTGCTGGGGAGTCCAGGTGCACCCACAGTCCTGCAGCCAAGGAAGGAGGGAAAATCAAGGACACAAGGAGGTGTGTTGCAGCCTGTGTGTATAAATGCTCAAACTACAGTATAAAAGGTAACTCCACTGTTGACTACATGCATGTTATTGAGGCCTGTACACATGGAGAAATATATATTTTGGGATAATTAAAACCAGAGTGTATTAAGCAATTGTGATCAACTAATGCAGGATACACTGCTTATATCCTAAACCCAGGATGGAAAACAGGCATGCAGTTGAGAAACCTGTACCTGTGTGGAGTGGTGAGTTGGCTAGATACCTAAATACCATTTGCCAATGACAAATGTACTGTGTGCTTGGCTGGCTGTAGAGTGTATGAATGGGGCAGGCTGTTTGAAGTTCTTCTGCTGTATTGTTGTGGGTAATGTGTACATGTGTACATGATTCACTGTCTCCAAAGGGTGCCAAGGCACAGCAGGGGAGTGCCCACGTTGCATTTCTCTCATCTCCAGGATGCAATAATGAGTCTAATTGTGTGTTGTACACACCATGCGGCTGTTTTTGCCTCTCCTTCTAGCTCACTCTAAGCCGTGGAACAAGAGCTGCTCTGCACGCAAAGCTCCCACCAACATCAAACTGAAGCACCTTGCTACATATAACATAAGAGGAGACATCATGGTTGTGATGATGCTGCTTTCATTGCCCTCAGCACTGAGATGACTTCAGCTTCACCTTTGTGTCAAGTATAGTAACTACTGCGTCCTCTTGAACAATTGAAACACATTTTTATTTAATAGTAATACATGGATTTGTTGTTTTTACTCAACAAGGTCAGTTGGGAGTTTCATTCAACCAACATTTTGTGTAAATATAGATTTTTCTGACTACAACAACTTAAGCTTTTATGCAGGCTTAAACACACATATGACGGCAACATTTGGGACATGGAATATTTGATGTAGTATTATATTTTGTGCCGCATTGAGAGAATGCAAGGTAGATGATTGATGGTAGATGAGCGTTTTAGCAGCAGTCATAGTATTCTACTGTGGATGAAAACTGTTGAGATTTTTTTGTGGAGTTGTGCAAGATGAAGCACAGAGAGACCTGTTTAAGAGGTTGATATGACAATACTGCCACCTAGAGGCGTGGAGAGGACTGAGGCAGGAGCACAAGGCTGACTTAAACCTCATTCAGTCCTGATACAGTTGATGACAAAGGCCAGTGTTCAACTAAATACATGTGTAGCTGCTATTTCACAGAATTAAAACCATATAATCAGAATTAATTTAAGGCTGTATTTGTGCATGTGTGCATTTGTGTGCACCTGCATGTGTTAACCTCTCTGTTGTGATTATCAAAAGGATACGAAAAGGCATCTCTAGCTGCATTATGGTTACATCAGGTGGGTCATCCACCGAATGTCATCTCCATTAAATCCCATCTGGCCTGCAGAAGTAACCCGGCACATGCTGACTTGCTCTCATTTGAGATGCGGGACATGACTTTAAAGAAAAGGAGAAGCAGAGGAAAAGAGAGGGCTCACCTGTGAACCAGAAATGCCCCGTTCAGGTGGGACCTGTTTTGACCTGTTGCCACGGGGACCCTAATGTAAGAGGTGAAGGGGGGAGTGGCCATCTGATGTGTGTTTGTCAGTGTATGTGTGTGCTTTTGTTTATGTAGCTATATCAAAAGGCGTTAATAGGCCAATGGATTTTTTCAAGCAGCTGTTACCATAAACAACACAAACATATGATAAACAATCTTTGTTGTGTACAATGTGGAAATTTGCCATTGCTTTCATAATCAAAACACATGGCATACAACTTGATACAGTACATACATGAGAAATCTTCATTTGATACATGATTTGTTTTAATGTATATAACTCCCTTAATATGGGGACAGGACATATGTAAACCTCATTTAGTAGTGATGTGAATCTAAAAGACTGAGTTGAACTGTTTAAACATGAAATGCCTTACATTATCCTGTGGTGTAAGTCAGGGAGCACGGACATAAAGAAAATCTGATGAGCTCAATGTGGGGAGCTACAGTAGTTAACCATACCCTTTGACCTATTGCTTTTTTCTCTAACTAGTTGTAGTTTTTATTACCAATATACCTTTCCATCAACAGTTTTTGACTTGCCATAGCATGATAAGATATTTTCAAAATCCTCTGACAATGACAATAATGTGATCCTCTATTTTTTACAATCAAAGGTCAGCTGCTTCTACGATTGTAACATTAACAGTCAAAACAAAATCACACACACTAATCGGAACAATAACATACACCGACCCAGACAAGGAATGACCTTTGTTTGTACGGAAGAGCTGGTTGTCTGACAATCCATGCTCACGCAAACATACGCATAAGCATGCACAAACATATACGGACACAAACTCACCTCTTGAGAGTATCTGATAAATCTAATTGGGATTTAAATTGGTTAGAGGCCTGGGGGCCTTGTTTGGCTGCGTGGTTTGTCTGTCTCTTGTTTCTTTCTCTCTAAGGTCATTTGGAAAGTGCTTGTTTAGGGATGAGTGATTAGCAGAGATGTCCAGGGGCTTCCTACTCATCTGAGGCTTCCTGGAAAGGCAGGGTAGACCTGCTACAGTGGCATGGCTGAACAGTGGAGGCTCCGGGGGCTTTTCTATCCAATACAGTTGGGATTCTGCTGTGGTTGTGAGCTCAGTGAATCAGTGTCATGGAGGCTTTTGTGTTTAAATTGCATGTGATGTGATATTGTAACATCAAGTATTAATGTTTGGTTTTTGGAATTTGTCAAGTTAAGGTATTTCAGCAGTGCTTTATTCTCTGACCCTGACCCTCTAATACCAAGAGACAACATGTTATCACATTTAAAAGACGGCATTGAACACGCAACCACACACACACACTCGCACATGCACACACACAGACAAGCATTCGTTGTAACAAAGTCCTCTGTTGACCCTGACATCCAATTTAACAAACACCAGTTTAAAGTCCTGTTGACAAGAAGCAGGAAGCGAGAAGAGAAAGAGGATATGACATGAGGAGAAATCGGCTCCTTCTGTTCCTTGTCACTCCATATTATTGAAGACTTACCCAACATGCACCTGGGGGAATCAGTGTCTGTCCACCCGAGTCTCTCTGTCTCATGTTGCTCTGCCTCTCTCTAACACACACACACACACACACACACACACACACACACACACACACACACACACACACACACACACACACACACACACACACACACACACACATTTTCTCTCTTTTTCTCTTTCCTTCTTTTCCTCCTTGTCTTAATCAAATGAGCTCCCACTGTCTTTTCTTTCTTTTTTTTCAAGTGTTTGGGCTCCAACGGGTCCAGCGTGGGCATGTATGTCCGCCTGTGTATGTTTGTACATATGTGTACATGTGTGAGCAGATGTTTGCTCGGGGCAGTCTCGCATGTCCGTCCCTGATAGCTCAACAAAAAAGTGGGACAATCTTGAAATCACAAAAGAACTTTGCATTGAGATGTATTCAGAATACATACGGAATAACTAGTCATACTGTCCCCATTTTTGGCCTGATTATTAATTACATGACAATTTATTATAATTTGCATTATTTCTGTGTTCAAGGAGGAGGAAAAATACATCTGTTAATAGCGCAAATCCCTCGATAACGTCCCTGCAGAATAGGCTTCTCCTCTCCATCTGATATTAATAGGTCTTAGAAACACAGCTATAGTTATTACAGTTATTTATATATTTTACTTCACAAAGACAGCATACCTCAGTGAGCACCAACTATATTTTGTCAAACTCTTTAATGGTAATTTAATGAACCGTGACCTTTGGATGACAATTAATGCCAGATGTATTTCCACAATGTTCATTTATTACTGGCTAATTTTACCTTGCCTGCATTTTCTCCTGTGCAGATATTCATGCAAGTCTTGTCTAAATGAGCTCTTCATCATTAGTTAGCCTCACCATGACAAAGAATTCTGTGTCCACCTCCTGGAACACTATTTGAGAATCCAGCTTTCAATTCCTAATGAATATGTTTATGAAAAGCAAACATATTAACAGCCCTTTTTTTATCATTAGTGATTTTGATAAAGACGATAAAGCCAGATGGATGCATTTATTATTGGGTTACAAACAATTTATAGCTAGACTTTGAGATGTGTGTCACAAAGATGACCAATCTTGTTAATGAACAAATGGGGTTCTATTGATTATTTAATTCAAAGAATTGATCCAATTGATCCAAGATTGTGTGTTCTAGGCATCCTCATGAAGTGCTTTTAATTTCTAAGCCTTATCATAAGTCTGGAACAGTTGTTGTATTTTGGATCAAGTGAGACAGTCATCACAAGATCTCAGAAATATCTAGTTTCCTCTTGTTCCTTTTTCTCCCCCCACCCTTTCTCACTATGTTTCCAGTCTATCATACATCCCCCCCTTACTGGGATCAGTGGGGCCATCACGCGCGCACCTTTGATGTCTCCCAGAGTTAAGCTGGTTTTGAAGTCAGATTAGTGAATTGTAAACACCCTTTTAGACCTTCAGACTCTCTCTCTGCAGAATGAGGGAGAGGGAGAGAGGGAGAGAAAGTAAAAGAGTTGTGGGATTAACCCATACACTACAGCTCAAAGGTTAGTCAATCTGAAACCACGGTCCATATTGCCATGTGCAAAATCATGAATTGAGGTGTTCATCTCGTTTATCATTTGCTTTTCTCCTCTTCCTCACCCTTTTTCATTTCATTTCATCTTATTTTTGAGATGCTGTAGAAATGGCTGGATTGAAGCAGACAGTAGATATGTGTGGGAGCAAGAGTGCCCTCTCAACTCACACACACACACACACACACACACACACACACACACACACACACACACACACACACATGTACACACGTGTACGGAGAGAGGGCAGTGTTTTTCAGAAGAGAAGCCCGTCTGTCTCTTTCACATTCCATTAGTTCCTGGAGCTACATCAGAGGGCAGAGAGAGCACACAGACATTCCTGCAAGACGCAGATGTCAGGATCAAAAGTCAGACTGACTCCTGTACGCAGCAGGGGAGAAAGACAGAGAAGAAGAAAAAAGAGGGAGAGAGCAAAGGAAGGGAAAGAATTTATGCTGGGTATGGCGAGAAAGCGCGGCTGCATCCTTTTGAACATCCTGTGTGTTGAAACCCATAAAATCATTATACTCTCCTTCAACAGATTCTCCAATTTTCTGCAAACAAAGGCCTTGTATTTCCATCTACACCTGTAATGCTTTGTGTATTTACTGTTCTCAGGGCTATTGTTGCTATTGTTACTCACTGCTCTCTCGCTGCCAGGCTGATGGGAAACCATGCACCATGCTGCCTACATCTTGTGCCTTGTTTCAGTTATTAAAAGGCACGGGACCAGATGGTGTGTGTGTGTGTGTGTGTGTGTGTGTGTGTGTGTGTGTGTGTGTGTGTGTGTGTGTGTGTGTGTGTGTGTGTGTGTGTGTGTGTGTGTGTGTGTGTGTGTGTGTGTGTGTGTGTCTGTCTCCAGGTCCACACTTTGGCTCCAGGCTCCTCCAGAACTGGCACAAGCCCAACTGGGTCATCCATGCAAAGACTCTCTTCTCTCCTCCTCACCAAGAGCGCATCTGTGTAGGCCTTTACATGGGGAATGTGATGTGTGTGTGTGTGTGTGTGTGTGTGTGTGTGTGTGTGTGTGTGTGTGTGTGCGTGCGTGCGAGGTTTTAGCAAAGATAGAATATGTGTTATAGAAAGGCGGGGGGGCTGGGCAAAGTACGACCGCTCCTCAACAAAACATAAATTCTGGTCTGCATATGTCCATCTCTCCTCCTGGGTCTTTCAGTCTTTCTCTCTTCTCTCTGTTTATTTTCCATCTCATTTTTTTTTTTTTTATCTCTTCCTTCCTCTCATCTCTAGCCAACAGAGCAGTCAGGTGAACACTCAGTCAAGTGATCAAGTGATGCTATATTTTGCTATTTTCACAAGAGAACTATAGGAAGTGGGAGAGAGAAGAGAACATAAAAGAGCACTGTGGGATTAGAAGGGGGGGTGGGGGGGGAGCAAGAGGGAGTCAAGGTGGGTAACAGCGAGCTGCAGACATATGTGCAGGGACACTGAAGGTAATGGTAGAGGAGTGGGAGGGTAAACAGTTTCAGCATCGGGCTGAGAGAAAGATAGTAAGACAGAAGGAGTTAAGAAGAGCCTTGGGCCTAGTAGAGCTGTCAAGACGGCCAGGGAGCTGCGGGACTACAGACTGTCAGGAAACATTGTCTCCCTCCAAGAACAACCACAACTCATCTCAGATCACAGTGTGGTTGTGATTTTACACATATGACTTTAAGTAGCAAACCACTGCTTTAATATCTTCTTATAGATTTAATCCAAATATTTACATGTCACTGTTACATTAGGCAGGCTTGAGACGAGATATCAGAGAGTAGGATTCAACTTGTACCTTTGCCGCAAAGCTTTAATCTATCATATTGTGTGGTTTTCAATTATGAAAGTGAAATTTGACAAGCAAGAAACTGCCTCTGTTTGCTCCAAGCAGTGCTTTCACACCATGTAACATGTAAAATAAGAAATGTACTTGTACTTTACTTGATTAGTTCCATTTTATGCTACTTCTATTACAGACAAATATTGTTCTTTTTCCTCCACTACATTTATTTTAAAGCTAAAGTTACATGTTACTTTGCAAATTCAGATTATTATAATAATATGAAATATAATCAACAAATAAATGATGATGCATTATGATAGATTATGCTACTTGACAGTATAAAGGAAATAATTATAATTCAATAATATAATATACTTTTTTATAATTCTGAATTGGGCAAATATGCACAATCAGTACTGTGTCTTTTGGTAGTTTAAGTACAGTATATTGTGTCTTACTGTGGTCTTGCTACTTTTTCTTAAGTAAAAGGAAGCAGTAAAAGGTTTTCACCTTGCACACTAAAATATATAAACTGTAAATACATGTCATGTATAAGAGATCCTCAGTGCTTGACTCCTGCCTTATTCTCCCACCTGTCTCACTGCTAATCTCGCCCTCCACCACCTGCCTCTCGACCCACAGATACTGAGAGCACTGATTACATTGGTCCTCAGAGGGCTGACCAGATCGATACAGAGTCACTGTTCAATCCAATACAATCCCAGCCACTCGCTAATGAGAGGGAGAAAAAGACAGAAAAGAGAGACAAGAAAACCGGTAAAGCTCTGTTCTGAGTTTTTTTCGTCAAAGTGTAATTGTATCATAGATTTGTCTTTTGTGGAACACAGATACTGAGACCTCCATTTTTTCCTTAATCAATACCGCATCATGATTTTGGCATTTACTCTGGTCTGACTGTGCCAATCTCCCTGTTTCCTTTCATCTGATGAAGTGTCTATCCCATTGTCTATCACAGGCTCTCTTTTTTTTGGCTCCCTCTTTCTCTCTCTCGCACATCGCTGTTTAATGATGGTAATTTTCTACCCAGGTCCGAGTGTGAGCTGATGTGGCGAGGCTCTTGGCCCCCCGCTGTTCCTGATGAGGCATGATGGGAAATTACCCAGAGCTCTCTGTTGTCAGATTGTAACTCACTGTTTGGTTGTAATAAGCAGGCAAACCCCTGCGCATGCACACACACACTCACACACACACACACACACACACACACACACACACACACACACACACACACACACACACACACACACACACACGTGTATGCAGACACCTCTGATTGTGTGCATTAATTACACTGTGTGAGATCACCACGGTGACCACAGCTGTGCGGGCCACGCCTTGCTTTCCGGGTCACTTGGGTCATCAACTCCCTATAACAGCTACAGCACCGTCGCTGTCAGACAAAATAGCACATAATGAGAGTTCTCCTTGCTGTGCTCACTGTTCAGATACCACGCAAACACTCTCCATTCATCCATCCATCTATCACTTCCTTTCTCTCACTTCCTTTCCCTCTCTGTCCTGTCGTTCCCCTCAACATTTCCAGGTTGTGTGTGTGTGTGTGTGTGTGTGTGTGTGTGTGTGTGTGTGTGTGTGTGTGCATGGGTGCGTGCGTGCGTGCATGTGTGTGTGCGTGCGTGTATGTGGGTGGCCGCCCGCGGATTATTGACTGATGTGGCCGAGGTACAGGGCTCACTGGGACACCACCGCTGGGTGAGTGGATGGTGGTGGAGAGGGTGGAAGGGGGGGCTACCCCTGTCACCGTGGTGTGTCACCTCTGCAGCAGCTATGTCACCAACAAATGGAGCTGTAGTGGAACCCTGTAAAGAGAGTCCTGCTGAGGTACTGTTTGAATCAGCTTGGGGCCAGTGGGGGACTGCAGGTTCTGTTTGATCAACATCAGCGGATGTTGGGAGGATGTCCACTGTCAGCTTAACTACAAATGACCAACCACAGTCAACACAGACAGTGGGTGTTTGTTGTAAGTGGCAGTATTTTAAAGCAAGGTTCAAGAGAATAGCTTGTAATATTCTAAGAATATAGCTTCAAATCAAAGTCAAAATTAAAGATCAGCTGGTGCTGTATCCTTCACTTGGTAGAAAGTGAGGATAATTTCTAAAGATCAGAATCCTTGAGGTCACTGGCAGATATAAAGGCCAGGATATGAGTCAGCGGGTCTGTACCGTAACCTTCCCTTTTAAATGACAACTGTCTAGTAGACCTGTATCAAATTGTGTTTGAATGTAAGAATGCAAGCCCAGAACAGGGAAGACTATTTAAACTGTTTAAACTGTTTAAACTATTTAAACGGTCCAAATATGTTTGAAGATCCCCACTAAACACGCTTTAAGATATACGGTATGCAAATATGTTGTGTTTGAAGAGGTGTTTTCATACACACAAAAAAGATTTAACCAGTTAAAAATCTATAAAGGTATGTATACTCTTCCCGCTATAAAAAATCCAGCATCTATGAATTTAACTCTTCTACTTCACTACTTTCTTTTTAGTTTTCAAGTTTTCAAGTTTTCATATCATATATATTTGCATTTTGGGCAGTGGTTGGCTTCCATACTAGTTTTGATGTCAGAAAATAACACTTATACTGAACGTACATTCATACATTGAAGCAGATCATTGTCAAAAGCCTTTGAGTGTCAAACTCTGCACATACACTATTCTGCATAGTGAAGGTCAAACATCCAAGTGAAGTAACAAAAAGCGAAACTGAAATCTAAATCTGAATCTAAAGTATGTTATATGCTGAAAAACATGTGCTCTATATACTGATATGACATCAAATTCTTTAGACTTTCAATGGCTTTAAAGCATATTAGGAACATCTAAAATATAATATATTCTAAAGATATGTCCACTGATAAAGTACTTTAGACATGCACTGACTTTAAAAAATATTAGGCACACTTCGAGAAGTCCACTGATGAGGTTGTTAAGGACATTTTAACTCACAGTTTTCCCTTATTATGGTGAATGATAAATGATGTGATGCAGACAAAGAGGAAACAAATCTGTGGGTGTTTAATAATCAAAACCAACATAGGTTGTTGCAAAAGCAGCTGGATTATTTAGAAGCAGGTTATTTAGAATATTTAGAAAATGTGCCTACTGTAAATTCATTGAATTATAAAAGATGATGTAATGATCTCATAAATGACCCATTCTACTGTGATGGCTCACTCTGATGCACAGTGAATCTCCACGTCACATCTTTGTTATATCTGTGATATCTGTATCATATGATGGAATAGTAATTAGATTTCTCCCTGCAGCGTTGGCTGCCTTGCCCAGCTCCTTTATGCATCGCTGTGGAGATACTCTTCTAAGGGAGGCTTTAGCTAAAGGATAACGGTCAGCATTACCACTATCATAGTGCCGCTGGCTGAATGTGGTCAAAATTGCAATGCCCGACTAAACTGGTGTGACTGAGAACGGTCTCAGATAGGGCAAAATCAGTCCTGCTCTCACACACACATACACACACACACACACACACACACACACACACACACACACACACACACACACACACACACACACACACACACACACACACACACACACCCAGAGGCCAGGAGCTGACAGTAAATAAAACCAGAGTCCCTCCTTAATTAGCTCTCTGCCTGAGGGTGAAAACAGAGAGAAAGTGTGTCAGTCTTTTCCCATGTTGGACACTAAACTGCCACCCCATCCCTCTAACCATGGAAGCCAAGGAACATATCAGCACACTGATTTATGTGCAGATGTAGCTAAATGGCCTTTATTTACATAGTTATGATGTAATTGTTTTAAAGTCTGCATTCCTTCCCTCATTTCTATCTCTTTATTGTTATTTTTTAATTGTCACTCAATACAAATACAGCACAATAAACATCGACAGCCTTATGATAGAGACAGCAAGAATAGACGTGTACTCTAATGGTATCTAATTAGATGTAGAAATAAAGTAAATTTAAATTTAGGCTGGAACGTCATGAGATATCTGAATTCACTGGGGTGAATATTATAAATGCTGATTAAATTTAACAATTACAAGGTAATGTCTGTCTGTCTATACCTTTGTGCATCAGTGATGTCTCAGCCTCTTACTCTAACCTAAGTTCATTATGATTTTAAAATGAGAGCTCTTGTCCACGAATTACTGACCCTCATCAACATTTTTAATATGAGCTATAAGCATGACCATAATTATCTTTAATAATATGTTGTGTTCTTATTTTGTTAAATCCCAAGTGATTTTATTGGATATATAGTATCACTATCCACTATATAGAATACAAACAATGATGTTATGTTGGAAATATATTTTATATATTCTGGATAATCAGTGTAACCTAGGTGAAAGCTTGGTGCTGTTGGCTTGTGAGAGGAAGCCTGTTTAGCTGAGCAGGAGCTCTTATAGCAGTGCACTACTGACCCCTGCTGGTGTAATATTGCCCAGAAAAACAGGAGTCCAGTGACATATTACTGTAAATCAACAGAAATATTTTTCCTTTGACTTAAAATTAACTGCTTTTTGTTTTTTCAAGACTTTATTTGTACTTTTTTTCGAACCTGAATACATGTAGTTGTATTAATGTAATGTACATTACATGATTTACAGTCATGTAATGTACAGTACAGTACAGTCCCAAAACATAAATCCATACTATTCCATTATATATTGCAGAAAGCTGGAAATCTGACAGCTTTTTGCAGGAATTACCATGTATTGACCTTTAATTTTCATTTATTATATAATTGTTTTTATACAACCCTTGTTGGGGGATTATTGCTGTTATTGGATAATTGACCAAGAGACAGTAAACATGGGAAGCGAGAGAGAGAGAGAGTATATAACATAGAACCAAGGTCACCAGCTGAAATCAAACCAGGGATATTGCAGTTATGCTTCTTCACTAAACAACCAGGATGCCCCAAGTTACATTTATTTAATCTTTTAACCTCCACAGCACTAGAAACATCAAAACAAATCTCAGCACAAATGGATATACTATTTATTTCCCTGCCAAACAGGCTTGTGTGTCACACCTGACTTAACTGTGACAGGGGTCTGTAAGAGCAGCGGATTTACACCTCTTTGCCCATTTGAAGTCGCTAAGCCATGGGTCAGAGGGAGGAGGAGAGTGCTTGTAAGTAAGACCTCTGGGGGTAGAGCAGGTTAAGGAGGTTAAATCCATTTCGTAGCAGACACAGGCAGAAGAGACACAGAGGGGACTTGATATGACTAAATTCATCAGTAGATCATCTTAAAACATTATGAAACATGTTTTGTCTGAACAGAAGTAAGGAGTTTCTGCTATGCAGCTTGATGATGTTTGAAAGAGTGCATCCCCTCTGACCAAAGTGTACAGCTGAGTGTTGTCTGAGACAGATTCTTGCTAGAATAGGTCAGCAACTGTATGAGATCAGACAAGCACAGGACACACGTCATTAACAGCGCATGGCAGTGGCCCCGAAGCCATGGCTGGCTATGAGTGGACTATCAGTCGCCACAGTAGGGAAAGGCCCAATTAAGAACATTAATTATGCTTCCTTGGTACTAACTCTATCACTCTCTTTTTAGCCTGGAGTGAGTCTGAAGCCGAGGCTGCACGCTCCCCCTCGTGCTGTAATCCAATATAGTTGAGGAAGTTTGTCATGTTTGGCAAAAGTGGACTTTCTGGGATGAGCGGGGAAATCCAGATGGACAGGGTAGCAGATTCAAGCTCATCCACAGGGTAAGGATGTGAAGTCGCACAGAAAATGCGGTGTGATTTCAAAGACTGATTCTACAAGGTTTTCCTAATGCACTGTGAAAACAGGGAGGCAGATGCAACATGTTTCACATCAGCACGCCTCATAGCTCTTTATTGACACAGAAAATGCTAAACTGATACAGGCCTAATATCAATTAGAATTTCTAAATACAGTGAAAGCGAGGAAACTGTGGATTATGTGTGCAGTATTTCTCTGTACATACTGACGTTAATAATAGGGAGTGAAATGGGTTTTTACTGTTAACAGCCCAATGCTGCCTGAGGCAGGCTGCCTTAATATGTAAAGGGTTTTATTTGTGAGCTTTATTTCTTCCCTCAGACTTAGTTCCCTGCCCCTCTGTTCACTAATTGGTAACATACTCAGGTTTACTAACTGTCACAGATTAGTTTAAGTGTCTGTCACATTAGAAAAAGCTTCATTTTTTTAAAGATTTTTTTTGGGCATTTTAGGCCTTTATTTGACAGGACAGCTGAAGACATGAAGGTGCAAGGGTCTTAACCTCCAAACGCTCCAATGGCCAGCAGATCAGACTGTGGTTGTACCAAGGGGGTAAGCTTCTCCTCACAACACGTACCTCATATGGCGCCATTTTGATGCTAACAAGCACTCACCTCTCGTTAGCATCCCATTGACTGCCATTCATTTTGACGTCACTTTGACAGCGAATAACTTTACATCTGAAGTGTTTTAAGACTTTATTTGTCCATTGTTTATTTCTAAAGAAACACGACAATGTATAAAAGGCTCCATTACCTTCTACCTCACGTTATGGCTCCGTAGCAAACGTTTTTGTAAAAATAGACTAACGATTGTGTCATAACCACGGCATAGTAGAGGACTTACCGTATAGTACAGGAGAAGCTTGCAGGCAGTTTCGACTTACATTAGCTGTTTAAGTTTAATTACTAATGTTAACTAGCATTTTAGTTAGCAATAATTAGCCTGTGTCCATGTTATCTCCTTACATATACCTACGCTCTCCGTCTCTGCAATATTCAGAATGATTGAGATTTCTCTTGGCACAGCTACCAGAAGACTTAGAACTTTCAGACAGGTTGCTCACGTCACATTTACGTCGTCTCTCTCAGTTGGAGGCTGCGCAGTAATGCTCAGCGCTCACTGGAAAAGTGCTTCTAAAGGCCTTCACTGGTCTCCGTCCAGAGCAACGGGATCTGTTGGTCCATTCTTATATACAGTCTATGGGATGTACTGGGCAGCTTCCAGGTAAGAGTGAACCTTCCCTGAATAAATAAAGGTTAAAAAAAAGAGGGGGAATAACATGCAGCAAAGGGCAGAGGTCGAAATCGAACCCGACAACACTGCGTCGAGAACTAAACCTCCATATATGTGCGCCCACTCTACCAACTGAGCTAGGCACCGGAAAAGCAACAAGTAACAAGTAACTCATTTGTATTGAATAAAGAAATTTGAAAGGTTCATAAAAATACATCTTTGTTAAAGAGAGCAAATGACATTCCAATTAAGGACATCACCTTAAAACATAGTAACATAGCAGTCTAATGACACAAAGCAGGATTAGTTTATGATCAAAACCACCAAAATGTTGTGTAGTCTCTTTATTGCACGTGAAATGTTTATTTGTGATACAGCTCAAATAAGCGTGTCCCATAGAGGGCCAAGAGTCTGTGAGTTTTCACTACACTACTTTTGCTGTTACTACTACTACTACTGGACTACTTTAACTCATCACTTCCTCCTCTCTGCTTTAAGCTGTGCTCATCAGCAAATGCATTTGGTGTAGTGTTTAAAATGAAAACCTCAATACTTTCTGTCCTCCATGGTTGTTCATTCCTATAATAGAGCACAGAGGAGAACAAAATGCAAAAAGGGATTATGCCTTTTTGACTGTTGGGGCTGCTGGGCCTGAGAATCTTTCATGAACAGTGCAGCATACATTATCTGCAACCATGATATGTTCAAACAGTTTTGAGTTTCAAAAGCATGCAAGCTAATGTTAACAATGGTGGAACAAAAACATAAATTGTGATCACTGTATCTCACGTCACCTATTTTCTGAGTTAAATGCCCCAGTCAGTCGATTCTATGCCCTGGTAGCCTATTAAGTTTAAATTCACTCAATTTGCATCACACCATCCAATGCCAATCTGTTCTATGGTGTCCAGTGTACTGTGTAACCATAGAAAAAATATTTTGTCAAACCAAGAGCAAGTTTGTCAGTGTTGAATGGTCTGAAATGTAATGCAGAAACTGACTTCAGTATGAGCACCTACAGTACTCTGGCAAGAGGGTAGCAATGTTTGGTAATTTATTTATCCAATTTGCAATAAGTGTTAAAATATGCAGATGTAATCTTTCTGGCTTTATATGTTAATATCTAATCACAAATTGCTTCACCAAGTTACAAAATTGCCAATGGATTTCACAGAGGGTTACAAAAATAGCCTAAAATCATATTAATGTATTTTTAAAGATCAATCAGAGATCAACCTGCTATTGGAAAATGCAAGTTTGAAAAGTTTATGTAATGTTTTCAATATTTACTGCAAATTAAAGCAGTTCATCTGTCAAAGTGACTGCAGAAACAGATTTGCATCGGTGTTCAGCATCAAGAATATAATATATAAACTTAAAAAATAGTGGAGGGTCTATTGTACTAAAACTTAAAACAGTAACATTATCATCAGAAATGGGCATGGACATGATAAGACATCTGTACACTTTTTAATACTGAGCATCATTAGATTTCACTGATTAAAAGTTTAAAAGTTTTGATCAAATTTTGATATTCATTACTGTCCTGACCTGCGGCTCCGACAACTCACACAACTCAGTCATGGTCTTTCTCTGAAATATTCCCAGATTACCAGACCTCACATTTCATGGCCAACAGAACATAAGCATGCTTATTGCTCTCACCGATTATCCTCACTATGTACGGTACATTAGCAAACTGTACGATTGGCCAACCCCCTGCCTGCACAATCAACAGAGAGCGTGAATGAATGATCAGCAATTAGCAGGTCGGGTGTGAACTGTGAAAATGGGCTCTCACACCAATGACTGCAGAAGGCCTTGATTTGCTTTAGCCTAGCCTAGCATCCTGTTAGCAAGGCCCTGCACTTGTTACACTGTGGCAGTGCATCAGCTACCATTAGCCTGCTCTGCCCAATGTAATGCAGTGGAATACAGACAAGTGTAGCGTACTGAAGCCCAGTCTAGTGGAGTGCTGTGTGCAAGATCATAGTAAGACTCCTTGCTAGCATATGCTTGTGTTTAATGCAGCGACCTGCTTCTGCATGGTGAGTTTACACATACCCTGCAGTGAAGGTAGTGTGTGTGTGTGTGTGTGTGTGTGTGTGTGTGTGTGTGTGTATGTAATATCAGTAATCAGTGTACCTCAAACAGGCAGAGTATAACTAGGCCTGGTGTGGTGAGAGTGCTGTAGACCAGCTCTTTGCTAGCCCATGTTGACTGTTTCAGCCGCTATGTGAGAGTGTTTGTGTTTGGTCATGGATACTAAAATTGGAGTCTCCAACTTCAGATGCCACCAAGACAGCGAAGGCCCAAAAGGTTAAGGTAACGGGAAGAGGTGTCAGTGTGTGTTGTTTGAGTGTCTTTTTTTTTAAAGCAAGAAAAAGTTGCTTTGGTGGGCAATAAAACTCCATTATAAACTGGAGGCTGTTATTTACAATAGTGTGCGCTTTTGTGTGTGTGTGTGTGTGTGTGTGTGTGTGTGTGTGTGTGTGTGTGTGTGTGTGTGTGTGTGTGTGTGTGTGTGTGTGTGTGTGTGTGTGTGTGTGTGTGTGTGTGTGTGTGTGTGTGTGTGTATCAAGCAGTGTTAGACAGGTCTCTGTGGATGGGTTTTTGAGTAGCCAGCATGGAGGCAGCAACATGCCAAGAGTCAAAGGAGGATTGCAGATTGACAGAAAGATATCTGATAGAATGTAGCCAAGGGATCCTCAGTTGGGATTTGTCAAAAGTAATGTCAAAATAACACAAAGTAACACTACAATACACTTAGGAGGAAGTAAAAAAGTTACCTATGTGGTCATTGTTTATTTAGCTGCAGTCTCTTGACCTTTGTTGCCTTGAAGTAAAATCAAGAATATAAGTAAGGCACAAAGTAAGAATATAAGTTTCACTCTGGTTTTCAAACTGCTTCATTATTCTCTTTTGCTGGATGAAAGATATGTGCATGGCTTAATAATTCAAGATAGAGATATAGGAGACAAAGATGGCACATCAGTCACAACAGAGAAACCAAGATATTTCTGATCGTGGACAATTTTCTTCTTTATCGAGTTTGACAGTTGAGGTGCAGGAATAAGACATTCGAGAGAGCGTGATACCGTGTTTCAACCTCATGCTTATTTGGTTTTTCCACTTTCACACCCCAGTCTAATTTCACAGTGCAAACTCCTGGCTGCATGATGGCTTGTTGTAGTCCCTCGAATCAGTGGACCAGAGTAGACCCAATGCCACTGAGTGAGCCTGTGGCTCACCGATATCAGCTCAACATGCCGACGCCTGCATGTGCATGGTTAATTTGGTTGTTATTGTCGCTTATGTGTGTCCCAGTGGAGCCAAGGCGTGTTGGTTTTCACGAGTCAGGTTTTAGTTCCAGTCACTAGTCTAAATGCACACATGAAGGCTGATGTGAGGTCCCTCTGGGCCGCTCCTCTCTTCATGTGTGACAACCTGAAACTATTATCTGACACTGACTACATTAGTTTGGTATTTTTCATTTGATTGATGGAGATGGCGAGGCCCGGGTTAAAGATTTTTGGATTGAATTATTTGCATTCACTTATGGTTTTATTTTATGAGACAAAGTTATGCTTGTTGGCTTGTACATTATGTAGAAAACACACAAACACACACACACACACGCACACACACACACACACACACACACACACACACACACACACACACACACACACAAAACATATATATTTACAGCCACAATGAATAATTATTGACTTATAATAAAGAATCAAATGAACAAAGCTTGTCAATGAGCTTTTATTTTAATTTTGTTAATATTCTGTTCATTATACAGTTCAATAAGAGTAATGTATGAGTAGCTGATGCAAGACAGTGAACACACATAAAACCTTACATTTCATAGTCAAGTGGCTCGCCTGTATCTGTTCATCAATGCTACATAAACGTTAATCTCTATGTTCTCTGCCACTGAACAGCCTAAGGACCATAAAATCCTTATCTCACTCTGATATATTCACATCACAGGGCTCATCCAGGCTCCCCTATCCATCAATAGAAACAAACATTTCATTATCACTATAAATCACTGACAGATTACTAATTCATCTCTCAGACTCAAATCCAGACTTTCTTTTTATAATAGCACCCAAAGTTCTTCCATATATTAACATTTCACTGTTAACAACTGGCTCATATGTGGGATGTGGTCAGTGGCTGTGTGATATGGACATTGTGTGTGTAGTCGCCAAATAATGAGTAAGCTTTAAAACAAATAATGGTTGAGCTTTACTATTACACTCTCACACTAGGGATTTGTAGATTAGTGTCACTTTTTGATCTCATATCCTCGACCCGTTGATGTGGCATCAAAGACGCCGTTGCCCTGATCTTCATGCAGGCTTGATGATGAGCAACAGGATGGGTGCAACAAGGGACCGCGAGACAAATACTGGATGCATGTGCTGTAAAGTGTAAACACTCTTAACTGGATTCACCTGATTTGTGCCTGTTTATGCCTCAATGTGCTGAGCTGCCTTAGATATTCAGCACCCAGGCTCATTATAAGACCTAATTCAATTGACCTGGAGATGTAAACCCATGTATGGGGGCCAATTAGGAATGCTGCGACACTGAACTGCAGTGATTTGTTGTACCGTGAGGATAATCGCCACATAGCCTTTAAAGTAATAGTGAGAAATGTAGGCAATAGCATATCTTGTAGTTCCTTGTCAGAAAGGGAGACAAAAAGAGAGAAAAAAAGAGGGGGGTCAGTACAGGCCCAGCTAGTGTCCCATGCTTACTTGGGTGTAATGACCCATCAATGGTGACATCTTGTTTCATCAATGTCTGCTTCCCTTCACTTGTCTGTCTGGGCCTGGTCTCTCTCTTTCTCATGCCCTTCTCCCCTCCTGCCTCCTGAAATCCATCTTCCTCTTTCATGTTTTCCATGTCTGTGTAACTGCCTGAGAGCCTCTGCTAGATGTAAAGGATAACCCTGAACCATCTACTAGAGGACATCCAGATTCAGAGCATGTGGGATTTTTGTGTGAGACAGTGTCCTGTTAAGGCTTAGTATAATGGTTAAAATCAATATTACATATCAGTATATATCCCAAATATTGCAAATGTATGTGCAAAATTACATCTGAAATAATCAAACTGATGTTCAATACAATAAAGTGTTTCCAATGCTTACATGACACAACACTCTTTGCACATGTAGAACAAAAACTTAGTAAACTCATTTTGTTTTGTTTTTTATTACAGTTTGCCTGAAGTTATTAATTTGCACAACAAAGGTTTGTATAATGATAACAGTTAATTGATTAATTGATCGATTTGGGTTTTGGACAAACAATCAATTTGAAGACATAACCTTGGACTCTGGGCAAGTGTAATGGATTGTGTCAAAATGATTAATCAATGAAAATAATTGTTACTTGAATTTTTTTTACAGCCCTATGTTGTGCCACAGTAAATACTCTGTATGCCTTTGTTTAATGCCCAGCACGTTTATTTTCAAAACTTGATTGATGAGAAGAAAAGAAAAAAAACAATACATGACATATGAGAAATGTATTTTAGGTGCGTAAATATCTAAAAGAGAGGTGGAAGTGGTGTGCACCAAAACAGCCATAACAGCATAAACTGCATTTGAACGTCCTCTGTCAGAAGTGTGTGTGTGTGTGTGTGTGTGTGTGTGTGTGTGTGTGTGTGTGTGCCTGCCTGTGTGTGTGCCTGTGTGAAGAGGCAGGGGGCCCGGCTGACGAGCCCTCTCACTGGGACACTGGCAGGCCTAACTCGCCACAGGCCCAGCCCTCAGCTCTACCTCTGACAGGCTTCATACTTATTGCTCAATGACATTCGATGTTTTCCTTCAGTTTGCTGTAAGATTGATTTCCCAGATATGTTTGAAATATCTCCAGAGCCCTAGAGCAGGGTGACTGGCAGAGAGAGAGAGAGAGAGAGAGAGAGAGAGAGAGAGAGAGAGAGAGAGAGAGAGGGAGGTGTGTTGGTAGAAAGGAGAAGTAAATACTAAAAGCAAATGCAGACTTCAAAATCAACAGATGATATGTTGGTTACCTGCAGAATACTCAAGGCTACATTTATTATTATTATTATTGACTTTTGTGTTTGTTTGATTAATCATTTGATCATTTAGTCAGAAAAATAATCACAATCCATGAGCCCAAGTTAAATGTATAGTTCAGAATTTTTGTCATAAGCATTGCTTAGCTCGGTGTCAGTACTCTTGCCTGCTTTTGCAAACTGGGGGCTTGCCCACTACCATCTACTGTAGGATATACACTGACTATGGATAAGTACCTCATACAACCCCACTTCAAAAAATCCGAACTATTCCTTTAAAGGTGCGACACATGTAATGTTTACATTTACTGTTTCTCGTGAAAATGCATTGAGTATAATAAAACAAACAAAATCATTGCTCTTTAGCGCTACTAGCTGTCAGAAACTCCACAGGGTACCTTTAACCTCTTCAAATTTCTTATTTTGTCCAAATAAACACAGTAAAATCATCACATTTGAGAAGCTAAAACACTTAAAGTCTATAATTGTTGCTTGATAAATGACTTAAATTACTGATTAGGAAAATTGCTTTTGCTCAATAAATCTGTTAATGGACTAATTGGTTTTGGCCTATGTTGATCTTTGAGTGTACTTAGATTCATCCTGCTCTTCACTCTGAGGATAATGTGAATACAGTAAGTTCAAAATAAATTAGGACATTCTGATGCATGACCCAGAGGGGCCTGACAGTCCCTTTGGCGAGACTCCTGTTGTGGCATCAAGTCCACGTCCCTCTCCTTAGTTGTGTGTCATGATTGGATAGGCCTCATGATGACATTTCCCCCTTTGTGAAAATGCATCCTCGGTGCGTATTACATTATGTTACGCCTTGTCACTGAGCATTTGAGCACATTTACTGCTTTGTTTTCTTGGTAGCATGGGGGGAGGGGGTGCACATATCTACTGTTTTAAACTCTTTAATGCAATTTAACAATGCCACATATTCTTTTCACGTTTCATTGGGGTCCCTTACGTGTGAAATTGCAGAGGCTTGCCCAGCCTGAGCGGCACGAAACAGCAGAGGCAGGGTCACACCGAAGCGCCAGATGTGGGAGGGAGAGCGAAATTAATTGCTACACATTGTTCAGTGGGTGTGTACGCACCTTCAGTGAATTAACCGCTCTCAGGGTGTGACTGTTTGAATAACGGGAATTAGGTATGAGGCTTCTCATTCACAGCTGAAGCCAACTGCAAGCATTGCATCCAATTAGCTTATCTGGCCCTAAATTCACATGCTTAACTTGTCGATTGTCAGTGCATGAAGAAGGAAAACACATAATTTATAGTTCCCTGGTTTTCTGTGCAGTTCTCACATATACAGTACACCTGTTTAAACTCTTGTTTTCAAACTATTTTCACATATTTCAAGACAGGTAACCATTTCATTTAAAGGCAATTTCATATTTATTATATTATAAGAATACTTAAGGGGCAAGCCACTTAATTCAAGTGACATATTCAAATAGACAGTTTTAATATAGATGACCTAAAAGCTATGCATTAGGTGAAAATGGCAAACTAATTAGAGGGACGGTCAGTTTAAGCCCATTAATGTGAATTATAATGTTGTCTGCTCAGTCTTGTACTGCTATCAGATTAGACTTCACAATGTGGTTGAGTGCAGAGGTAATGCACATTAATGACAGTTGGATGGCAGATATCAGGAGCATATGGTGCTCTCCTATGGCCATTACCAAGTTCATACCGTCCCTTCACCCATATGGAGGATGAAATCCATTTTAAGACAGAATTCCTCTTATATTCATGTATAAATAATACAACTTTTTATTACATTTGATCACATTTAGCGTTAATGTAGCTTCATTGTACATCTAAATTGTATGACAACTGTTTTTTTATTGCATTCCACACCATTACCTAAAGACCTACAGTATCAAGAGTGGCAGCACATCATCATATTCCTCTGAGGTCTACAATTACCATCTAAGCAGCTCACACTGACCCTAACCCACGCTGCCAGCATCATCTGTATCAGAGGAACTATCAGCGGCGTGCCCACCCTAATCGTGACCCTGCCGTTGTCTCGGGTGTGGAGAGCTTCTTGTAGCCTAGCCCATCTCAATAGAGCACCTCTTCCCTCCACCTGCCCCCTTCTGTCTCTCTATTTTCTTGGGCAATAGGAGGGTGAAGGGATGGAGGGTGGGTTGGGGGGATTTGATGGAGAGGTGGTGGTGGGGGGCACTCTGCTTCCCCTGGGGCTGCCTGCTGGAGCGAGGTGACCCAGCTTGTCGCTCGGTGACCTGTGAGAGGGACATTATGAAGTGTGAGTGGCTGTCACCCTAACCGCTTGTGACAGCACGGCTCCCGGCACAGCTGTGCCAGCCTGCCCCAGCCAGAGACCCAGGGCCCATGGAGAAGGGGGCGGGAGAGAGGCCGCTTTGGAGAAGGCATGGGCTAGGGTGGGGTGTTCGGAGAGTGTTTGTGGTGGGGCAGGAGGGTTGGAATAGAAGGAGAACAGAGGTGATGGTGTTCAGGGCCTTTGCTTTTAGTGGTGTAATGACTTCTCCATTGATTTTGATGCTTAAGGTACGGCCTTGCAGCGCCGCAAAGTCAAAAGCCAGCACAGTTGGGCTTTGAGCTACAGGAGGACATAGGGATGTGACGGTAGAGGTGTACGCAACCAGCTGTTATCCTTTAAGGCAGCTGGGTTACATATTTGTACTGTATTTGGCATCTATATGTTGTGCCAAAAATAACTTCCTAACTTGTCTTATCCTTGTTGTCAGTTTCCCCTCTTAGTCAGAAGTGTTTCCCCCTCATCGGACATGGTTGAGAGACTTTTATTCTATATTCAAAAATGTTTTGGTACCTATCTCAGGTCTGCGTAGAAAGGCATCAGAATACAGTCTTTATACATATATATATATATATATATATATATATATATATATATATATATATATATATATACACAGTATATGATATAGTCTTTGTTCTGTCACTAACTTGTACACTCTTCATCTTAATGTTAACCCTCAGCTGTATTTTGTTTTATGTAGTCCTCTGCAAATCTAGTGAAAGGGTCAGAGACCTTTGACATGCCTGTGCTGTCACTTTGCTAAACTCATTAATTTGTAGACTGACCACAGGGACAAGAGTGCTGGTGCCTAAATCCAGATCAGGATCATTAAGCTACACACCCTCCTGGTCAGTTTCTTTTTTAATCCTTCTTTGATAGTTCATTGCAAACTTTTCAATCACTTCTTTCATTTTGAAGTTCAGTTTGTTACTTGACTCTTGAAACATTACTTTTGGATGTGGGATGAATGTGTTGTTGAAGGTAGTTTAGCAGTAGAACTGGCCAAAAGTAAGATATCCAAGTGGTATAATTTGAAAGGTGGAACACTAATTCCACCAAACTTTACCTGCAAGTAAAGTCTGCCCAGTAAGACAAGGGACACATAGGATATTAGTTGTATCACCTAAAATGCAAATTTTGTGTATGTGCAAGTATTCTATAGAGGACACCTGACACGAAGAAGGACGTTTAATAAAAGTTTGGAAATATACATTTCCTATGACTCAGGCCAACTTTGTTCACAAAAAGGCGTAAAAAATGTCAAAAAAAAGCAGGTCTTCCCCCTAATCATTATACATTGCAAAAAGTGTTATTTACACATGGATGAGCAAACCAAGAAACACAGAGCCTAAATACTCTAGAGGTGTTCCCAAGCACCAAATGAGCTTATGTCTTACATTACCTCATTTTTTATCTTTTGAAAATGTCAGAATGGAGCAAAATGATGCATCTTGACATCTTTAGCAACTCATTTATGTCTTTTACAAATAGCAGTTTACACACACACGTGTGTGTGTGTGTGTGTGTGTGTGTGTGTGTGTGTGTGTGTGTGTGTGCGCCTGTGTGAAGAGGCGGGGGGCCCAGCTGACGAGGCCTCACTGAAAATTGAAATATAGGTGCAATGTCAAAAATAACCAGAACAAATCTAAGAGTTCCTAATGGGGGTACTTCCATTAAAGGCCCTGAACACAGGTGTTTTCAGTTAAGCTGGCTGGTTACCCCTCATCCCAGGACTGTTTGAGTGTGCATAGACTGATTAATTGGCATCTTCCTGAGTCTCTTTATAGCTTTATTGCTCCTGTAAGGGCAGGACAAATGACAGCTTTATCATTCTTATTGGTAGAAAATATTTGTGATCTAATAAATTCCCATCCAAACTCTGGCCCACTTTCAACATGAGCAGAGTCTAATCAGCCAGAATAACTGAAATCACATGTGTGGGTGTTCAGAGGCTTTAAGCATAAACATAAGGACTTATTTTTTGGGGTTGTCTTGCAACTGCAGAACCTCCTTTTCCTCTTCCAGTATATTTGTATCCCTGCTCTGTATCTAGACCTTGCCACTTTACTCCACACCTCTCTCTCTCTCTCTCTCTCTCTCTGTATCCCTCTGTCACGGCTGACCTGCGTCCTCTCTCTGCAGGGCCTCTCCTGGTAGCGCCCAGCTGGCGCACTGCGAGTCGGCTGGGCAGAGGCAGGAGGCAGTGCCAGCTCTACTGGTGCAGAAAGGGGCACACCAGGCAGACAGGCCCAGTGTCAGCAGCAGCCGCAGCATGCTATCCCCCGGCTGCCACATTCACAACACACACATATGCCCACTTATATATTGCTGCGACCCAAACGCATGCACACCGGCATTAGTGGACCAATGCCAAATAGGTTTGGTCCGACTGGGACCTAGTTAACTGGGACAAAACATTTGTTTACACACTAGACTAGTGTGAACAGGCACACAGACACATTGAGACACAAACACATTCACATGGCAGGAGATGTAGAGATTTTCACATGAAGAGAAGCATAGGTAGTCTTTGGTGCTGTTAAGTTTGACAATACTGATGTCAGCCCGGGGCCTGTTACCCCCTGAAGGAGTCTGAGCAGCACGAAGCATGTAATAGAGCACATATTGAACGGCACGTTACGCATGTTATTGGCTTGTCCTCAGGGTCGACACTTGAAGCTCCTTGTAATTAAGAAGATGGAGACTGGGCCTCCCGCCTGTAGTTATCCCTTTACGTCTTCAGCTCTGGGTACTGCTATCCGTTCCTGCCTACCGATTCAACTTGACCGTCCTTTAGCAGCAACTTTATTAACCCAAGTGAAACCCTGCTGCCTTGAGATCAGACCTACTGTAATTAAGATCAGCGAGGAGAGAAGAAAGCATGTTGCACCTTGACTTACATAATTTAAAAAAATGGTAAACTCAGGTGGCTTGAATTTAAATGTCAAGAAATATACAAAATAATGCAACAATATTGTGATATGTACTATGTGACATGAATTTCAATAGCATCCCAAGTGTGACTTATTCTAACTTGGGCATTCATATGGGGATTGGTTGTCTCTACATGAAAAAAGGAACTCACTGATTAGCATACTGTTTGATTATTGGAGTCTTGAGTATTCAGCCAAACATCCTTATTTGTGTTTTTGCCCCTATATGTGTGTGTGTGTGTTTGTGTTTTGACCTCTTTCACACAGAGAGACCCCCAATTGTGCTCTAGTAGCCAGCCGAGCTCAGTGAAGCAGAGCCTATATGCTCACTGGCATTTCACACACCCAAACGTGTGCATGTAAACACACATGATCATCATTTATCCAGCTGGGGTCCCATGCGACACACACACACACACACACACACACACACACACACACACACACAGATGCACACAGACATCAGCTTGCATATGGAAATAATGGTTGAGGTCTTATCCCCTAATGTACGCCTTGCATAGCACCTCTCTGCAGCAGGAAACCTGTCAGCCATATCTCCACTGTTATCTGTCCAACTCTTGCTTGACTCTGCAGGTCAGCCAGCCCTCAGGAGTTGAAGCACACTTCCGCCTTAAAAGTTGTACGCCACTACCTTTGATAATCAAGATAGAACCTAATTGAGCTCACCCATGCAGAAGATGCTCTCGCCTTTTTTCGCACACACACTTTTTGAGGAGACGGGGGCCTATACTGTTTCAGCTCATCCAACTGTGAGATTCTCCTTTCCCCTCTCTAGTCCTCCCATCATCTCACTAATGGTGTTTCTATCTCTTCTCCATAGGAGGTAAATGAAGCTTTTAAGCAGGGTGGAGGGAAGGGGGACCACTGCAAAGATTAATTGACTTTCTGCAAAGCTTCACTTATCCTCCACTGGCACCTTTGACTTGTGAGTGTATTTGTGTTTGGATTACATGATTATATCACCATTATTGCGGCAATTTGCAGTTTGTTGAAAACTGTGCCAGGAAATATCAAACTGTGTCCCATCAACCATTTCATCCACAGTGGCCACTTGGTACCTTTATGCAATTAGAGCAAATCTTGGTGGCATTCTTGCTAAAATATTTTGTGATTATAAATGATTAACCTAATGAAGATTATTCTGAACTCATCCATTTTTGTAGATTAACAAATTTGTCATGTATTATAATACATTAAAATGGTAAGAATGAAAAAGTCACTGTGAAACAGATTACAGTTAGTGAAGACATGACGTATATATAACATCTTCTCTGTCTTGTTTTTATCCCTTGACTGTCTGTCCTCTGTCATCTAATTCTGAGGAACAGACCCCAAAAAACAGGGACCACAAGCGTGGGTAAAGTGTACAGTTGTGACTCTTATACGGTGGCTGAGAGAGCTCACTGCAACTTAAAGAAAACATCTTTATCACTTTGACAATACTTACAAAATGGTGCAACTAAATAAACACACATAAATTGCGAAACACATTCACCAATTTGACAACCCGTATAGAATGTGTCATACGCTGCATGTCATACACAACATGCAACTTGCTATTTGTTGAAGTTCACTCACTCATAAATTATGCTGTATGAAGAGCTAACAATGTTTATGTTGGTTTCAACATTGTGATTGCATGAGTCTGATATTACTGTACTAAATAAAGTAACCATAGCGAGAGCCGTTTACTACTTAATTACTAAGGTACTTTTTAGGCCATTTTTCTTTATAAATAGGGACTGAACATCTCTTTGCACAATTTCAGTATAGCGCAAGACAAGAAACTCTGCATGATTCATGTAAATGGTTGAAATGCTATTCACTGACTTTTAGTGAGGCAAGTTGTGAAGTACTGTATTGTAGAACAAGACTACAAAGGGCCGTTGTCCCAGCCATTGAATAAGTATGGTCTTGGACTAAACTGCCTGATACACTCTACATTGAAAGATCAGTCTAATCCAGGAAAATGCTTACAGAATTGGTGTTTATCTGCATGTGTGCAGTAGGATAGTGGGTAGCAGAAGCATAGGTAACCTCCTGCATGTCTCAAATGTCTAATTCTGATCTCACAACATCCTCCAGTTTCCACATAAGTAAATCACCATTTGGCTTGATACACACTACAATACGTCTATGTCAATGTTACTGTATATGTGTGTTTCTCTTTTCTCTCTCCGACACACACATACATACGATGGACAATTACATATCTTGTAGAGACTGAAGTAAGACTCCGAACACTGGTATGTTGAGAGAGAAGAGCCAAATGTGTGAATGCGCAAAGAGTTGCCCCCCGCCATCCCCCCGCTGTAAACTCCACCACCCACAGCTGCACACACTTCTCCTGTCACGGTGATAATCTCTTTGTCAGAAGCCGTCTGTTAGAGATTTGTCTGTCTGATTCGGTGAACGTCCGAGTGGCAGGTCTAGCTGTAGTGCCACAGGGTGTCCGTGTCTGTGTGTGTGTGTGTGTGTGTGTGTGTGTGTGTGTGTGTGTGTGTGTGTGTGTGTGTGTGTGTGTCGCTTGGCACACCCAGTGCCAAAGGTGGTGGGATCTCCGTCCCTGTCAGTGTGTGTATGTCGCTTGTCTCCAGAACTCTGTTTTGTGACAGAGAAGGAATGGGGAGCATAAGAGAAACAGATACAAATACACAAGGGAGTTTTTGTAATTTACATGTAAAAGCCAATTCAATATAATCTGCTCTTCATGGATTATTTGCATCCATCTTTATCTTTACTTATTTTGTAGCCAGTGTGACTGGAGAAACATCAGCACTCTGTGTCATCTAAAAACTAAATGTGAAATATTAAGAAGCTTTAATTTCCTTCATATGAAATGTTAAATTGCAGATGGCCTTCCACGAGATGACTCTAATTTCTGCCTAGAACTAAGTCTAATCACTTTGCTCATTAATTAAGAAGCAACATTGAAAACCATTTATTATCTGGTTATTTGAAATATTGAGTGATGTCCAAGTGTTCCAGGAAAAATAAAAAATACAATAATAGTCCAGTAATATTGTTCATGTGCAAATGTTGTTAAATCCAAGTTTTGTAGTGCTCTGTTGATATAAAAATAAGCATCATCTGTTTAGTCTTTAGTCCTGCAAAATGCATGCCATCTTTGTAATAACCTCCAGGACAATGTTTTCTTCTACCCACTAAATAGTACCCTTTTCTCCTGTACGTTGGATGCAGTAATTTTACATTCTACAGTGAGGGCAGTATTACTGTATCTCCTGTAGTATTTCAATTGAAATGTGTTCCAGATGATGAGTTGAAGAATGAGGAGTACACAGGTTATCTCCATGTGGAATTTCAGCTACTCGCAGGAATAACTGCCTATACATACTCGACAGAGTTCTGCTAGAAGAAATGTTTTCACTTGATCTGGTAGTGTTTGGTCTTCGTCTTGTATATTGAGCAGCACTGTTATGTGCTCTGCAGAAGAGCACCTTCCATATGCTGTAAATCTAAATGTCTTCTCATATTCTTTCCTTTACAGAAAGGTCAGAGGTCCAGTCATGCTACAAAACAGCCATTCCAGACTGGGTAATTATTCAGTAACTTGCTCAACAACACTTTGGCTGTTTAGGTATTACACGGACCTGAACATTGGCTGTCTGGTTAAAGGATGTCCAGGTGCAAACCAGGTTTCCTACTAATTATTTTAATAAATTTCACTTGCATGTGCTTATTTAAAGGAAGACCAAAACCTGACACTAGAACTACTTTTGATTGTACGTGAAGGTAAGATTAAATGTTTTGTTGAAGCTACACAAGTGTCGCTATATTAACTTGCGATGGAATATAAATGACATTATACTGAGTTTATAATAAGATGAGAAAATACATGTTGAAGTTCGTCCTTCATGAAAGGTAATATACATTCTGATAAAGCTGTAATTTTTGGGTAGAGTTATTGTTTCTCAAAGCTCTTTTTCTTTCTTTTGCCTTTCATCTCTCCCCTCCTGACAACTTCTCCTTCCTCTATCTGTTGTTTGGTCTCCTCTTGTCACTCCACTGCAATCATCTTCGCAGGGGGGCTTGTCATCTGTATCTACTCATATCCTACAATCCCTTTTGCGCTGAGCACTACTGCACTTAAATGTCAGGGCTGATGAGCCTGCCACACCCACCTGACACATCAGCTCAGTGCCTGCTAAAAGCTTTTATGGAACAGAGTGTGAGCCTGGTGGTTGATATAAATTAAAGTGTTCTTTGCTTCTTTTTGGGGGGTATTATGGCTCTAAAAAGGCAACTTCTGGTAAGAAATAACGAGAGAAAGTAAGAGCATAGGCTATTGGTTGCCATCTAGTGGCTTGCTGTCATGTCTTGTTATCATGGATAGAAAGAAAGTGACTCTCACTGCCTAAAACTGTATTATGTTTCACACTAATCAAAGACAAAGCAAATAATATACATTTCCTTCACCTTTCGTAGTTATTAGTCATAATCTTATATTGATTTTAATGCATGCAATCTGACATAATATTCAAATGGAGAAGTGTTTATATCAAAATAATATATAATAATAAATCTGAAAGAAAGTTGTTACTATTTTGTGGTGGGTCAAGGAAGCTCAAAGTGTTTTATAGTATTTTTAAAGAATTTAAGTGTTGCAGCAAAACCTTTTATTTATATATATATATATATATATATATATATATATATATATATATATATATATATATATATATATTATTGTACTACATTTTTAAGATTGATTACTTTGTTATAAGTAAAGTGTTACATATCTTTGTCTACTAAGTTGTGCCTGTCTTAAACTATACCTGTGCAATCTTTAACTTTTCTTGCCACGTCACCCCTCATAATTTATATTTCAACTATGCTCAAACTGCCTTGATTACATCGTATAAGCTCAGTTCTTGCTTTGAGATTTAAGGAAAGTAAAGCAAGAATTGTGCAATGGCTTTGCCTTTATCATTTTGGGTCCAAAATGTGTCTTTTGTTTGGAGATGTAATGTTGAATATTGCACTGTATTAATAGACCTTTTTTTACAGATGGCATTTTGACATGTGACAGTAGGAAAAGCACAGGAGTAAATAATAAAAAAGAATGATGGCTAAAATCCATTTAGCTGCTTCAGTTTCAGGGTCCTTATATTGTGCATGCTGGCTCAATGTCACACTTACTAGGACAGTTGAACAGAACAGAGTCACCATTAATGTTATTAGTAACACCCATGCTTTTCCTGCTAAAAGGCAAAAAAGCTGTGTTTGGAAAAAGGCGTATTGTCATCTAGGGATGTAAGTTAATTTTTTGTGATACACTTTGTTAATTTCTAAGTAAGGACATTTAAACATGCAGGTACATAAATATAATTAAAAAAATGCATTCATTCATTCATGTCAGTACTGTTTCTGTTCTTTTTCTTTATTTGTAAAACTTTGGCATCCTAGCCAATCACTTCAGTGATTGGCCAGGTATATAGACAGTATGTACACTCTGAGCAATGGATGCACAACGCAATATAATATGTACAATCTCTATATATCTGCAAACACAATATATACAGGCTTACTGCTTGCCGATAATTGTACAACACTATATGTACAATCTAAATTAGTAAACAATATTTACAGCCTTACCTCAAATTTGTGGTTGTACAACACAATATCTACAACCTTATCTGCATACTCATAGTTGCATCAGTCCCAGCTCCACCTCTCACAGTTGTGCAATGCATCATAACACATACAGCCGGTGTATCAGCAAACATGTACAAAATAATGGGATCTCTGCTACAGTGCTTATTGGTTTCCCGTCACAATATGTGAGTACCTCTGACCAGTAAGTATGTGTATTCATTGTGGAGCATCCTAATCTACATTCCTACTGGTAAATTTTACAACACAAAGTGTGCTACTCACGTCTGCAAACCACCCTGTTCAGTCTTACCCTCGTATTTGTGAATGTACAACTTATTAGATGCAATCAGGGCAGCAGCAATACACAGTATATAGAATCCTCTGACACAGTGGTTCTCAAACACTTTGGCTTTCAGACACTAACAGCAAACAGTAGTCTACTGGCAGCTACTTGACACACTCGAGCACACATTGAAAGATGATCTATCACACTGAATGCTGAGTTAATAATACAAAGTAGTACAGGCTGCAGAGTGACATTTACCAAAAGAGAAACATGATGCTCTCCAGGACTTCTCTTAAGCCAAATAACATTTAGAATATGTTATGAAAAAGCCCAACATACTATGTTCAACATAAATACCTTCATAGCTCACTGTTCCATCTGATTTGGGAAGTGCAGTAGTGATACATTTAACAATACATTTCACGATAGTCAAAGGCTGTATTTATGGAAGACAACAATTCATACAGTAAAAGTGTTAAGCAAAGTAGGAACAATAAGACTTCAATGGCTTTGTTAATGGTTCACTTTGGTAGGACATTTACATTTTAACATGCATAACTCTGTAGAATTCAGAGGATTGATTGAAGAAAAAATGTTCTAATCATAGTGAGAGTACCTCATTCAAACACACGTTACTCTAATTATTAGATCTATGACTGTGGAAGACTGTATTAATGTATGGCATGAACTTCTAGTGAAATACATGTTTGTGCTAAATATAAAAACTAAAGTAAACCAACTACTTGGCATGTTGTTTGTGGCACTGAATACAGCTTTTTCTGATTTTGGTGAGCAGACTTTTTCGTCCCACTTTCAGCTGCTGGAGCTTCTGTAGATGCAGACAATTTTTCTGTGTATATTATTGCACTACAGCACTAATTGTATTCTGACATGTAAGAAGTAAACATCCATGCGTTCCCTTTGAACATCAGCTGCAGATCAGTTCAATTAGTTTAAAAATGAAAAGGATTACAATTTACACTTTGAATTGAGTGAACTGAAGCTAGTCCGAATGCATGATAAGTGCTAGTGGACTGCTTAATTGTTATAGTTAATTAGGCGTAGTCCTTTTGCGATAGGATTTTTTTTTTATACCTGCTACATTCGGTTTGTAGGCCTACTAACACTGTAAGAAGATTTATGCTTTTTAAAAGAGCTCTACGTCTTCTAATAATGTGGGTTCAATTCCTTTTGAGTTGCATTCAGAGTGTTGCGGCTAGTCCTTTTCTTTAGGGTCTGAATTAACTTTGAGACTCCCCTGTTTCTTCATTCCTCGCCGCTGAGCCAGGCTGGAGGACTGAACAGGCTCCAAGAGTGGAGCAGGAGCACAGCGCTTCAGAGCAGAGTAGGTGGCAGACAGTGCCCCCTGGTGGAATAAAAGAAGACTATCATATCATATTATTACTGGTCTAATCTGTCCAACAACTAAATATGTGGCAGACAGTGCCACCTGATGGACAGACAGAGAAACACATCACAGTTTTTTTCCATTGTACATTTTGCTGATGCTTTCATGAACTTGGTTTTGAACGTAAATACGTCCTAACAGTTTCTTTAAGAGCTTAGTCATTCAGGGCAACAGAAATACTGACACACAGAAAACACTCACATATGTTACACACTCAGTGAACAGCATTTGACAAATATATCTTGATTTTGCCAGCTTAAACGGCAATTGTTTTTATAAACTGTGTATTCATCTTACAATTAGGATGAACACTGAACGTCTGAGAACAACAAAAAATTGACCTTATGTTCTGATGATATTTACTGTAAACACACATGCACACAGGTCTGACCTTGACAGTAAGAGCATCTTGTCTGGTGAGAGCTCGGTCAGAGAGCTGATCTCGGTCTACAATCCAGGGGTGACGAAGAACCTAATAGCGACACAAGGAAACTTCTTTCCTGATGCATTTTCAATGGTGTTATACAAAAAAATACAGAAAGATAACATACATACGGTATATACTGTAATCTGTAAAATATTTAACTCCATAAATGTTTCCCGTCAACAGATTGTAAATGGTCAATACTACAGTAAAGACTATCATTCTATCAACTGTCATTTAACCAACTAATAGTACCTGGGGTGCAGTCAGGCGCTGGTGAGGGTCCACATGGAGCATCTTGGTCACAATGTCCTGTTAAACAGATGAATAGGTGATGTTGGTATATTTAGACAGTACCATTGCCATGTAAGCTACGCAACCATTTTTATGTGTATCTATCTAAAGAAAAGTAAAAAAATAAAGAACCTTGGCAACATCTGATACCAGGTCCCAGTTCCCTCCTGTGATAATGAATTTCCCACTGCCGATTTGAGCCAGAATTTCATCTGCTGTTTCCTCAGTACTGCTGGCGAATGGACTGAAACTGGGCCAATAAGAAGAACAAATCAAGCAATTCAAAAGTTGGTTGAATTACAATAACAGATAATAAGTCATACTGAAGGGAACCTTCTAAAATTGGTGTGAAAAAATGCTGAACGAATTAAGACCTCTGACATTATCAAATCTAGGGACAGTAAAAGCCCAGTGCAGAGAAGATGAAAAGCAACAACCTTGGATAACCATGGATAAAATACCTTGTCTCTTATTGTCTTCACTGTTAATTCACCAGGGGAGTTTGTTTAGAGCACATCCTGTTTACAGCAGCAAGGGGGAGTGTTAGCAGAAAATGGCAATATTACATTCAGTTTTAAACTTTAAACTTACCCAGCTATCATGGTGTAGAGCAGGATCCCCAGGCTCCAGATGTCACAGGCTGCGTCATAACCCTGCTTCTTCAGAACCTGCACATGCGCACACACACACACACACACACACACACACACACACACACACACACACACACCAAGTAATCATTTCAATAGTTTGCCTGGTGGGATAAGTTTCTTTTATTATGCTTTGGTGTATTTGTATAGCCATTTCACAATTTGTGTAAGTGTTGGTGAGATATTAGACTTGTTATTAGGATTACTGATATACTGTACCTCAGGAGCCATGAATGTAGCTGTGTAACAGGGGGTCATCAATAAGCCATTCTCAGCCCTGAGCTGTTTGGCAAAACCAAAATCACAAATCCTGATGCATTCTGGGAGTCCACTATCATCACAATAACGAATGTTACTAGGCTTCAGATCTCGATGAACGACCTGAAAAAGGGAAAGACAAACAACGCACACATGACTAGCAAGTTAAGATATGATTCAATGGTTGCACAAACTGCTATTGAATCTTCAAAACCAAACAGACATAAAGTATTTTGCAAGTGTAAACAAGTATACTGATGCCAAGAAGTCTTGTGTTAAAGGTTTCAACAAACATTTTTACCCCCTGTGAGTGTAAATATTCCACAGTCTTGGTCAGCGTGCAGATGATGTCTGATGCATCTCTCTCTGTAAAATTTGGCACCGTCAGAGCTCTGTCCAGCAGCTCGTCTCCTCTCAGTAAATCCTGAACCAGGGACACACACTTTCCGTCGTCAAACACCTAATTGTAAAAGCACACACACAGGATTATGACACACGCACACATGGCTTACTGTATTAAAAACCGATATAAAGATGCTGAAGAGGCTCTTCTACCATGGCTTTTGAAAAAGTATATATATATAATTTACTGTGTGGCACCATGTGTCAGGGGTGCGTGTTTGTTGCACTTACATCCTTCAGAGTAATTATATTTGGATGCTGTCCGTATCTTAACAGAATCTCAATCTCCTCTGATGGATCTTTCCTCGCTTTGTCAATGATCTGTCACAAAAAGGAAACACACAGGATATGTTGTGAAGACACACAAATGAAACTTCTAAAACCTCTAAATAACCAGGATGACCATGATGCACCAAGCATGTTGTTTGGGTGGTTTTAATTATAATAATCCCGGTCTTTCCCGCAATGCATCACTATCTCACCTTATACATACATTTCGTAATTACTACTATTTTGTTGGTTGGATTTGGGGGTCAGACTGTGAATGCTATGAAATACAAGGACAAAAACTGTAAATGATTTTTATGTATGTTCAACAATACTTTAAATATATTAATATCATGATGTTGTTGCATATCTATTAAGTTCAAGTAAACGTTTAGTGTCCACTACCTTCACTGAATACTCCACAGCAGTAACTCTGTGCAGACACCTCCTGCAGACAGAAGTCGACGTCTGTTCAACTTCCTCCTTCAGCTCATAAACATCACCGAAGGCCACATCACCTTGGAGATGCTGCAGGGAACCAAAACAACCAGGCGCGCACACACACACACACACACACACACACACACACACACACACACACACACACACACACACACACACTATTATATTTCATATATCTGTCATAGTCAAATGTGTCAAAAGAGTCATATATTAGGTGAGAGAATAATTGCTTTGCCTCAGCAATCAGTTGCTGTAGTAATGTAGTTGAGAGTGATTTATGAGGGTTATGTTTAGAAAGGTCAGCATAATTAAATAGCCGATCACTTAATCGTCAATGATCAATTCAGTGATTTATTAACATCGTTAATTTGTTATCCATTCAATGTGCAAGTGTATCAATTCATTAGATGTGAAGATACAGTAGGTCATGGGCTGCTTTCTTAAAGACACGCACCTTTGCTATGGGTTTGATGCTGTTCACCTCCTGACGAGAAGGCGCTACTGTAGCAGCACTAGGCTCCTGACTTTGATTTGTTGCAACAAAGCTAAAGCCACGAAACAGCTGATGTGTGTTTGCGCTGGGAGGGATGCCAGGAGAATCTGGATAGGCAAAGACACACGGATACAAACATGTGCTCATAATGCTTTACAAGATTTACAATTATACTATTATTTCTTCTTCTTTCTTATTTTTTTTATCTTCTTCTTTCTTAATTTTAAGCACTTGTATTTATATATAGATATTAATGCATGCATGTGTATGTTTTTGTGTGTTTCAATTACCAGTGGGTGTTCTGGAAGTGAACTCAGGGTCAAAATGGAAAGTGTCTTCAGGTCTTCCAACTGTCGGTTTGAATGGAGGCCTCATTTCCCTCCCGTACAACTTCTGCAGAAAACAACAACAATATTAGCACTTATCAGCAACGGCTGGTTTAACCACAAAATGAAACATGATCTGATGCTTATTGTTAGCGAAAAGTGTTATGTAAACGTTGCTTTCATTCATTCCATTACATTCCAGTGTTTAACAGTGACTGGATCCAGTATGCAATATTGGTTGGGTTCCACAGCAGCAAAATGAAATGTTCATGTAAACATATAAATGTTTACAATAACACTGATCTTGAAATTTAAAGGGGAGGACAAAAAAGCAAATTTGATAAGAAGAAAATACAATAAAGAATTAGATTGGAAAATATTGTCTGGCCTCAACTAATGGATAATGAAAAGTCCCAATTGTATAGACAGTGATGAAAAAGGACACCTACATAATATGTAATGTGATGTCATGCCAGGTGAAAACTCTTGTATGCCCAAAATAAAAGAGTACACAGAGTATGCACATCCTGTTTTTTATTTACTTAAGTGCATTACTGAGTATTGCCCGCAGGTGTCGCCATTGCAGTGTCAGTTGTTGCCTGCTGTGAACAGTCTGGCAGGGTCTCTGACTAGTAATCACAATAAATAACTGTAACAAAGGCCACTATAATTGAAAAAAAACACATAAAAAACACTATATATATATATATTGGTGAGACTGACAGTTTTACACACTCTTACTTGCTGTTTGATTTGCAATTGACATTCTTTGTAAAAGGTGTGGATGCAGATGTTGTCAGTTTTGTCAGCTTTATGAGAGAAACTTCTTAAAGATCGAGACATGAATAAAGTGACAGAGAAAAAGTCAAGCAACATTCTGATGTTCAACAGAGGAAAGCATTCTGCCTGATACAGCACAGGGATTTAATTAGCATAGTATGCAGGAGAATGTAAGCCTCTTATTGGTAGCTTGTCACATCAAGCCAGCAACACCATCTGTAAATGAGAAAATGTGGTGTTTGGCAGGGGCTAGTAGGTAGTAATGTAGCGAGGAGTACAGTGAGAGCTGGTGGTGAGGGCAGAGATTAGTGGCCATGAAAAGCAGATAACAGTGGATTTTGTTAGAAAAGGGAGCATCACTACTCACAACAGCGGATACACAAGAGTCAAAAGCCTTCCGAACAGCTCTGATAAAAAGGAAATGGGTGCAACAGTGTCACCATGAGCAAGCCTTTCATATTCAGGAACAATACATACATATGATGTACTTCTTGATAGCAGTATTTACATAAGTGCTTTGCTTTTCACCAATGTAAGCTTGATGAGTTGGTTTTAAATGCTCTTGTTATGCAGCAGAAGGCTTCTGCAACATGAAAGTTACTCATATAACCCAGATACTGTAAGTAGAAGCCTTGAGCAAGAGTGCATACTGTTGAACGAATGATCCCTTTTAAGCAGCACACGTCCAAGGAGTGGATGTCAAGGTTATATGTTATGTTTATGTATATTGTGGTATTGTTTTGTTGTATGGTTTGTTTGTTTGTTGTAGTTGGAGAGTCTGGTGCGGAGGATTTATATCCTGTACCAGAGAATTTTCATTAAAAAAAAACTAGATTGTGATAGCACAGATAATGGATTAGTTACAAAAAAGTTAGGCAAGACCGGTAGACAGGGAAGTAAGGGATTTTGCCACTGATCAAAATCTCAATCTGAGGATGTTTAATGAGTGATGATTGTGGGCAACTCCTGAGGAAGTTGATGAACAGCTGTGTGGTTTCGATGACAGAATACAAGAACTATAGCTACCACAATGTGATTCACATGTGTTATTCTCAGAATAAATTACTTAACCAAGGCCACTAATCTGAACAGTGCAACTGCCAGGAAACCAGTACAATTGCCACATGAAAAGGGGAAAAAAGAATATACTTGCATACAAAACGGGCATAGATCTGTCCTCACTGTCGCTAGCAGTGTTAAAAAGACAACTTTGTTTCACTTCTGGCTGAGTCTGTGATAACCTTTTTCACTACACAGCATGTGCGTAATGTCAATGATTAAACAAGTGTATAATAACATTCAAGTTAACAGTATCCTTACAAATAGCGTCCTTACTTTTAAAAATAATAGCAATGAGACAGCTTAAAATCATGCAGATGGCAGAATGTCTTCATAAATTGGACTTACATTCCAGTCTATCGATGCAAAGAAGCGATGTCTTTTTATTTCCTCCACTCCATCGGGTCCTGCACCTATCAGTCACACGGATTCAATTTAAAAGAATATCTTCAATCAATATATATGTCATTGTTCACATCAGTTTGACAAACAGACAGCATGGCAAAAACCTATAAACTAAAATCTAAACAAATTTCCAATGGACCTCCATGTTGGTTTGGCTACTTGGACATTTGCGACATAAATGGTATCGCTTAACATTATTAGCATACTATAGGAAGTGTATCAAGCTTCAATTTTGCTATAGTTAAAGTGACATTTTCACAACATTCCTGCTTGATATGAATAGACCTGATTTGTAGAATATTATTTTACCACATCAGGATGAGGTTTAGCATTAGCTCCCCAGGTTTGTATGTGTGAAGTGTCTCATGTTAGTTCAACTATTTTGAAAAGTGTTCAAAATGCCTGCTTTCATTTTAGGTTGCTGCTTTCATCTGCAGTCTTACATTTTCTATCCCTTCAGGTAAGAATTGACCTTAATAGTTGAAAATCCAAAGCACAAAAATGTAGATGTACTACCATTAATCTGAAAACATATTTGCCTGTCAATTTCCACTTATTATGTATACAGTACCTAGACGATTAGCAGGGTTCCTCTTGAAGAGTGCTCTTAATAAACTCTGCACTTCAGGACTGAGGAACTGTGGCATTCCCAGCTTAGCCCTGTTCAGAAAAGACAAGAAACCGGTTCATGCATATGCAGATGTTTGGTAGTGCTGTGATATATTAACATTTGTGTGTTTTTTAGTATTGGACCAGTTTAACTTTATTATTAAATGTATTCAGGTATATAGTGGGATATTGTGAGATTGATAATAGAAGGTTCACTTAAGCAGCTTATCTTGAATGAACCATAATACATTATTATTTCAAATATTAGACTGAATATAGAACATAGAAAAATAGTTGCAAAGGGAAAGAGGAAGCTAATCAAAAACTTTGAAAGAAAGAACCTATGTATGACCAAAATGCAGTAACATCCTGTACATAATGACGAAAAACACTATTAGAACTAGTACACAGAAACTAAGAACAAGACACTGATGAAACGCCAGTAACACATGAAAAAAAACAAAAAACAAAACGTCAGTAACACATGAAAAAATAGTTAAATAACAACAATAAATGACAGTTTGAATTGGTCTTACTTTAGTATGAGCGCCATTGTTTCCTTCCGATCTTTTCCTTGAAATGGTAATGATCCTGTCAACATCTCAAACTGGAAAAGAGATGATTATAATTGTCAAAGCACTTGGCAGCTGACCAATGTAAGTTAATGTAGTAGTGGATGGTTCTCAACTGTTATGCCAAATGCATGTTACTAGTCATAATTCTAATTTTAGATATCTGAAATTTTTACTAGTCATAATGCCAATTGTGGATATCCGTAATTACATTTCTACTAGTCAAAATGTACGGTTTTCCATTTTGTTCTTCCTAGTAAAATTATATTGCAGATATCTAGAGTGTTCATTCTGGATAGGAAGAATGACTTTGTGGATATCTGAAATCACAATTGTGGATAGGAAGAATGTCATTGTGGATATTTTAAATGTTCTTTTTGACTAAGAATAATTGAATTACGGATATTTGCAATACATTCTATGTATCCAGTCTAGCTACTAAATTGTTAAAACGGCTTGCCATACTGAGGGAGTATTTTGAAATGTTCAGCTATTTGTTTGTCAGCTGTCAGTGAATGCTAACCTCCTTTTCAGTATTAGTAACCACCAGGCAACAACAAGCAAAATCCAACAGATGCACGACTACAGAAAGTGATGGGCCCTAATCTGCCAGATACAATAATTAAGCAGCTTTACTGCCAGAAGAAAGCCAAATTCAGAAACCAGTACACTGTCACATTATGTAAGACCTGAGCCTTTGGCTCATTTGGTATCATAGTTAATTCATAGATCATAGTAAACCATGCCTGCTGTTTTTGACAACACGATCAGACAAAACTTGCAAGTCAGTAGAAAAAGTATCTATGTATTTCGATCACAAGTGCATATTATAATTGAAAATAAACTGTCAAAGTAAAATCTTGTTTTAAGATGAAACAATTCTTACCATAAGTACCCCAAATGACCACCAGTCAGCACTTTGTGTATGCCCTCTCCTGTTCACGACCTCTGGAGCCATGTACTCTATTGTTCCACAGAAGGAATATGCTCTTTTATCATGGTCGATGGCCTCCTTACTCAATCCAAAGTCTAAAACACAGAGAGAAAAAGAGGAGGGGGAAACAATGTAAGCAGAAAGATTGACAATAAGTAAAAGATAAATGGAAAGACAGAAAAAAGGACAGAAGATTGTTTGCAGTTGGATGGACTGACCAGTTATTTTAATGTGTCCTTCTTCATCAAGAAGAATACTGTTGGAAAAAATGAACATCAAAGCTGCTTTAAAAATAATTTAGTAAAAAATAGATTGATACAAAAAAGGGTGCATTTATAAGATAGTACTTTTCAGGTTTGAGGTCCCTGTAGATGATCCCCAGACTGTGTAGATGGTCCAAGGCCAGGGCCAACTCTGCAAGGTAAAACTTCACATCCTCTTCTGTAA
This sequence comes from Sander vitreus, assembly GCF_031162955.1. Taxonomy (NCBI): domain Eukaryota; kingdom Metazoa; phylum Chordata; class Actinopteri; order Perciformes; family Percidae; genus Sander; species Sander vitreus. The sequence continues at coordinate 26,477,286 of NC_135855.1, forward strand.
ACATTACCTAGAACAAATAAAGACATGTGGATGCAGGTGAAAAGAGATCCTAAAAGATCTAAAATAGGAAGAAAAAAACATTTGCAAAATATTTAAAATAATTAAAAAGCAGCAAGATGGCTCATTTTGGCAACTATCTTTCAATTATCATGAGGTTTTTCCCTTTTAGACAACATTTCCAGGTCATATTAGTCAGTATTATGCAAAATAAAACTGCACTTGTCTTTGAAAACCGTTATCCAGCAAAACACACCTCACAAGCTTGTGTAGTCTTTGTTTACTGATGATTCATCAGCATGACAGTAATAGAGGCCAGGGTCACATCAACACAGTGTTCACAAGGAGAATGATGGCAGGTATATTCACTACTGGTAAATATAAAAGTGTTATACAGCCCATAATAGACCTTGAAAAGTAAAGGCTTGTAATTTGTTTAGTGACAACGAGGAAAGAGCCAGGGAATGTTTCAGGACAAACCTACCTCCTTTGATAGACGAGTGAAAAGGTCTCCTCCTCGGAGGAAGTCTAGGATCAGATAGAGCTTTCCTTCTGTCTGGAAGGCTATACACACACACACACACACACACACACACACACACACACACACACACACACACACACACACACACACCCACGCACGCACGCACGCACACACACACACACACACACGCACACACGCACACACGCACAAACACACACGCACACACGCACACACACGCACAAACACAAGTTAGTTAGTTATAGACTACATAGCTGTATCGGGGCTGTATTCCGTTATTTTGAGGATGCATTTAAACATACAAAAGGTGTATATGAAATGAAATAACAACATTCAGCCAAGAACTTTCCTATAAGTTGGGAATCGAAAAGTTACTTAAACCTATTTTTGTGCTTTTCTCTTGTCAAAAAAAATCTTGTTATACAGTATATGGGAACACACTGTGATTTTAGAGTGACAAACCAACACGTATGAGCATGAGGACCATCAGACAGTCAGACTTACCATAGTGCAGTTTAACTATAAATGGATGGTTCACTTCTGCCAGAATGTCTCTTTCCATTTTAGATCGTACGCGATCCCGAACTAAGAAGGAGATAGTGGGACAAGAAGAATTTGTTTAATAACATAATATTCATTTATTTCTATTTGTGTGCAGATAAATTACGTCAAGTCTCTAATACCATAATAATGTTTTATGTAGGATGAAACTGCATTTAAGCAATAAAACATGTACATTGAATTAAGCCATCCCATGGTTCAAGCGTAGCTGGTCTATAGTCTATTGCAGCATTTTTCTCCTTGACAGGATGAGACCATACAGTATTCCAGAGGTGCAGGTTAAGAGGATTAAAGCGTGTACAAAGTCACTTAATCTTCACATGACATCTAAACCTGCTATTACAGCACATCCTGTGTTCAATATTCCCTTTCAGTTTATCTGCATCAAAAGTACAAACCTCGTTTGCCCCAAATCCTCCTGAATGTAGGGCACACTGAAAACTGACACTATCTCTTATATCTCTTCATTCCTAGGCATAACCATTATTAATCTTAACAAATTACCACTCAGCACCCAATAAAGAACAAATTTGTTATTGCAGCGTAATGTGTCTCAGTCAAAATTCAGTAATTCATTCCATTGTTAGATGCTACAGACACACAAATACTGTAGGTTAAACAACAGTATTTACAAGTAGACTAGTACTTAAAAATGAAAAGCATAAACATGATGACAAGAACATCCTCTTAGGACTTTTGTTTTGCCGTTTCTTCTATAAAAAAATGATTTTTTTAAGGAAAAGTTTGTCTTTCTCTTAATTTCAAGAATCATTTCTCAGAATGATATCATTGTTTCTTTTTAATTGTTTACCTTTCAGTGTGGCTTTCTTCAGGACCTTCATGGCATACAGCTGTCCTCTGTCCACTCCTCTAATCTTTCTCACCAGAAACACCTGGAATCATCACCATTATCATCATCATCATCATGATTTATGAGACAATTGTAAACACTAGTATTCAAAAGACCCTATGTAGCAGCATCAGCTACAAAATAAAAAAAAAACAAGTAGGAAGTATATTAATATTGATGTATTAATATTGTCATTCAGGTTACTACAGAAGAACCTGTTTCATTAATGTTTAGCACAACACACCTGTTGAATGCCACGCCACTGCTTTTTGCTTTAGAATAGATGCTAACGTTACACCAACCCTCACACGCAATTTGTAGGCGACCGAACAGAGCTGAGCTAAGTTAGCTACCATAACTTTTCATACAAGATTCACATGAACACTGTTTCACTGTGATAGAGACAACAACTATGATTTAAACACGGTGGCAAATTAAGCGCATGTATAAGCTAGCTAGCTATGCTAAAATGCTATCCAGGCCACGCTATGACTGTACTGTAACATAGCCCCTACTGCCTCCACCCGCCAACATCTGCTGTGGTTCCATGTCCGCCCCGTGCAGACCTCTAGATAAGAGTATTATGTGACAATTCAGTTGGTCTTTACTAATTTAAATAAACTTAGCTAGTGAACTGTGGCATGAGTTGTTATACTGCTAATCTAGAAATATTTGAAAATGCATGGCTTATCATGATCAAATGGTGATAGCACAGTCGGTTTCAGTCAGCACTGAATAGACACAAACAATATTACAAAGAGTAAGTAGACACCACTTTAACATATTTCTGCGTACTTCTGAGGCTATTTTTTTCTCCACAGTTTGGGCAACCACAATGATATTTTAGACAGTAGTGCACTTCTGATTTTGTTTTACATTAGTTGTTGTTTGAGATATTGGTCTTAGTGGTTCGGTTAAAATGTGCATCCTGTACCTTTCCATAGGAGCCCTGTCCCAGCACTTTAAGCAGCTGGAACTGAGAGGGGTCTGCTTTCTCACAACCCTCCTTGACATGGTGGCTGATGTCAATCTCCTTAAGTATACTTTCATCCTGAGGGAAGAGAGACAGACATCACTATTAGTTTGTTATTTACATATTTTCCTAAAAGCTAAGAAAAACCGAGGAGAAAGAGTAACATCTGAAAGATGAACAGATAACACAATAGGAGTTGAAATATTGTTCATGTAACATCCATATCGATAAAACAAACCCCAAAAGTAAAGTACATCCCTTTTATAAATATATCCAAAGACAGATGATTATTTATGAGCTATTATGTAATGCTGGAAATGTATGGGCTGAGGTCACTGGCAGTGATGCATAGTGTAAGCTGCCTTTTTCAGCCGATTCAGTCTGCTCAGTGAAGCAAATGATCAACTGCCAACCTGAAGCACAACTTAGATTGGTCAGTGTGACAATGTACTGTAATGCTGTTAAGTTGTCATTTACAAGTTAAGAGCTTTACACCTCACTTTCAACCAAGTATGAAATGCTTACAGGTATTAGTAAATCGAGAAAGGTAGGCTTAGGCCAAATAGTTGTGAATTCAAACACATAAGCTTTATTTTTTTTTTTAAGTGGGTCCTTCTTTTTCTAAGATTTTTGTTTTTCAGCGAGGAAGCACCGAGACATTCGGATGTGCAGCTTGAAATGGTTGGAAAATGGTATAAAAAAAATACAGTGAATTGGTTTTATTAATGACAGCATAGCGACAGTGTTGATCCGCACCCAATAAACTGGGCTGTCCTCCAGAATATACTTTTTTGGGCCCCAGTTTGATTAAATTCATTCATTTGTAAGGATTCTGATTATCTACAGTATTGTTATTTGTATTGTTGTTTCCACATTTTAACAAATATTTGGGTCCAGCCCTAAACATAACAAAGTCTGTGATGTCAACTTCTGATCTGAGTCTCAAATTCTAGTATGTGGAACTGTATCAAATTATAGTGATTACCTTATGCAAATTAGATAATACATTATGCATAAAGTGTATTAGAGTAAACAGCTTTTGAGCACAGTGTTAATATGAGATGGCTATATTCTAAGCACTGAGCATGTGAGTAACTTTGAGTGTAACACAGCATTTGGGGTTTAAAGATAGTGAAGCTCTTTGCACACTAAAACTGCAAGTGTCTAACAGGCATTTTCCACTGGGCGCGTCTCTGCTGCGTACCGGAGGCGCTGCGGTCCCCTCGAGCGATCGCAGCCATTCAAGTCAATGCTTGATATTCCACCAGCTGCGCAACGGTGCATCCCAGAAACATGCGTGAAGCGGCTCTCCGCTCCGCTAAAGAGGCGCGCCAGGTCTATTTTCACGCGAGCCGTGGGCTGTCCGGACAGCGAGGCACGAAGTGAAACAGCGAGAGCATACAGTCAGTTTACCAAAACACACCCCCTAGGATCGTAAACGTCTCATCTACAACATCACAGATCCTTTTTATCAGGACAACACCAGAAAAGAGAAGGCATGGAGTTTAATTAGAGGAGTGCTTGGAGTGGAAGGTAGATACTAGTTTAATAAACACGTAATTGTTCTGTAAAGTACTTGTAGAGACAATAAAATCTGCTAGTCGGGCAGCAAGACGCTCCGCTTCTGAGACGCTCCCGGTGTGGAATGGTGCGTGGCGGAGGACGGAACAAAACCGGAACATAGCCGCAACGCAGCACAGATGTGGCCAGTGCAAAATGCCTGTAAGCGTATGTATGATGACTTAACTAACTAAAACTAACGTATAATAGTTTTTCAACAGCAATCACCTGCTGCGATGTCACTGATAGGGGTGTGAGTTGAAGTGTAACATGTTGGAAAGTTTCGGGCCCATAGAGATTAGTGCAGTAGCAGTTTGCCCTATGTGATTTATTGCTGTTTTATTCTTTAAACAGGGCAGCAGAAGTGACGTCCATCAAACAGAAAAAAACGGGTTCAAGGTCTCAGTACCAGCTTATCTATAGATTACCCTGAACTCCGACATTCCCATGAAGAGGAGGGAGGTGAAAAAAGATCACACATGGAGCATCAAAGAATCACATTACTGATCTGGACAGTCAGCCAAACAGGTAAACAAACACAAGCAGACAGACATTTGCCAGCACGACTAACAATCACACAAACAGGTAGATAGCCTGTCAAGATGACTCATCAGCATTTGGTCACAACAACAAAGACCAGAGGAGGAGAGGGTTTCTATTTATATCTCAATCAAACAGGTAGATGTGCTGCAAACAGCATACTGCCTCTCTCTCTTCCCCTCTGGTTTGTTCGGGCTATAAATAGACCTCCACTGCTGTAGCTGTCCACTAAATCAATCTGTCTCTATCCATTTATCTATCAACCTGCCTGCCTGGCTGCTTGTTTGCCTGTTAGCGTTTTTGTCTTGCTGACTGTATTTCAATGTAGCTTGTCTCTCTCTCTCTCATAGTGAAAACACAGTGTATCTCTGCCCCTCTGTTATCTGGATTCTCTACAGACAGGCAGAAGAACAGCTGTAACGATGCTGCAATGACTCCTGAACCACTCCACAACAAACAAAATAACACACATTCTTCCCACACCCATTCCCATGTGCACACAGACTCTTTACACACATCCTCATCTACTGTTGATAAGAGACGGTTGCTGTTATGGCCTTAATCACACAAACACACACATGGTGCAACTGCAATGCAATCCCCCCTTCCAGCATGCACAGATTTACACACATGTACTAATCTATCTAGTTGATGGACATTTGTACTGGTCATAGGTGGGTGTCCAAACAGCTTGACTAACCTCTAGTTGACAGAAACCAGTGTTGTTCTTGTTCCTTGCCGCCTTGTTCTTTAGGTAGATAGAAAACCATCTCCGCACTGTGAATTTTCGCGTGCTGGTATCCATGGCAACGGGCAGACCTGTGCATCTATCCCATAATGATGAACATCTCCCTGCAGAGGGGTCCTAAGGTAGACATGCAGAAACAAAGCTTTTTTCTTTTGGTTATCTATTTGTCCCGCAGTATATCCATTGGCCCATGCTCAATGCAGTCGTCGCTTTTTAGTTTTCCCATCATTCACATTCGTTGCTCGTCTCTCTGGACGTTGTGTCCCCCCTCCGTCTCTGAGACGCAGTAGACGCCAGTAAGCACGCAGTCAGAGTTGTAACAGAGCCGTTAATCTGCGCAGACAGACAGATGGGTTGGCGGATGGGGCAGGTGCTGCTGGGTTTGGGATTGTCTTGTGTTTTGCAACCAGCTCGCTGTGTGAGGTTGCCGGGAGAGGTGACAAATACATCTGTTCCGCTGAATCAGGAGAGGTGTGTGAGAGCTCCCTCTTCACATCCTTGCCTGTGCATGTGTGTCCATCCACTGTTGCCTCTCTCTCTCTCTCTCTGCAGAAGGGATTGTCACCAGGCACATTTTGTGCAGGCTAGCTCACGACCCCTCCCTCCCTGATTATCCCCTGTTCCTGCCCCTCACCTCCCTCTCTGTTTCTCCCACCAGCATACAGTAACAGCTGGCGGGGTCACATGGTGTAACCAAGCTACCTCTCTCTGTCTCCCTCTTCGTCTGTCCCTTCTCTTTAGCTCATGCCTGACATCCAATAACACACACAGCCTGAATAAAAAATTATGACAAATGACAACATTAAAGTAGAATGTAAGTAGCATACCAGTAGAGGTCTTTGGAAAATACTGTGACTCAGATTCAGTGACATTACATCCAAATTCAATTTGAGGACAGCCATTAATGTTACAATCAATAGATTGATACAGAAGCAAGGACAGCAATTACAGAGAGTACATTATGATCTGGTTGATCACTAGGCATGGGCTTGCGAGTGTGTGTGTGTGTGTGTGTACTTGGATCTGTCACATCAGCAGCTTTGCAGAACTGCAGTGTTATATAACTAGGGAGAGGGAGGGAAATAGGGAGAGATGGGTGGGTGGGGGGGCTTTATAAGTTGGAAGCAGCGGGTAAAGTCAGAATTGCTGCTCTACCTGGGTCAAGTATCCATAGCTGACATGGGATTAAATTGATTAAGTCTCTATTAAGACTTATATAAGTCTTCAGCCGGGGTAATTCGCCTCAAACGCTCAAGCTGATCCCTAAACTTGGAACGTCAATAAAAGCAAGAGCTCATAGTGCTGTTTTCATGTGTTTGACAGGATTTGGACCACATTTAGAATATAGCTGGCATATAATTTCAGGGCATTTTAGCACTATTTAAAATGTAATTAGATGTGTTTAGTCAATCTGCTGTGCTGTGTTGTGGGAGGAGATTCAGGATTATGGACTGCTGTCTTTGTCCTGGAAGGATTAAGGCTATGTAAGGAGATCACCACATTAATATGCATACACTGAGTAGAAGAGGACAGATAGAAAGACAGACATAGTACTATTACTAATATTAATAATATAGTATACTACATGTATAGACACCACCATTTACAGGCAGGTGGCCCTTCTATATTCATTCACCAAGCTCTATTTATAGGTAAACTTTACTTTCAATTACATAAATTAAAAATGCAAATGGGTGCACTTTAATCAACATCGCATGTTACATAATAACTGATGACTAAAGGCAAATTGACTAGCTTTTAAATGTTTTATTGACATTAAAAAAATGACAGTAATTTCACACCACTGCATTTGTCCACTGTAGCTGCAATTACATTTACCATTTTACCTTTCAGCTTACACTACATTGATTTGTCTATGCACAAAAACAGCCATAGCCAAACAGCATCAATAGAAACAAGTCATTTTACAAATCAGTTGGGGATTAAACAGCATTTGCCAAAACATTGCTACATCCTTGAGAAACAAGAATTTTATCTGACATAAAATATTTGTGGCAAAAATTGTGCATAATGACCTTGCGTGACTTGACTTGTGTAATGTATTGTGTTAATTGTGGGTGGTGAGGTTTCCATGGCAAAGTACTTGGATTTTTGGACTCATATCTACTAAAAAAGAACAATGTAGAAGACTCAAGCATTTACTCTATACACCAAATACTATATTTGCTTATAGTAAATGTATAGTACTTACTATACATTGGTTCTATATTGGTTTTTAATAGGGTTGGGTACCGTTCACATTTTTATCGGTACCGGTACCTGAAATTCGGTTCTGGTACCCAACGGTACCTTTTTTCGGTACTTTCCCAACAAAATATTTTAGTTGTAAAAATAATTCCAAACCTATTTATCCTATTTACTTAGAACATTGTTATTTAGAATAGTTTACACTCTAAAGAAATTAAGCAAAAATAAAAATAAAACCCCTCCCTCTCTCCTCCCAAACCCGTCACTACAATCTATTAAATTGAATAATCTCTTTTTCTTTAATTTCTTATTCGCTGTAACTTTTATTCTTGTATTTGTATATTATTCTTGTTTTATTTTCATCATGACCATTTTTAATTGCTCTTTAATGTTTCATGTAAAGCACTTTGAATTGCCTTGTTGCTGAAAGGTGCTATAGAAATAAAGTTGCCTTGCCTTACAACCTCAGCCTGTCAGTCAGTCAACAGGGCATAGAAACCACTGTTGTGCCTGCTTGTCTCAGAGGAAGTGTAACGTCAACAGCACCGCGACCGCTTTCGCCTCGCCATTAATATATCGCAGCAAACGCTGTCTCCATGAATTTTTTAAAAACTTTAACCACACTTGAAACCACTTTATCGGCATTGCTGTGACTCACTGTGACTTCAACAAAACTGCAGAGCCGACGTAGTTCAAGTTTACTCCGTCCGCACCTCTGTGTGCTCGCATGCGCGCGTGTGTGTCGGAGCTCCGCTCTCTGTCAATATGCAGAGAGGACAGATAAGCTTGCGCTTACGCGCCCTCAGGTACAGAAATTTGGTACCGTTTGATTTAGCGTGAATCGGTCCTCGGTAGTACTGACGTAATTCGGTCGGTACCCAAAACAGTACAGAGTTCGGTACCCAACCCTAGTTTTTAACTCACAAAAGTGACCAGCCATTCTGTTTCATCAACATAGACAAACCTAACCAGGCTTACAGCACAACATTGAATAGTGGCCTATGTACTTGGCAAAAATTAGAAGATAGCTAATGATAACTACCACTAGTGAATAATGCCTGAAAGCTGTGGATGTTGTTGAAAACCAGCAGTGTTATGTAATAATGACCCTTATCCCAAAAATATGCATTTTACCCAATATTATTTGTGTAGTGATTCAACAATAGACAACACCAGCTACTGTGATTAATAGATATAATTAATTATAATGTTGAAGAAGCATTTATTTAATAACGAAAAATATTATCACCCCGCAAAGAAAGAGATGGCACTTAATAGGTGGCACATAAATGTGGTATAAAATATGGCCAGCTGTCACAATATATGTTTTGACATCTACACAACCAATAACATTAAGTAAGAGTCACCTGCAAATCTGACGTAAGGCTCCACTCATTTGCCAACAATGTACAAAGTGTCCATCTGCCGGCCCGCCTGCCTGACCTGACCTGAAGAAAAAAGAACCATGCTGTGCTCTATATCGGATTCATCTAATAGTGAGGGTCAGGAAAGGACATAATTCCATTAAAGCACTAAGTAGTGGTTGAGTGTGTGTCCTGGTTTTTGTAGGATATAAAAATAACCTTGCACAGGAGACCTTTTTCAAGTACCTGTCACAGCCAGAATTTCAATGCAGTTAAAAAATGTTTTCAGAATGCACTGATTGTGTAAGGGTATTTTTGACATACATTATCATTACAGTTATGTTCATTGTGAAGCCTGAGAAAAATAGAATTATAGTAAGTCAGTGTGTGCGCACATGTTAAATCACAGTACAGTTGATTTGTTTGTATGTTTTCTTTGTGTGTGTATAAGTAGGTTTGTAGTGTGCTGCTGCATTTCAGTTTGCACATGTATGTGTTTTATGGAAGAGGTGGGTAGTAAACTGGCATATCATGGTCACACACACTGAACCCAGATGCCTGGTCAACCGCAACAGGATTGTCCCAGTCTCCCTTAGATGTTGTCTCCATTGTAAACTGTTTCTCACAGTCCAGGAGAGTGAAATCAGGGTTGAAACAGATCTCAATCTGCCCCAAAATCTGGAAATCAAAATTCTGTGAAACACAAAAAGACACCATTTAAAACATAGCTTAAATACAACCATACCTGACACAAAAATGCACCTGAACATTGCTGAAAAGTAGGGCAATGCAAAACACAAACAGCAAGTCATGATTTCATTATTTAAATGAAACTATACCTTTGATGGATGGACACATTGGATCTTAGGTTTGACGCTGTAGAAGTTCTCTATGACTCCTTCAATTTGTGAAAGCTACACAGACACATTAGGAGCGGAGAGAAAATCAAAAGTGAGAAACAATAGTATTAAAACACTATTATAATAATGAGTTACTTTCATGCTTTATTCCTAACATAACAGATATTTGAGATTTTAATATACCATAATTTGACGTTAAAATATAAATAGACCTACTTTGTAGTATTTTTCTGAAGGGGTGATGTCAAACTTCTTCAGGATGCTACAGTAACAGAAACATTTATATTTAAAGCTTTGAGCTGTTTAGGCTTTCATCCAGAGTGAATTAAAATAATTATACAACAGTCACATTCTGAAATACACTGTGGACAGCAAATATATGCAGGGTTAACAGTTGATCAGGAACATCAAGACAATACTAAGAACTAGAAAACGAGACATTGTTTCTGAGGAAAGAGGTGTGTGTGTGTGTGTATCAAAAAATTATTAATCTTTCGGTGCCAAATTTCGGTTTGAAAAGCGTCTGAGCGCATAAGCGCAAGCTTATCTGTCCTCTCTGCATATTGACAGAGAGCGGAGCACACACACACACACACACACACACACACACACACAGTAAACTACGTCGGCTCTGCAGTTTTGTTGAAGTCACAGTGAGTCACGGCAATGCCGATAAAGTGGTTTCAAGTGTGGTTACAGTTTTTCGAGACAGCGTTTGCTGCGAGATGATATTAATGGCGAGCCGAATGTGGTCACGGTGCTGTTGTTTTACACTTCCTCCGAGACAAGCAGGCACAACAGTGGTTTCTCTGCCCTGGTGACCACTGACAGGCTGAGGTTGTAAGGCAAGACAACTTTATCTACAGCACCTTTCAGCAACAGTTTATTGTTAAAGTTTTGTGTCATTATTGCAGTTTGCACTAAAAGCTCTTTGTTGTTTACATTCCTTTGCATTTTAGTTAGTTCAATATTAGTCTGTACACAATGTCATTTATTTATTTATTATGTATAATATGTTCATGTTGTGGCAAAAAGGTTTCTCTTTTTTTGTTCATTTTTAAAGTTTGGACTGATACCAATCCTGAGTATCTGACAGGCGCAGCCCTATCCAAAAGCACAACCAGTTTTATTAATGTTACTCTGAGTGAGCAGTGTTTTTTTTTATTTTGATAACTGTTTTGATTCACAATTAAGGTGGAAAATAAAAGCTTTGTGTTTAATGTATTTTTGTTGATGTTGAAGTGGATTTTAAAACATATGGTAAAAAGTATCGTTAAGGAACTGGCATCGAAACTGAGGCATCGAAATTGGCCCCGGATTGAAAGATTTTGAATGATGCCCAGCCCCCCTGCGCACGCGTGCGTGTGTGCGTACCTGTCCAAATCCACTTTATGGTATAGTTCCAGTGCCTTGCTGAAGTATTTATGTTGACTATTCAGAGAAGGTGCTTTGGCTGCACATGTACCATGTTTGTGCCACTCATACTTCCTGTTGAGACAGACAGACAAACAAACAAATAGCAATAGTTTTTACAGTGATTATGTTGAAAATGTCTTTATTAGGAGTAACCCCTTGATTATGTACAAAGTGATGCCTACATGATGATAATCTCAAAATGCTTGATAATTGTATGAATTTGGAGAACTCTGAATCTGATCCTGTAGTCAGAGCTGGTTAACTATACATATCTGAGCGCAGTGTGCTTGTCACCAACTGTAATCTATGCATGCAAATTGATAAATGCATGACGCTGCATTCTATTGTATTTCCAGAGAGACTACATATACTATACCATAACATTGTGCAGTAGAGTATCAGGAAGACAGAAATGGCTATATATTGCCGTCACAGAAAATAACGTAGAAGTAAATGCTTATAGCCATTAACAGGATTCTAGAACATACCAAACTAAAAAAGGTTTCATAGATTGATTGATACAATACCAAAAAGAAGCAGACAAGGGGTTAAGCAAGTCAGGCCAACTCGTCTTCATGTCTGGAAGCAGGTCCTGAAAACACAAACCCCAAAACAGGTGTTTTATCTATCAGTATACAGTACACGCTAATGAAAAGGAGAAGAAAATAAAACATAAATTCCCCTTCCCAAATTCTCTGATGTCAAATTTCACTGCCTGCCTCTGTTTCGTGTGCTTTAGATTAAAAGAGTATTCTCCCGTTTATTCTTAGTCCTGCCAATTGTCATCGGTGTAACCGGTGTCAGTTTGTTCTTCTTGATGAATTAAAGTGACTACTGATTTACAGAAATAATATAAATGACTTTACAAGAATTTACACCCAGTTGTTAAGACACACTTAGTCTTAACAGTGTTGTACCTCTATTTGAGAAGAGTTGAAATGCCACGATGAATTGCAGTCAATCCCTTTATCTGGCCTGGAAAACAGTAAGAGTCACAATATTGCCCTGTGTTACTTATTTGCAGAGATAGAGAGAAAAAAAACAGGCAGCAAAAACTGGTATTAAAACAAACTAACAATAGCTTTTTCAAAAGAGCGGTTTTGGCATGCGTTGGCAATTCTTTCCCCAAGTAGTATTGCATTGCCAGACCTATCTTACTGCTTATCTATTCTGGAAAAGGAAAAAAACCAAAACGCTCTGGCTTGTTTGTATTACTTTAAACTAGGGCTGTCAAAATAACACGTTAATTTCGATTAATTAATCTGAGAAAAAATAATGCGTTAAAAAAAAATAACGCAGATTAATCCATTCCATATTGAGCTTTGACCCAGAGCTGTCCTAGCACCATTGGACTGAAAAATGAAGGCGGGAGACGAGAATGTGCTGCCTGGATCATTGACTGGAACATTTACTTAACATGTAAAAATCTTCTTCCTGAATAGGGTTGGGTACCGAAATCCAGTGCTAATACGGCACAGGTGCCTTCATGACCTGTATCTACCAGACCGAATACCAACGCAGATTTCTCGGTTGCTCTGAAACAGACGTTACAGGCAACAGAAACATTGCTGCACGTGATGCTAGTTAACGCTCAAGAGCAGCTAACGTTAGCCTACCGCTAGCTAGTAGCTGGATTAAACACGGTTACAATGCTGACAGCTAACGCTAAACGGTGTAAAGTGTGACTGTATTTTACTGTAGAGGATTCAACACCGGGATGTAACAATGTGCAGCTGCCGTTGTTGGAAAAACACAGACGGTGTGTTCAATGACACTGGTAACCTACAGTCTCGTGGTGCATTCAAAGTTGTTGTTAAACGCCCTTTTCCCATCTGGTGGTTGTTTTTGTCATTCAACAGCAATTTACTAGTGAAATAAGTTATTGTTATAGTTATTACATCATTATTAAATTATTTAATTTTGACCATATGGCCTAGCAATAAACAAGCTGTTCTTTAATGTTGCTGACTGTTGTTTAGTACCCTTCTTTTTTTTCTTTACTTTCTTAAAAAGTATCGGTTAAGGCACCGGGCAAAAATTATGTATGCAATTAATTTAGAATAATTAATCACAGAGTATGTAATTAATTAGATTTTTTTTTTTAATTGATTGACAGCCCTACTTTAAACCAATCAAAACCAACCCCAGGCAGCGCTAAGACCCGGATGCAGCAACGGTGCCTTTGCAAAATAGATAACGACTTTCCTAAATACAATAGTGGCAAAAATGTGCTACGTCCCTGTAGTAAGTTATGAGCTGGATTTTATTCCTATTATATATATATATATATATATATATATATATATATATATATATATATATATATATATATATATATATATATAAAGTGGTAATACCTAATAGGTAGTGGTTAAGTAACATCTGCCTTGCTGATGAAGAAAATAAGACACTCATATCTGATTAAAAAACCACACACACACACACACATACCAGAGTCCATGTAGTGTCCAGTAGCTAATGTTGGGATGACATGCTGGGTGTTCCATCTGAAATGTATGAAAATTAGTATCATTATTCCATCTGGACACCAAACACTTAATTCTGTTATTAAATAAACATTCACTAGTCAGCTGGCAGTGCCTCATTGAGCTGAAAAACAAAAATCTGTCTAAACCTCAATAAAAGGTGCAAAGATAAAGAAAAGTTTCTATAAAACCAAAGCGAGTTTAGTAGCTACAAGGACTGCAACTAATGATTATTTTATTACTGATACTGATCAATTTTGATATTCTTAGATGAGCCCATGAATTGTGGGTGGTGAATCAAAGCAACACTAGCAATGGTTTACTGTTTGCACTTGATAAAAGACTTGAGCGATTGATGAAAATATATGTCTTGAATATTGTATTGCCAACCACCTAAAGTAAAAAAGTTATTTTGTTTCCCACTAAGGAATGTCACACTGAAGTGGAAAGGGGAACTGCAGCAACTCCGTGGCTTTGCAGTTAAGGATCTACATGTATCTCACTTCTTGGTTTATTTTAATTTTTTTTGTTCTTCCCAAAATTGCCTCGATAAAACTATCTTCTGAGAATGTTAGTTTGTCAATCATTAGGCAAAATGAGACCCTGAGCTAACATTTTCAACCCCAAACAGAAACTTGTCGTACCAAGACCACAACGTTGCCAAACCTTTGCTTCTGACACACAGCCAGGCATGTGATACAAAACCACGTCACTGAAAGGTTTGAACGATCAGAGAGGTTCTCTGAAAGCATAAAATGCAAGGAAAGTGCTGTCAAAGCTAAATATTGTGACTTAAAACCAAGTTTAAAACCACATCTTCTGTGTTGAACAGAATCTTGCCTAATCAGGCCAAATTGTTGAGACACAGTCAGTCTCGTGATTCAGACAGACATCACATGACATTTAAGGACTTAATGTTGACTCAGTGATACAGTATATATGTAACATTCTGGGGCAATATAAGAGGGCAACATTGTCTTAAGATGGGATACCATGTTATTAATCAATTTATCATAATTGTTGGATGAATATTATCTATCTATACTACCTTCAATTTGTCACAACATGGTTACAGCAGGGTTATATTAATCTTGGCTGGTGCAGAAATGGATCTATCAAGACACAGACATAATCATTTGGCTAAAGATATTGCTGGACTAAGAATGATGCACACTAAAGTTTATTAAACAACGAGATGACTGTGACTGACTACTCAACCACAGGCTGCTGACAGTGTAGATGCCCATCATGATTAACTGAAAACCTCTCTCAAAACATATCTAGACATTTAATATTAATCCGGTTGAATATTAAACTACTGTAGGGCTGTCACAAACGATTATTTTTTAAACGATTAATCTAGCGATTATTTTTTCGATTAGTCGACTAACGAATTTTTCGATTAATCTAACAATTCATTTTTATACAAAAATAAAAACTTAAAGTAAACAGAGCAAGTGCAAAAAGAGTAGCCTGTATTTGCTTTTTTTAACAGAAGGTAAAATAATGAAGAGGCTCTTGTTTAACATCCAAGCTCTTCTCCCTTTAATTTAACTTTAA
The DNA here is from genome assembly GCF_031162955.1 of Sander vitreus. NCBI lineage: Eukaryota > Metazoa > Chordata > Actinopteri > Perciformes > Percidae > Sander > Sander vitreus. Next base: position 26,492,911 of record NC_135855.1, read on the forward strand.
TTATTTGTATCTAAAGGCTGGTTAAGCACTGTAGGGAGGAGAAGTTGGACAGTTTGCTTTATCTCGTTCCAGTGATTGGCACATCTGGGTGATGGCGTCGGATATGCGGTAGCATGTTAGATGTATTTCCACTCACATACCCAACAACTGCTGAACAACGCGGACACACGGTCCTCGTCTTATCCACCACTCTCTGGCCTGTAGCCTACTACTGGAACTGACCCGAAGACCGAAGATTTCGAGGCGGGGACAGCACCAAGCGGGAGGGCATGAGACGAGAGTGCATGACACGGGAGGCTCCAGGCTGCAGCCATACAGTCTCAAAGTTTTCCCAAACTTGCGATCTTACAGAGGCTGGCAGGTCCTCTAACTCTTGTGGGTCGCCACTACTTGCCATACTCGTCTTTTCGTGCTGCTATCTCTCACTCACTGGACCGTCGACCTGACAAAAAACTGCATGTAGGTGGAGAGCTCGGCTAGCTTCAGAGCTAAGGCGCGTATCTAACAGTAGTTCCGCATTACATTAATTAATTTGCACGCAAGTTTTATTTATTTATTTATTTTATTTAGTGACGCGTCGACGCAAATTATTTGTGACTACGTCGACGAATCGTCCCAGCCCTTAACTATTGATTTAGGGACTTAAGTAAGCAACAGCCCGGTTTCATCCTACAAGTGAAAGAATAACTAATAACAAATCTGGCTCTGGTCCAATGAATCACAGTCCTTTTTCACAGCAGATATTTTGACTTGTCTTCATAGGAAAAGCATTGGTGTTACTAATAACATTGATGATGGCTCCGTGCTATTCATGCAGCTAAATGGCAATCATCAGTTTTATTATTTACATCTGTGCTTTTCCTACTGTGATATGTCAAATTGTTCTGTGAATCAGCCCTATTGCATCTTTAAAAAAGGTCCAAATGTCAAAGACTAAATAAATAAAGGCAGGAAGAAACTCACACTACAGAAGGTGCTGGGCCAGTGGTGGGTCAGGATCAGTTTGGTCCACATGTGTCTGAAAAACACGCACACATACATTCATTTTTAGTGGAGTCTAGTTTGTTTATTATTTATACATAATGAGGACACAACGTTATCTATTGAGAGATCATTTCATATTTATTTTGGTAATTTAATAGACCTACAAACAGAGAGGCAGGACATAGCAGTTCATTAGACCATCTACCACCATATCCATCTATATGTACAGTATATTATTTTTTTGTACTTACGGGGGTGAAATCACAAACGTGGATGATAGGGCTGCTGCCAGACAGAGCAGAAGAAGGGAGCAGAGCCTCATGTCTGACCTAAAAGAAGATAATAGATTTGTCAATTAACAGCTGCTTTTATGCAGAACTCAGTATTAAATAATAACCCAGGCTCCTGCAACATCCACATAACATTTAAACAACGCCCAGAGTATAGAATCAGACCATGTACCATGCACTACACAAATTGTAGATGTTAGGCTGGTTCACTGAGCAAGAAAAACAGGTTCATGCACACAGTGGTAGACAAAAGTATTACCTCAAATACACAACCACTAACAAACTGCATTTGAAACCTTATGCACACATATTACCGGGCCAGTTTAGCAAAAAGGGGCTACCCTAAATCACATGAATCATGGTGGCAACAATTGATCTAGGCTATTTAATGATATAAGAAATTATCTAATTATGAATCTGATAACAGCGATTATCAAAGGGTCTCTCAAACGGTGCAGTGCTGTGTCATAGCTCAGGCTGAAGTTCCCACATGAAATTGTCCAGTTTGTGGCACCAAAACACGTCTGCGAAACGTGCTCTGCTACAAGCAACAAAGTCAGCAACAATGGCAAACACGTAACGATATTCATTTAGCTTACTTTCTAGAACCACAGCAGCAACCGTAGGAACACACTCGGATTGAAATACAACTGTAACTTTAGTTAACGAACAGATGACGACCGTATTTAGCTATATCTATGGATGGCGACGGCCAACTTAGTCAATGGTCAGGCACAACAAATTAACGTTTTTGGTGGCTAATCTGAAGCTACAGTAACGTTACGTACCTAAATGTGTAAACACGTTAGCTAAGCTGATTTTAAAACTCGAAATAATATATCGTAAATTGGACCATTACCCAATAAGTGAACGTTACAGTCAGAGCAAAACGGCTACAGCGTGAAACTGAACTTCAATTTAACCGAACAGGCTCAGCCGTTTATTAAATGTCTCACCTTGTGCCCGATATGTTGCAACGAAGATTTGTGGTGGTTACTCAAGCGCCGTGCAGTAACTAGCAAGGTAAGTAGATTACACAGGACAGAGTACAAGGGAGCACTCTGTTGTTTACGTCCCGCAGCAGATTCCCTACCTGTCCGCTCAGCCAACTGTGAGCGCCGTATACGTCATGCGTCATCACGTGATAGGATGGGTGGCTTGATTTATTGTCCGGAACACACCGGCTGCTTCTTGTCCAAAGCCTTTTAGTGATGTTTTGAAACTAGGTTTGCTGGTAACACTGTTCAATCGTTCCCATCAAGACAATTTGTACTTCAGTGTACCATGCATAGTTTTAATCACAGCATTTGCTAAATTTTGAAGCTCAAGCTGTGTCTATAAAGTGTGTCAATAGAGAATGTCAGTTTAGCAATGCCTTCACCAAAAATGACTTAATTAATCTGTAGTCAGTTAAATTAACGGGGTGTTCAATAACCAACCATCACAAAATAAATGATTCATAGTCATTAGTATTTGCTGGGTGTTATAAAATAGAAGTTGATATAATTTTCGGTCAAAAAGCCTCAAATCCTGGTCAGTGTAAATCCAAGATCAAAATAGTGCTTATGTGTACTTGATGAGTTTCAGAAAAGGGTGTATTCTAAATGGTCTAAATAGAGAGACAGTCAGCTCAATGTATGTCTATTGCATGCCTACCACATTCTTTCTTCGGATGAATATTCAGTCAGGCATTTCCTTGTGCAAAGTGCTCTGCACTAACGATTCATAATTTAAAGTTAATCGGACAGGCTTGACTTATTAAATGTATGAAATGCCCAGGGGTTCCTTTTTAAATGACTCATTATAAGCCAATGTGTAAAATTAAGCATGCCAGGGGTCTCATTTATAAAACTGTGCGTAGGATCCTTACTATAAGTGTACGTACGCCCAAAAGCCCAAAATGGCTTATGCCAAAAAAATGTCAGATTTATAAAACCGTGCGTACGTACATCTGTAAGCAATGTTCCCTTTATAAATCACAGATTACCTACAAGTGTGCGTACGTGAATCAGCCTCTTATCCCGCCCTGTACACGTCCATTTTTAACCATAAATAGTCAATGCAAAGCACCTCGTGAATGCTGATAAGTATGTTAATGACACTGGCAGTCACCGAATCATGCCGAATCATGACGACTGGCGGAGAAAAAGCAAAAAACCTCTCAGACGCTGGTGAATTGCTGCCAATTGAATTATGATTTCGGCCTGTTGTCGCACAGTGTAGGGAAACCTAATCTATAGATTACCTTTATTAATAATATCTTCCAAAACGACAGGCATTACGGCACTCGGGGACAGTTCGATATACCAGACCTATATGATAAGATTTAACATAACTACACTGTATATTATATCCAAACAAGCCTTAGTGATAAAGGTGAAGATTATATATAATATTTATTTAAAAAAAACAAAAAACACTTGCTGGCCATTTCCCTCTGGAAACAGACGGTTTCCCCCAGAGTGGCGAGAACCTGTATTTGGACCGGGATGGCACGGTTCCGGCGTGTTGCCCTCTCTACTGGACCCAATTCAGTACGTAGATCCAAGAGCGCAGCTTTATGGAATTTAAATCGGCATATTAGCCAGTCATCGTCATGGTCCCTGAAGCCTTTTTCTCTACTGATTCTTCCATTGGGGGTTAGTCCTCCTGCAGGGCCAGCGGTGCCATCATGCAGCATTACGCACGGGGGTCACCGCAGTATTAATATGTTTACAACAATTAGAGTGATTGTAGACACCTTGCCAAAATCACAGCATCAACTAGTGGTACCCCCCCCCCAAGATACAATTTGAAGACGAAAGTCTAATAGGCAAACACACTTTTCTTCATGCAGGTTTTGTCACGAACAGTATTAAAGTGCGGACCGATAACGAGGACATTAAGTGTAACGATTGCGCGAGAGCTTAACGGCTGTATTTCAAGACTTTGACATTTGATGATATGTGCACAGTATTAAAGACAGATATTTAGTTATTTACACTGTGTTCTGCCGTTATCTAATGCTAGTGTATTTAAATGCTATCCTGTATTCCATGGAGTCGGGCCGTCTCATCCTCCTGCGCTCCGTAGCGGACAATGTGACGGTGAGACAGCAGCGATTTAATATTAACGGGTTTTGATTTAAGATTTGATTTGTATTTTACAAGGTGTTTATGGAACAATTATCACTCAGTATAAGCGCAAATAACACTGCTGGATTTAATCATCATGGCAACATGGATGATATGGAGTGAAGAAATGTGCGTGATGCATTAATACTTGAAAATATTAAGAGTAATCTTTATTCCCACATGTACTTATTGCAGTCTGACTTCAGTTCACCACCTCACCATCTGCGTCGCCAATTCCCATTGTCTCCAAAATGTGCGTATGCATGGGTCAGAGTTTGCGTGGAGGACCGCACATTCTCCCGTCAAGTTTGTTTTTTATAAATCACAACCTTTGCGTGGGAAGTGGCGTACGCACATTTTCAGCCCCGTTTTGTGCGTACGCCACGTTTACAAATGAGACCCCAGGAGACTAAAATGAGAGAATAATTCATCTTGCTATATCTCCAGGGACTGCAATGTCCAACCTCATTACCTTGGATCACTGGCTTACCAACGCCTCACTGTCAGCCAACAACATAATGTACTAAAATTATAACTAGGCTTTGGTTACAGAGTGTACTACCACATGTCCAACAGGGGGCTCTTTTCGACCCCAAGGACAAAAAGAGTTAAAGATTACAATAGTGCACACAATTACAATGAATCTAACATGGAATGTCTGAAGTTTTTTTTAACCTTTGTCGATGTAAGACTTTCAAAAAAAATGTTACGGCATAATACACCATTAATAAGTTAACAAGTCATACGTATTTCTCATTTGTCTATAGTTTTCAATGCAGGATTTTATTGACTCCTGATACCTCTCACAGTTTAACCATAATAAAATGCTTTTAATATGGTTTGTATTTATAATGTATTATAAATTAATAATGTATTTAGCATACATGACATTTGGAATTTAATCTCATAAAATATTTTTACATTTTCAAATGTTATTATGAAGGTAATGGAGATGGGACCTTGTAAGTTCAAAACCCAAGCTAGTTTTGTTTATTTATTTATTTATTATTATTATTATTATTTGGTTTCATTGCTCAAATTCATCAATTTGTATGTGGGGTGGGAATTATATAGTGGGCTTATAGGAGCGCTGGTTTGAGAAAATGTGGGTCTGGGATGACTTTGTTCTAAGAAATAGTCAAAATAGACCGTTGTGATTACTTCATAAATGTTCGGTTGTAATACACATTTGTGCTAATAACATTTTTGAATATAAAAAACAGGCTAGATCACTCACTCACTCACTCACTCACTCACTCACTCACTCACTCACTCACTCACTCACTCACTCACTCACTCACTCACTCCCAAGATGCCATCCTGCCTGCCTCTCTCTTCCCTTTCTCAAATGTAGCTCAATGTTGTTCCATCATATGATTTCGCCTCAGATGTGAAATGTGTTTCCCAGTTCCTCCACCGTGTCAGGAATAGTCTAGCTGTAACTGTAGCTAGTTTTATAAATAGGCCGTGGTAAAAGTTCAGCGACATGCGACACAGTGTCTCAAGAAGTTTCTAAGTGCAGATGGAGAAAGATCCCCGAGAGGGACTTAAGTACTGTTTAAAGTGCAGCTAGAACAATTTGAATGTATATGTGAAACAGCTGTATACTTTAGATATAAATTGCAACACAGAATTTAAAATTGATTTTCAGAGTTTGAAGGTGCATGTTCTATAAGCGTTGAAATGCCGTCTTAAGTATGTTTTATTATTCAATAACTATGCCATTGTAGAATGGAAGAAAATAAAGTGACCAGCCTTGTTGCAATGTGGTTCTTGATTAAGCTCACCATCTTGCTGCCTTTTCTGTAGAGCTAAAAATGTTGCTTAAAAATGTGTGGTGCTGTCTCCGATAACAGATTCCTTGCCTTCTCTAGATCAGCTGGTAAACCTGAATAACCAGTTGTTTAGCATCAGTTGTTGACCTAACATTCCCGAAACCAGCAATTGGGCAAACTAATAAAAAAAACTGTAATGGGCAAACTCTGTTAATCAAATAGTTTACTGGTTCTAAGGGCACTGAGTCTTGAAGGATACTGGTTATATATAGGCAGCTCTCTTTCCTTATAAGGCCTCAGGGAGAGGCAGGTGGGGGTCGGTTGGAGAAGGTTGGTGGTTTCGTTGGCCTGGTACTTGGTTTAGGCTGACTCCCTGTGGATTCAGGCTGAGAACCGAAGTCGCTGCAAAGGAAATCTCAAGGGGTAAGAAAACTATAATTTAATCATCTTTTTGTTTCCATCACCTCTGTATCCTCAGCTTTTTATCTACTTTTGTCTCAAACTCAAGCGTAGGAGGTAAGATCAGTGGGGTGGAGGAATAGAGAGCAGATTATGGCATGACTAAGAGATGGTGCATGGCCCCTAACCAGAGCTGATAATACTTGTGATATGTGATGAATGATAGGATATATGAATTATGAAGAATGTGCTGAAATTCAATTTGAATAAATGAGTTAACCAATGTTAGCAGGGTCTGTGTATTTATCATACTTAGACTCTTAATTGTTTAAAACGGACTCCCACTGGACAGTTACATTTGGTGGGGACACCTGGGACTGTTGCTTCGGTGCATAGATTGCTGGTGTGTAGTTCTGGGACTTAAACAGTTGACTTTATTTTATTTAATTCAATTCAGGAACTTACAAATACAAATGAGCAACTGTTATGATTAAGCTGCAGAATTTCAGAGGTTTTACGGTTATGATTTAGAATTTTAGCGGTTTACTTTTACAGACAGAGAGGCTCGGGTTTCGGGTTTGGCAGGCATTAGTGCTGTTGCAGTATTAGCTGGACTGACAGAGGCAGAGGACAGCCACTGGAACTGGAGTGTAGAACTGATGGGAATAGAATAAGACCTGCCTGCAGTGAAAAATTGCCTGAGGGCAGTTTAATGCTAATATTCTTTGGGAGCAGAATGTCTTCCTATATCTCTGGCTTTGATTTTTGATCTGCTTTAGAAGGTGCTAAATAATAAATAACTTACTGACAAGGAACAATAGGGACTTCAGTGATTTTAGTGGTACAGCTCTGTGACACTGTTGGACAGGCTAGTTTACTAATCCTCAAGTAGGGTGAAGTGTGTGAAACCACAGAACATTTTCTGTAACAAATTTATAATTTAGGGGCTTTTTTACTGTACAACCACATGATTCAACCGATAAGTAGTATTGGTTCTTTTTAAGATATGGCGCCACTACAGCTTCAGTGTGCGATTCCCTTATACACCGCTGTTGTAAATATGGACAGCATGCATTTTGTTATGATTACAATACTCATGAATAAAAATTTGCCAGTCGACAACTTTGCTAACACAGGCAAACATCCAGCAAGTGCAACAACACAAGAAATAGTAAGCCAGCTAATATTACTCACTAGTCCAACAGCAAGAAGGCCGGCTTCTTGCAGCGTACCCGCTTGCGAGAACAGCCGATTGGGGTGCAGAGTAGGAATGATAGAGGCACCATTCTCCCCATTACAAGTCAGTGAATCATCAAATGATTTTGAAGCTGTCATTTTAAGGTAAAATAGTTACATACTGTTGATTTAACTGTTATTGTTGACTTAAGGGTCAGAGGTGGGAGGTCAGTGGTTAGGGCATTATGATGTCATCTATCGATTGACTGGCTGATTTATTGGCAATTTTGGGGCATTAGAAGTAAGTTACACATGCTGGAGCGATTGTGTCAGAGATGTGGAAACAGGAATGTCTTTGCCAGTGGAGCATCTCAGTGGCTTTCAGGGTGAGGTTGGGCAGTGAGAGTTGCTTCATGTTTCATCTGAGCTTATTTCTGGTGTCTGAGGTGACGTAAGGCAATTATGTTCCAACGCTGCTATGACTGCATGATGTAAGACAAAGTTATGCTCTTGCTTTGGTGTGTGTACTGTAGATGTCAAACATAGCAACTCAACTGTCAGTGATACGTGTGTGGCAGTTCTTTCTGTCTTTCTTTTTTTTTCTTCTCAGTGTTGTATTCATACCATGTTATGCTATCATTTCATGTTTAATTTAGTATTGTTTCAATCACTTGTCTTTAAAGTGAAAAATAACGGTATTCACAGTCCACCACTGTATATAAAACTGTAATATACAACTGCTTGTGCTGTATTTGGAGCTGTCAAGTTGATGGACCGTCTTTGGTGCAGCTGTACTGTCAGTTACTGGTCCAACAATAATCTACATCCATGTCTTTTGTTTATGTACTGTATGTGTACACGTGTGTCCGTGTTACTGGCGTCTTTAAATTGTGACAAGTGTCACCTTGTCATTCCTGAAGCAGTGTGTGACAGTGTTGCCAAAGCCATGTGTCCAAATTCCAGGAGGGCTTTTCTTTTAGCAGTGGACGAGGCAGTAAACAAAATATATTGTCCACTAATATTACTAGAGGTTGTTGCCAAGCACCAAGTCATTATTAGAGAGAAAGGACTATGTTTCTGAAGTGCCCAAAATGCTCCTCCTAATGATTAACCATCTCTTTCCTTCCTGACATTTGTCTTCATTAGACTGCATCTACTTCATGAAGTCAATTTGACGGTCCTTTAGGGTTGGTAGCCCTTGTGTTTGTGTATGTTGGTGTCACTGTGTTGCTGGTCTGACTTGTAAGTGAGGATCTACTGTACTTTGTTACCATGTCAGTCTGTGTGTGTTGTTGGTCCAACAGGTCGGTATCTACAGTGTCACCATGTCAGTGTGGACGAAACGTGGGAATTACAACCACGAATACCACCACAAACAGACCAAATATGTGGTTAAAGAATACAGCAGGTACAAGTTACACTCTAATGCTAATTATAACTGAAACATTAAGCATTAAAACAGTAGTATTGTAACAGTAGTAAGCTTTGCCTAGGTGAAAATAGTAAGGCTGACCTGGTTAACATTAAACTAACACCAGTGCCAAACTAACAGGCTCATCCTCAAAATCAATATGATAGCTGATCAAAGGAATTTAATGTAATAGATCAGTATTGGCTGTATTTAGCCAAATCCAACTTGAGTCCTTGGTAACTTAACTGCTTTCTGATTTTGACAGCAGTCAAAAATTTCAGTTAAAACACTGAAACCTAATTTGCAATGCACAGAATTGCGAGTCAGTGAACTGCACAGTTTTGATGAAGGTCCTGTATTGGGAGCATACATCAGTGAGCAGGTTGAGAAAACTGCTCTGAATTTTAATATTTTTCATATGCTTAAAAGAGGCTGTCAAAACTCAGCCAAACTCTGAAACTGATGCCTTTTTCCACAGATATACATTGGCCTCTCTGGAAAGCTGTATTATGTAGAAAAATAGTCCAGAAATCCCCAGTTGTCACTCTAACAAACTAGCTGATGGGCGCAAAAATATTTTGCTAACAGATTTTCAGTCACATTCTGCAGCTGTTTTGCGCTGCTGTGATTGGTAGAGTGTTTATGTACATTTTTGTTTTTGTGTGCTGTGTTTCATGTCTATACTTACCACTTCAAAAAAATCTTATTCTTGCTGCTGATCACTTCTTCTTGCTTCTTTTTTTTTTTTTTTTTTTGCTAATAAGCAGCTAACCAGCACACAAGTCTGACCTTTGTTTGACCTCATTTAACAAAGTGTTCAACGACAAGTGTTGAATTATTTTTACTCATGTAGCAGCAGTGCTCGTTTAGAGCTTATTTCCCTAACCGATTCTCTTTTCTTTTATTTCAAACTCAAGTAAGTATGAAGCTTGTGTTTGTAACATGCTCTTAACACTGATTGACTGATGAAATATAAGTTAACTATTGTATGTTCAAAATGATTGATTATTCTACAGACTAGACAACAATTCCAGGCACATTTAAACAACCACAAGAGAGGATTTGTTTTTTGTTCTCTCAGAAAACAGGCCTGTTGCCAGGTCTAGGCAGCCTCTCGTGGGTTGGGCCTTCGGTGACATAGTCTAGTGCTGAATGTAGGATTTGGCCATGCACAAAGAGATTGCGGAAAGCAGCAACAAATGGAGGATGTTAGGGTTAGGAGGTTAGTTCCTTTCAAACAGCTGTGTCAGCCACAATGGTTTATGAAAAAAACTGTTGTTGTTGTCAAGAAGGCTCAGCTTACAAATATGCATTTATTTCTAGAGATTATGAAGGCCTAATCATATTTTACATGCCCAATGGTGCACAAGCAGATAATAATAACCACATGTAAAGCTAATGACTCTGTGACTCTGAGATGCCATGTCTTTAACACATATGTTGAACAGTGTTCAGGTGAAATCCTGTAATGCACCCTCCTAAGCTAACCTCTTAAAAGCTTCTCTCTTTGGTGCTCAAGGATCTCTGATGTCAACCACGTAAGCCTTCCTATGAAATTGTTATTAAGTTGGTGTCTCTTAGTCATAGATGAGTGTGTGTTGATAGCCTGTAAGGTTAGGCTCGGTCAGGGAGGCTTTACTTCTCTGTCCCTACTATTGAAAGATCTTGGAAGGCGTCCTGCATTCTTAGCATGAACCAGGTTCACACCCTTAGGCCTAATATTGGTGTCGTGGCAGGGATTAAAAGCACCGGGCTTTAATGCTTGTCAGAGGGGGGGAAAAACATTTGTGAAAAATAACAGTACCAGATGGGATTGGTAGATCAGTACTGATTGACTTTACTGATAATTTAAAATGTAGGTGCACTGCTCAGAAGAGAAAGGTGAGCTGTCCTGCAGAGCTTGCTAGAGGACCCCATCTTTGCTCATAGAACTTTGGTTGTAATGGATAACCTTTATTTAAAAAAAATGTAAACTCTTTCACTTAAAAGTATTGTTATAGTTATAAAAACGGCAAGAAACAACGTGGAATCTGATCACAAGCCCTGTCAAGCACTGCCTATAGACTGCATACAGCCTATTGCACATAATGTATCAAAACAGACTAACACACAGCACTAAATTGTTATTTTGGGCAGCGCACCCTTATATCAGGCTAATGTCACATCATAAATATTTTCAACAGTAGGTACATGTTCAAAATAACATATATTTTTTAAAGAATTTACTAAATTCTCAGCCTGTGTACAAGGAAAACTGATTGTTAGCAAAACTGACTCCCTGTTTTGTCTTTAGTTCTGAGGCGATGGAGGAAAGATATGAGCACAAAACACAATCTCGCATCCAGGAAGTGGTAAGAATCTATACATTTTCCCTATCCAGACGTGCATATAAACATTGGATGGAAATTGTGTGTAATTATCTGTAGCTCATATTGAGACAATGGTAGTTGAACTACATTGTTTTAAAAAATGTTTAGGTGTAAAGTTTATTAATGTTTATTTGTTATAATATGGTACTATAGTAATAGGATAATAAGGCAATATGGAGAGTGTGAGTAAGAGCAGTATATTATTATGTTGCTTAAGCTATTGGGATTCTTGTTTCCCTGTCTAGGTAAGGACAAAGATGGGGGACAAATATGTGCGTGAGGAGCCTATGATCAGGGGACCGAAGTTCCTTGTCAGACTCAGATCTCACACCGTGTTTGAAAACACTCCAATCAAACTCTTCTGTACTGTTGGGGGCTTCCCCACACCGGATGTAAAATGGTGAGTACGAACTAAACACCTGTTTTTCTTTTAACATGGTAAACTTATACTAAAACTAACTAACTTTTTACTCAACTGTATACTATTTTATGAGAAAAAGTTGGCCTAGCATCTCTCTTTCTTTTCTTTCTTTTTAGATATGATAGTAATTTGATTTGATATTAACAGTGATATTATGAAAAAATGCTGCTAAAAATGTTGTCTATTATGGTTCCACGTCTTGATGCTGGTCAGCAGTAATTGTTCTCTATTTCAGGTATAAAGATGGTGTAATCCTGTCCATGTCCTCTGGACAGTACCTGGTTGAAGCTAAAGGTGGAATCCATTCTCTGGAGATCCCAAGGTGAAATAAGTTTAAAAAAACCACAGACTTTAAGATAATTTAAAAGGTCCCCCGTGGATGTTTTGACCACTTGATAAGCTGGTTTTCATATTAAAAGAGGTACTCCACCAACTTTGCTCATAAAGGGTCTGTTTACTTGACACGGTTTAAGTACTAAAAAAAGTGAAAACAGTTGTATAATATCTTCTGTGGCTCTGGAGGGAGCTTTGTTAAAGTCAAAATTCAAATGAACTGCAGATTTGAAGTTTAAAAGATAAGGACGTTTATAAGGCAGAACAGGTCTAATGAAAGATGCTTTTGAATTGCATTATACAAATCGTAGGATCTATTGTTTTTGAAGCTTGGCCTATAATAGGGATTAAACGTCAGGATATCTCAGCCTCTACTGCACCAATTCTTTACTTCAATTATTTTTTTAAAATGAGTCTTGCAAGTTCCCCAACTTTATATAAGTGCAATACTAAAACGCTGGAATAACCCTTAATTGCATCTTATTTTCTACTAATCACGCAGCAGCTTACAGGAAACATGATACACATTTGGGCTGACTGTTTGTGGCAGTATAATGCACTATTAAAGACAGCAATGCACCAATAAAAGAATAAAGAGAAGACTACAAGCAGATGTAAACAATGTATGTCTCTAAACATTTAAAGCAATGGTTTGGCATTTATATGTTTGTTAGGCTTTGAGAATACAATTGCATTTTTACTGGGTTTGTAATTCATGACTCACTGCTACACATAACTATTCATGACACTTGCCTACTTGGATACTGACTACCTTATCACCTATCCCAAGACTTTGTATTCTTGTCAGTCCCATCAGGGTCGCGACACAAATTCAAACGTCAGAGTCAGCTGACTGACTGCTCTCCCTCCAGTCTTAGGAAGCTCAGCTGTTCCGAGTGCTGACCTCAGTGCTACGTGATCCGCCAGGATTCTTTCAGTCATCACTCTCTCCTTGGATCCAGTCACCTTTAGCTCCTTCTGTCTGTTACTTACACATAGTTCAGCCAACAGCAATTCATCCTTTAAAAAATACTCCTTAACCCCATCACCCTCCTAAGTGGTCTACAACTCACATGACTATTAGATAGATCACCATTTGCACTGAATGCTGTGGGTTTTAAGTGAAAAATATGTTTTAAAAATAGGCTGGAAGACATTGGAGGATGGTTCATGACAGACAGAGAAAATGCAGAATCCCCTCCCCCACCATGGCATTCCTGTACACCCCCTCTTACCATCCCTTCTCTCTCTCTCTCTCTCTCTCTCACACACATGCATGCACACACACACACACACACACACACACACACACACGCACACACACACACACACACACACACACACACACACACACACACACACACACACACACACACACACACACACACAGTTGCACCAGTGTCACTGTGCTTTTGAAGGATTTACTGAATGCTATTATGATTCAAAATAAGAATACATTTGCTGCTCTCCCTCAGCTCACTGCTGCAACTCACAGTAGTCACTTCCGCCAATAAATGTCAGTCATCAACTTATGACCACACCAGCCTACGCATTCTGCACGGGTTGAAATTCCCATGTTAGCTGATACTGGTGTAATATTAGGTTGTGGAAAAGTTGGTGAAAAGAGCATCAGGAAGTGAAAGAGATACAGAGAAGGACATCAATATGAAGAGACTTAAGGATAAAAGAGAGATTGAAACAAGTAAGAGATTGAACTCAGAGGTTGAGGTTGGGCTTTCATGTCATGAATGCATGGCATGCAATGACAGTGACACCAAAAATTACTTTGACCCCTGTAGCAGCCCTCTTGTGCCACTTAGTCTTTCTCTCTACATATCTCCAACAAGCCTGTAAATGCAGTTTTTTTTATGTTGGCACCATCTGAGGACAGAACTTGATTATTTAGATCAGAAGCTTCTGCAATTTGCTTGGGGCTTGCTAAGATTGTCGAACATCTGTGGTAATATGGCTCTAGAGGGAACAGAAGCAGCAACATCTCATGAAATATGATAATTTTTGTTTCAGTTTCAGCTTGCTACATAGTTACGTTCATGAACAGAGTAAGCATACATCCTTGATTAGTTACGAGCTGTGATGGCAGCGGATGAATGGTTCAAAAACACTGCAATCGTGGCTCCAAACAGGAACTGTTAGAGTGAAATGGTGGATGAGGAGGAGAATATTTCGAGCAGCCCTGTTGAACACAAGTGCTAGTCGCAGCGGCAGTGAAGTCTCCACAGCACTTGCTTGCAACAAACGATGCAAAACAGTAAGGAGATATGACCTGAGTTACCTCAAATTTGGATTAAATTGGAGCGGAACGGAGGAAGTACAGCGTGGCTGTGGCTTTTAACAATGAATATTGTTTTTAGGAGTAAACCTGCCTCCTGCGTGAAGTGGCCGTAGCTGCTACTCTATTTTCTATTTTAACGTGGGCCATAATGGTGGTACTTAGAGAGACTAATATTTTCTGAAGTGGTACATGTTGAAAAAAGATTGAGAACCACTGATTTAATGGAAACGTGCCAATCATAAGAGACACAGAAGGTGATGTACTACATCCTGCATCCTTACTGAATCTTTACTGTGCCCGCTCAGCTGCTGATTATCCCTTGCAACTTGCATTCATAATGCATTCATGTGGCAAATTATTGCTCATTTGGTGTATTAGTTCTATACACCTTGTAAAAGCAAATCCACACTGGCACTACTTCAGTGGTTTACAGTTAGTCCTGTTGGAGCAGATCCTTGTGGATATACAGTAAATCTGGTATGTAGGCATTTTTCATGTTTTTACAGATGACTGTAAACATTACTAACACATTTCCACCCAAGGCTTGATTTGGTGACTACAAACAGTCGGATAAAACCCTGACTCATGGTGTCATTTACTCATCTCTTCTAAGAAATCTTTTGATCAAAATACAATGACAGTCCTGAAAGGTATATTGACCTGAAAACTTGTGTTTTATTGTGTATTTATAGATGCTCAACTGATGATACTGCCCAGTACACTGCTGTGGCTTGTAACATCCATGGACAGGCCTCTAGTCAGGCCTCCATCATTGTCAAGAGTAAGTCCTGAATACCCTGTATCTGATGTTATAATGTGATGTTTATCATACTGTCCCACCAGAACATGCTGATTGGCAAGTCTGAATGCAGTAAAGCCAGATTTGTCCAGTTCTGGTTTGCATTACCAATTCCAAGATGGTATCTGTGGGTTCTATAAAAGTCTTGAAATATCTAAAAAATGACATCCAATTATTGGAGGTCACATTTTCAATTTACAATGGCAGCTCTTAACCCTTAACTCAAGATATTTTTTGGACACAAAACATTTAATGGTAAACATAATGAGTCACAGGACCAACTCTGGCAGAGCTAAAGTGCATTGTTACTTAAAATCAGTTATATTAATAACATTTCTAGTGATTGTTAAATTTCTTAGCCTTTATTGCAACTGGCTGCTGTTAATAATGATGAACTCTTGGTATGTTTGTTTTTTATCATGTAGGGTTCAGGGAGGAGGAGGAGTCCTGTTCATATGCGTGGTTGCCTTACACAGGTAAGCATCATAATTACCACCAGCTCCAGACATGCTCCACATGTCCAGAAATGACAAGATCAGTACCACTACTACTAGGCTATAAAATATGTCTCTCTTTTCTCTTTTCGAAGTAGTATGTGAAGCAACAAGCCGTTACCGATAGGCCTGTTCCCATCTTTCTCTCATTCTCTGTCCCCCCCCAAATCTCTCAGCTGCCATGCTTCCCAAGATCCAGTACACTAAAATCAACATTACTTTTCTGGAGAAGTTTGGGCCAGTGTTTGCCACTGAGGGAGAATCTGCCAGTCTGACTGCTACCATGACCCTGAACCCCAACCTGGCCAACCTGCAGCCTGAGGCACAGTGGTATAGAGATGGTAATTGTTATGAAGTAGCATTTTATGACAAAGTAATTAGACTTTTATTGCTGGTAATATACACAGTCTGCCACCGTGACTACCAGACCCAATCTATTCGACATGAAGCCAGAGGCACAGCAGTGGAAAAATGGTAATATGTTACAGACACCATTTTCATTGCTAACTAATTATAATGAAAGTAGTTAAATAGACTCTGGCGATATACCCCCAATTTATGAGTAGTTTAATTTGCTATGTGTGTCTGTAGACATTAAATAAAAGGGACCATGTGGGATAAAAGCAAATTGTAATCAGGTTCATCTTTTATATTCAAAATCACTACATGCAGTCAAACCTAATGAATGTATAGATATTGCTACATTAATTAAGAATGGAGGTTTCTAAAAAAAATTATGCAGGAAGGGGCACTGAATTTATGATCCTGTCTCATTTCCAGACACACGTCTGTTTGACTCTAAATGGGTGAAGATTGACACTGGCAGAGGAGTCACCACATTGACTCTTCCAAACCTCTTCAAAGACGATGAAGGCCTTTACACAATACGGATGGTCACTAAAGGAGGCAGCGCAGAACACAGTGCATTTGTCTCCGTCTCAGGTAACAGAGACTCATACTGGGGGTTTATTTCATTGTTATTGATTTGTTCTTAACATGATGCAACAGAGTTTACAGAACTATGTTACTATACATATTTAAATATGCGTTATATACTTACAATATGATTATTAAAATGTCACTATCACTTCCTGTGTAGATGGTCCTCCCCCAGTCCCTGGTGCACCTGGTGCTCCTATGGACATTAAGATCCACGATGCCAATAGAGATTATGTCATTGTGTCATGGAAGCCCCCAAATACCACCACAGAGGGACCAATCCTGGGATACTTTGTGGACAAGTAGGATTTATTGACATAAACACCATAAATTGTTGAACTGACCAACATAAAGACTGATTACTATACATGTAAGTCATCACATAGAGTTTGCTTGACTATCTGTACAAATGAAGGGGTTATTGTCTTTACGTACAGCACAGGGAATCCTTCCTTTTTCTCTACAATGGACTATTTTACTATACTTATCCATTCATTTTAAGTTCTACTCTACTTTAAACTTCTTTTCTCATTTTCCTGTCTCTTTTCATTTTGTAGATGTGAGGTTGGAACTGAAAACTGGACCCAATGCAATGATCACCCCATTAAGATTTGTAAATACCCAGTGTCTGGGCTGTTTGAAGGACACTCCTACTACTTCAGAATCAGAGCAGTCAACTCACAGGGAATCAGCAAAGCATCCCGCATGTCTGATCCTATTGCTGCACTGGACCCCACTGAGTTTGAGAGGCTCCATGGTGGGTTTAACTGGATTAGTATAGAGAAATGTCATCCCTTTGTCTTTATGTAAATGTAATTATGTAAATGTCTTTACATAATTTAAAGACTTGAAGAAATGTGTCCTGTAGTCACTGACATGCCAAAAGTGGCTGCTGTTTTGGTATGCTTGTATGGAATCTAAAGTAATGATTTCTGACATTATCATATCAATAAATGTCTGTTTTGCTACTTTCGCTTACTGACTGGACACAAAAGAAGTTAATCATATAGCCAGTTCATGAAAGTTTCCACATATTTAAAAACAAAAAAAGTACAAATTTGTGAATTGTACAGTATGACAGTAGATTAGAGTACATGATTCGTTTGTACCTAAATTACAAAGCAAGTAAATTAGGTCTACTGACTATAGATGTCACAAGTTTTGTTGCTCTTAGTATGTCGATGAGAGGTGGTTGAAGTGCAGTTATTCTGCTGCTCTATTACAGCATCACTGAATTATAAAAAGCTTAAAATTATGGTTTAATGTACATAGTTTACATTTTAACATACTGCAGAATTTATTGTGCGTCTGATAATTTTGCTTCACTGACCAAACTGCTTTCTAAGACTCAGTTACATCTAAGGGTCGTTGTACAAAGTTTGGTTTATGTTTGAATAATGTGCCCTTCCTTGATTAGTGCAGCCTTAAAAATGAACTTTACTAAAAGAACAATAAATGCAGTTCTGTAACTTTAACATGCACCTAAAGCAGATGATAGGTGATAATGTTGTTTTTTTTATCTTCCTGTAGCCAAAAAACTTGGAGGAAAACTAGATGTTGTGTCTTACCATGATGATGTCGAAGGTGAGTTTTTCCTCAAATGAACACATATCTATATTATATATAATCTCTATAATATCCGTATAGTATAGTATAACATCTATGTGTGTGTGTGTTTCTGTTTAGCTGACGGAAAGCCCCCAGGTGCTCCATCAGGAATGTATGCCTCAGAAACAGACAGGACATATGTTGTCCTGAGCTGGAAAGCTCCTGCATATTCCAGCAAGGCTCCCATGTGGTACTACATAGAAAAGGTAAAAAACAATGTCACACTGTCACCAATGCTGCTTCAGACCTTAAAACTACCTTTCTGGTAGTGTAAGAATGCATGTTCTTCTGTATTTGAAAGTCCCTCTCTACTCCCCCTAGTAAATCTGCAATGTAGTTTGAAATGAAGAGGTCAAAGGCTGTCGTTGGTTGCTTGTGTGCGCAAATTTCTCATACTCCTTTTTCTCGTTGGAATTCTAGGGGAGGATTACAATAATAGGATTAGTTAATCAGAAGCACAATAGAATGGTTTGAATACGTGCATTTGTATAACAAATACTGTACACTGCTTTATTTGGTCCTACAATATTGTCATTCATAAGCTGACTTTTGTGTTAAACACCTCAATTTTGGTGCCAAAGAAACCATTTAACCTCTATATGACAGTATACAGTACTATTCTTCGTATAGCATAATACATTATGTTTCCATGTGTGATGAAAATAGCAGTTTTCCTTCTGCAGCTTTCTGAACTGCACTAGATCTTATTATTGTGAACTGACTAGATTAATCTAAACAATTACTAAAGATTTGCATTAAATTCAGGCTAAAATGTAGCACAACATTGCATTATGTGTGGATGTATAGTAACATCAGGTATGCTTTTTCTCTCTCTCTCTCCCTCTCTCTCTCTCTCTCTCTCTCTCTCTCTCTCTCTCTCTCTCCCCCCCCCCACAGTGCATGGCAGACAGTGGTGCGTGGCAGCGTGTTAACACTCAGATTCCTATTCGCTCTCCCCGTTATGCTGTCTTTGACTTGGCAGAGGGCAAACAATATAAGTTCAGAGTTCTGTCTGCCAATATGTATGGAGTCAGTGAGCCATCAGAGCCAACTGGACCTATCGAGACTCAGGAACTCAAAGGTCTTTTTCTGTCAATTTCCTTTCATTGTTACAAACATTTCTACAGTGGAATAAATCCACACTTAAGCTGCTGTTGTGTTTTTGTCATTTATTCTACATATTTACACTTTTACTTTTTGTTGTCTTCAGGTGTGCCATCTGCTCCCGGTCAGGTGATTTCTACCAGGGAAACAAACACCTCTGTCCTCATCCAGTGGGCTCCTCCAAAGGAACCCAACAATCTGATTGGCTACTACATCGACCAGTGTGTTAAGGGGTCTAAGGACTGGACCTCGGCCAATCACAAACCTCACAAGAACACTAAGTATGTTTTCAACCAATCTTTGATTTTTGGTTACAGTGTTCAAAAGTGATACTCATGCATGTGATTCTGTTTGTGCAGGTTTGTGGTTAGTGGTCTGACCACTGGAGAAACCTACATGTTCCGTGTCCAGGCTATCAATGAGCTGGGTCTTAGTGATGAATCCCAGGAGTCTGCACCTCTGACTGTTAAGGCTGCTCTAAGTCAGTATTGGCATATGTTTTGAATCATTGTTATTGATGATGATGGTGACAATGATGATTATCTGCTTTGTAATGTCTCTCTGCTGGACTGTGATAATGATTTTGAAGGTTGCGAAGTACAATTATTGTAATTATAAGTATCACAATTCAGAACTGCCTTTTCAGCCCACCCCTCTGCTCCTTACGACATTGCAATGCTGAACTGTGACGGCCATTCAATGGTTCTGAACTGGAAAAAGCCTTCTCACTCTGGAGGAGCAAACATCAAGGAGTATTATGTGGACAAAAGACGCAGTGGAACAACCATGTGGAGGGAGGTTCACATCCGACCAGTCACAGAAAGACTTTATAAGGTACAATAATGTCTGCTGTTCAGTTTACCTAAAGCGTCAAAACACACTGAAGAGGGAGCAACAATTTTAGCATAAATTGGATACAAGTACTTAAGTTGGTTGTTATCTGATACCACAACAAAACTTAAGTCACATACCTACTTTCTTTTAACTAAAGTTTGGTTTTCCACATTTTAAGAAAAATATCTGGGTCAGATTGGATTACTGGATAAGAAAGCTATTAAGCAAGATATTTCATGCTGGATCAGCTTGTGTGAGTTTGAAAGGTGTCTTGCTTATTGATGATTGCCATGTTAGTAACCATGGTAAAAAATGTTGACAGGTGGAGGGCTTGACAGAGGGAGCAGTCTATCAGTTCCAGGTGTATGCAGCCAACATGGCTGGCCTCGGAGGAGCTTCTAAACATTCAGCCGACTATAGCTGTGAGGCCTGGACTATGCCGGAGCCTGGTTAGTAAATCTTCTGACTTCACACTGTCATACTTTGAAATTTGCCTAAAAAATATGAAGCTCATACAAGTATATGGCAATTATACTCATGTGTACCAAATAGCCTTGAGAATAGGGAGTAAGAGAGTGAATAATGTCATTGAATTGTCCACACAAATACAATCAAATACAAATGTGGGTTTGTGTCTCTTCTCCTCTCATTCTGTGTGTCCTTTAGGCCCTGCCTATGACCTGACTTTCAGTGAAGTGAGAGATAATTCATTGGTGGTTGAGTGGAAAAAGCCTGTCTATGCTGGTTCTGGACCAATTACAGGTTATCATGTTGAGTATGCCAAGAAGGGCACTTCTGACTGGACCACAGCCAATGAGACAGCTGTCAGTCACCGCTTCCTCAAGGTGAGAGCATCTTCAATATGGTTTATAGTTAATCTATTTAAGGGTTACCAGTATGATTATTTATCTGAATTTCTTCCATATAATAGTATCTTAATAAACTTAGCACAAAAAGTAAGGACATTTGTGTTTGGTAGATTATTTCGCTGTGGTAACAATGCTTTTTGGCAATACATCTTATACTGTTGGAAAGCCTGTTTAGTTCCCTTTCAAATGGTGCCCCATTTGTAAGGAACATGCATTTGTGGGATGAGCAGCAGCACTGAGTATGTGGGTTGCGCCCATGAAAAATTTGCCAAATCTTCTCTGCCAATGCCAAACAGCTTATTCTGCCATTGACTCGTTTGGTGGATTGGATGATTCTACCTACGGTAGTTGGATCGTAGAGTCAAAGTGTGGAGAAGACGCGGAGAACGCTATGCTGATTGCTACACCGATAGAGTAACACCTTTTGGTGGAGGCAGTGTGATGGTGTGGGG
This sequence comes from Sander vitreus, assembly GCF_031162955.1. Classification (NCBI taxonomy): domain Eukaryota; kingdom Metazoa; phylum Chordata; class Actinopteri; order Perciformes; family Percidae; genus Sander; species Sander vitreus. The sequence goes on from NC_135855.1 coordinate 26,514,574, forward strand.
CGGCATCTCCCTCACTGTAAAAACAAGGCTTGTCATCATTGGAGGCAATCTCAATGCAGAGAGATATAGAGATGAGATTCTGCAACCAGTGGCAATCCCATATCTCCAGTCTGGGACCGAACTCTATCCTCCAAGATGACAACGCTCGCCCCCACAGGGCGGGGTTTATCAGAGACTACCTCCAGAATGTGGGAGTGGAGAGGATGGACTGGTCTGTCAGCAGTCCTGACCTCAACCCCATTGAACACTTATGGGATCAGCTTAGGTGTGCTGTTCGTGCCAGAGTGACCAACACAACCACGTTGGCTGACTTGCGACAAATGCTTATTGAAGAATGGGATGCCATCCCACAGCAGTGTGTGACCAGGCTGTTGTGGCTGTGTATGGTTCTTCCACACGCTACTGAGGCTCCTGTTTGTGAAATGAATAACTTGTTAAATTGCTTTGCTTGTTTCTTCAAACTTCATCCAATCCACCAAACACCAAACGAGTCAATGGCAGAATAAGCTGTTTGGCATTGGCAGAGAAGATTTGGCAAATTTTTCATGGGCGCAACCCACATACTCAGCGCTGCTGCTCATCCCACAAATGCATGTTCCTTATAAATGGGGCACCATTTGAAAGGGAACTAAACAGGCTTTCCAGCGGTATAGGATTTATTGCCAAAAAGCATTGTTACCACAGAGAAATAATCTACCAAACACAAATGTCCTTACTTTTTGTGCTAAGTTTACATTGCAATTTGACATAAAAGTTGTGTGGAGAAATAATAATAAGTTGAATAATTGATTAGTTGATAATTAATACATTTTCATAATTGATAAATCGTTTGTCCTTTTTTTAAGCAAAAATATATTTGGTTCCAGCTCAATTGTGAATGTGTGTTGAATTTCTTAGTCTTCTATGACTGTACATTTAATATTGTTAGGCCTGTTGATCAACTTGGGCTTTAGGAAATTGTGATGGCCATTGTCTGATATTTTATAGACTAACAATTAATCAACCAATTTATCAGTAATTAAAATAATTGTTAGTTGCAGTCCTTAAGTTATGCCATAACTGTTTACATTTGTTATAGTTTTTCTTCATTAGACATGTGTTACAAAGTGTAAAAAAGACACAGAATATAATTTTATTTAACTTTGTAAAATATTATTTCGGAGAAACTTGATGCTGGTGTAATAATGTCAGCACTGCTGAAACAAGTTAAAACTGTTGTACATGTGCTCCTGATGCTACATTGTATGTTGCTTATGTTAATATGTTCAGTTCTGTGCTTCTCTATACTTTTGTCTCTCCATTGGCTCCTGTTCGCTATAATATTATTTTCAAACTTCCATACATTACATTTGAGCCTTCTGGACCAGCCTATAGTGTTCATTTGAGCCTATTGTCAATGCAGTTATACACTTATATTAAACTGTGTGACACTGACATCTAGTGGATAAAGTAAACAGTTACTGGCTGAGCAAAACTAAGAAGGTAGATGGACATGCTTGGTTTTAGAATGAAAAGTGGTAGCAATTTAATCTCATATGTGACACAGGCAAGTCAGTCACCCTATCAAAATGATATGTATTTGAGTACCGTGTAATGCAAATAATATTTACCAGCCTAATAAAACAAGGATTGCAAAACAGTACAGAATAATTATGAGTGAATACAAATTATGTGAATCTATTTATTACTAAAACGCATTGGGTCTGGGTGTTAGTATATGACACATTTTGCAGTAGCTACTGGATCGCAAAATTGATTACTGCTGTCACTTTCTCATCTGCCAAATAAGTTACCTCAGAAATCTACTGCAACCGAGTTAATGCCAGTTATTGTCAAGATTGCCCAAACTGATGACACCAGTTTAGAAAAAAAATTTAAATATACTCCCTTCACCAACGCTAGGTTGTTTTCTTGTGTGTTTGTTTCCTAGGTAACGAGTCTGGAGGTGGGCACTAGCTACGTGTTACGAGTGCGTGCGGTCAACGCTGCAGGAGTGGGTATGGCCTCAATGGCCTCTGATCCCGTGACTGCCAAGGCTGTAGAAGGTAACATTTATTCACAAATAGTAGGAGATTATCAAAAATGTGTCCTCAATTTATGAAAAAGGCATCCCTTTGAAAAGACGCAACATAGCCAATACATGGCTTTGCTAAATTGGAATTGTGCACTCTTTTTGAAAGTGCTAGAGGCAAGATGAAAGTGGGGAACGAAACAGACAGTTCTACCAAAATATAAAATCTACCAATTCCTTCTGTGCCTTTTTTTGGAGACTGAAACGGGTGCAATTTAAAAAATTGTTTGTCTATGTGTATTCAAGGATCCCAGGAGGTATCCTGTGTTGTGGATGAGAAGTCAGGCGACATTGTTCTGTCATTCGAGTCCTGCCAATTAAACGAGGGCTCTCAATTCATCTGGAAGAAAGATTATAAAGAAATTACAGATTTCTCCAAAGGAGTAGTGATTAAGACCGAAGGCAGCCAGTAAGACCACACACACTAAAATATCTGTGTGTACACATGTGAACAGTTGGATACTGTGAAGAAAATGCATTGTAAAATCTTAAATGTGCACCATCTGTCTGTCTGTCTGTGTCTCTCTCCTGCCCTGCATCGTAGTTCAAAGCTGATCTTTAAGAATGCAGAGAAAGAGGACTTTGGGACGTACTCTGTTTCTGTCACCAACACAGAGGGAGTGTCATCCAGCTATACAATCTCTGCTGAAGGTAGGATTTACCAATCACTGTGTAAGTGGGGCTCTGGTGCTTAACCACCCGGCTGAACTCTGGCTTTTAAAATGTACAGAAATTAAATCCAACACGAAAAATTCTCTCTGCATCCTAAACTTTTGAATATATTATGTTTCAGTTATTTACAGCCTAGACTGACAGATGATTTATTCCTGTTGACATACCGTAATTTGAATTGTTGCTATTATTATCTCCATCATCTCATCAGGATTACATTTAATTATATTTAATATGTGTTTCCTCCATCTGTTAAAGTTGTGCATGCAAATATCTTTCATGCCTTGATCATTGAATATCTGTACTGCAACATCCACACATTAAAACTACACTATTTATCGAAGAACTGAGTCGATGTGTAGGATGAAATCAAGATGAAAGCAAAGACACAGTGAATAAAAACAATCTCACTGGCATGTAGGCAACAAACAATTTCATTACACATCTGATGAATACTGGGGGGGCTGTGTGTGTGTGTGTGTGTGTGTGTTTGTTTGTTTGTTTGTGTGTGTGTGTGTGTGTGTGTGTGTGTGTGTGTGTGTGTGTGTGTGTGTGTGTGTGTGTGTGTGTGTGTGTGTGTGTGTGTGTGTGTGTGTGTGTGTGTGTGTTTTAAAACAGCATCTTCATGGCAAAGGGCTTTATGTCAGGAAATTTCACAATATTTTTTCCTGCTATTGCACCACTTTGCTACGAGGCTATACCATTATTATTCAGTGCACCTTACACTGATTGCTTCCCATTTGGCCTACCGTTTTTTCAGCCTAACTCACAAGATTTTCCAAACTCCTATTATACAAGGTTTGATTTCTTTCCCTTAGATCACAGGTACTTGAGAAGGATCCAATAACCAGCCATAAGAATAATGTATTGTCTTTCCCATGGCGTATTTGCTTCAGTCTTGAAGTGTCTGTGCATTTATCTGCCTCTTAAACACAATTACAGTAGTGACTTCTCCAACTCCAAACTTGGTACTTGAAACACCCGTCAAAGTACATGATAAAATTAATCTCTGTACTGTGTTTGAGATGCATTTTAATTACTTGTTTGCGCCCATTGTTGCATGAAATGAATAAGCTGTCTCTTTATGTTTCAGAGTTGGCAAAGATGCTGGCACTCAGCTATGATATCAGACACCCAAGTAGGTACCTCTGGCTGACTCTTTCAATCTTTCATAATCTGTTTCTCTTTGTCCCTTTTAATCTCTCTTCTCTCACACTTTTTCCTCTGCTCTGTCTAATCTGATTTTCTCTCTCTCTCTCTCTCTCTCTCTCTCTCTCTCTCTCTCTCTCTCCATTTATCAGTTTCTCCCTTTCATGCCTTCATTTTGCTTTGTTCTGACTCACTTTGAACCTTTCAGATTTATTTTTTCTTTTCGGAGGACATTTCTCTTATTTGATCCAAAAGTCTTACCTGCTTTTACATCACCTGCCTAACCACTATTCACCTCACCTTTTGCCTCCTTTCCCCTCTCTCTCCTCTCCTGTTACTAATAAAGTACACCAGTTTGGTCAAGTTATTAGTACATAAGTGCAATAATGTTTTTGAACCTGTAACCTTTCTTTCTCCTTCTCTCTCCTCTAGTCATCCCGCTGAAGTCAGAGTTGGCCTATAAGATTTTGGAGAGAGGCAGAATGAGGTTCTGGCTGCAGGCTGAAGAGATTTCTTCCAATGTCACCTACAAATTCTTTGCCAACAACAAGGAACTGTCTGGAGCTGATGTAAGATACACTGTACTGTAGTTTAGGGCATGGACACACATTAGGGATAAATGGAAAAAAATGACTTTCTGGCTTCAAGCTGAAAGAATTATCTGTCTTCCCCTGATGTACGCTGACCATAATGCAGTCAGCTGCATGTTGCAGCATTAAAATCACAATAAAGAAAGTATCCATATTCACAACAGCCAACTCTATTTTTCTGCAGCCCAACAAGATGGGTCATGATGTCTCTTCAGGTATTATTGAGTTCATCATGGACCATTTCACTGAGGAAAATGAGGGGACATTTACCTGCCAGATCACAGATGGAGGAGGCAAAGCACAGAGCTCACTGGTTCTGATAGGAGATGGTAAGAGAGGCCAGGTCTGATTTCTCACTACCAGCATCTCCACTGTCTTTCTTAACTGGTCAAACAACATACAATATACAGCCCTGCTACTGATGAGAAATCTACCACCTAAGAACGGTGGACAATAGCACATTTTTCCACTAAGGTTTTACAGTGGTATTAAATCACAACCATAATTAAGGCAGGAATGCCTTTTTTTTTATTGCAGCTGTTGATGCAGTATGTTGAGTCGACGGGTGCAAAAAGGACTTTTAAAAATCCTCATTTGCCTCCTTACTAATCAGTGAATATAATAATAATACATTTTATTTATATAGCGCTTTACATGGTATTCAAAGACACTTTACAGTAAAGCCAGCACATTAAGCACATAAAAAATAGATAAAGCAATGAAACGGACACATAAAACAAGCATATTAAAAGCAAGTGAAACAATAAAACCAGCAACTAACAGTGAATAATACATGAGACTATTGTAGGTGGAAGGCTAATCTGAAGAGGCGTGTTTTGATGAGTGATTTGAAAGTGTCCAGCTCAGTAGAGTCAAAGATGCGTAAAGATACGGTAGAGAGTTCCAGAGGGAGGGGCTGCGATGGTGAAAGCTCTGTCACCCCAGGTACGGCACCCCAGGATATGCTGGCAAGCCTCAGCCAGAATAAACACAGCCTGTTGAGACATGTTGTATAAAGTATATACAGTATGTGCTTAACTTACTGCATCTCTAGCATAAGAGACTACATTAAGAAAATGTATTCAGTTGATGAATGCAAAGGTGGGTTTGAAGCCGTTGTGTATGAAGGACACTTAGAGATTCAAATGAAGAAGCCTGATTTAATAAATTACGATTCTCATACAGAGGACTATTTGCTAGCTAATCCACTGACAGAATCTGTAGCAACTACTGGCAACACTTTGATCTTTTAATTATCCTGTGTTTACGTGTATCTGTATGTGCACACAGCTTTCAAGGCAGCACTGGCGGAGGCTGACTACCAGAGGAGAGAATACATCAGAGTCAAGGAGGGTAAGAAATACAAAACATCATCCACTCTTAAGCTTGTATGAGCTTCTACTCTGCTTAGCCTGAGACCACTATGTTGCCTAGGAAACAACTAATCTAATGATGAGTGTACAGGAAAGTAACAGACCTGCATTACTTTTTTATGTAAACAATATTCTTACACACATACAAAAAATAATCAAAAATAAAAATAGAAGTCACAAAATGATCATACACTTACACAATTATTAGGTCAATATGAATAAATTGTTTTGTCTTTCCTTGAAATGTAATTTCCCCTTGCGGGATTAATAAAGTATGTCTTAATCTTAATCTATGTCAGTCTATCTAAAGCAAGGTAGGTTACAATCTCCTTCAGCCATAAACTCACACAGACTATTTGCATATTTTTTCCAAAAGAGAGCAATCATTCTCCTGGCCTGAAGGAATCTAAAAGTCTACCAGCATTGACTGATTAGAATTGACAACTAAGTTCTCTGGGTGTATACTTAAAATGCATAGCTTCACTTGGAAGTGAACATTCTTACATTTTTTCTTACATCTGGGATATGTTTTGCGTAGTACTTTCCCAAAATGACTTACATTTGAGCATTCCCAAACACAGTTGGTGATAGAACCTGCATTACTTTAAGTTGAAGTTGGAACCTTAAAACTTAAAATTGACCTATTTGAAATGGCTCGCTACATGACAAAATAAGTCCCAAATGTGTAGATCAGCTACCACACATGCAAGTGTTTCCATAGTGGTATTTTGCATTTTAACATTATAGTTGTGCATATAAGGCAGGTAATATAGCTCATACAATCAAGGTCCATAAGTAATTTGTTTTTAGCTCATGTTTTCCCTGGGCCTTTCTCTCCTGCCTTTATCTACCACAGGTCCCCACTTCAGTGAGTTCCTGTCACTTCAGGTTGGAGATGACTGCTCTGTCAGTTTGGTCTGCAAGGTAATCACAGCTAAATCAATCAATAATTATTGAATATTTACACTCTAAACAAATGGGAGTCTGACTTCAGTGGATAGCTGATGTAGGGTGTGAAAATACTGTGTAATGATAAGGTCCAGATTTAAAATAACCAGAATTACACTGTCAGGATTTCTTTTTGGCTTTGTTAACATGAAGCACATAATTAAGACAATTTTGAAATGAAAGTATTGTTCATATCCCTCGAGACAGTCAGTCTGTCAGTTTAGCCCAAACAACTGCATTTTGAATAATTTAGAAAAACAAAAAGACACACAGTAAATTAAGTGGGTGGATGTTGTGACCACAGTATACACAGCAGGCATTAACTACTTTCTTTTCAAGCATCAACCATTTTTCCGAAATAGGCTTAATTTGTAGTCGGTGTCAGTGCTAAGTTAGGGTACAATATATTTATTAAAAATGACTACAGGCCAAAGTTCTCTTGAGGGAAATAGTGGATTTTTTATCCATGAGATGGGGTGACACCACATAAAGTGAACATTCCACACTTCACTGACTTGAATTAGTATCTGGTAATGAGTTATAAATTCTGAGGTGTGCTGCATTAATGGCATTGCTAACAGGTTTCTCTGAGGTGGAACTGTATATACACAGAACCTCTCTAATGGCCAAGTGTTAAATAGCCCTGTTTGCCATGAAAAGATGAGTTGCACATTGAATTTGGGACTTATAAGTGACTTTTAGAGTCAGATTAATGGGGATAGTGCAAAAATGCAATTCTGAGACTTAATTTAGGATGTGATGATTTGATAGATAGATGCTATAAAAGAATCAAACACCCCTCTTCCTATTTAATTACGTTTTTTAATGTTTTAATAATATGTGCGATTATGTTTTTATTGCAGGTTGCTAACTTGAAGAAGGAATCAGCGTTCCACTGGTATAAAGAAGACACAGAGATCATCCCTGATGTAAAGCCTGACCTGGGATCAGGAGTCTGTAAACTGCCCATTAAACTGGTAATTTCACTTTTGTAATGTTAAATCTTCTGAATTCTGGGAAACCAGATACATTATTATTATTTCTATGCAATCTATTCTATTATTATTTATACATGCACATACCAGGATGAAGCATAGTGTAGTTGCTTTACTTAGTCAAGGCATGGATGCTGTATTTTTTGTTCACAGATGTGGGTACAAACATGCTGCAACGCAAAACAATTTGGTGTTTTTCTGAGGATCCAAAAACAAGAACACAATGATTTCAGATTTAGAATTCAACAAATCTGCATTCCCTATGTCCCCTACATGATTTTATGTGTTTCCTCCTTCCTTCCTACACTACGTTATGTGTCTTCTCCAGTTTTCTCTGAAGACAGCGGGAGTTTATAAGGCCACCATCAGTGATGACAGAGGAAAAGATATGAGCCAAATTGACATCTCGGGAAAAGGTAAACATATCTGTCTTACTTAATTTATCTTGCTGATTAATTGGGGGATTAATTCACTGACTTGCCAGCTGGCTGGTTTTCTAACTGAGCAAAAACTGAAAAAGAGCTTGTTGCTCATTAAAAACTTGGGAGACAGGAAATCCAAATGATTACCCTGTATCTGTATGTGGTAAACTAATGAATTTTTAAACAAAACAAACCCCAACTTTGTTTTTTCAACTACTGTATAAAAATGGTTTTTGCCATGTGACAATTCGCTCACCTGCTGGCTGTATTTATTCCTGAGAAAATCCATTTGAATGTTCTTATGTGAAAGAACTTAGGCTGATAGTCTGTAGCACTTTAAGCTTGTACTTTTGTATGTTTTGATGGCAGAACTGAATATTACTGTCCTTTTCAGATCCTCCTTTATCCTCTCTGTAATGGAGGTTAGTACGTATTAAATCAGACCTTAAGGGAGAGATTATCTGACAGATACAGCTCTACACACCCATTTTATTTTAATTGGGATGCCACCAAAGAACATAATTTAGAACATGTAGTTATTTGGTTGATAATGGAAACAGGGATACTAAGTCACAGGGTATGGAGACAAATTAACTTTCATTTGAACTTCTTCTTTACTGAGCTTTTAATGCAGCCACGAGAGGGCAGCATCATGACTTTCCCATGTCCTGGCTCTTTCCATGACCCATGTTTTTTTGCCTCTCTTCTAGTCTTTGACGATGCCATAAACAAGATCAGCCAACTGGCTGGTGGGTATCGGCCTTTTACACACACACACACACACGCATGCACACACACACACACACACACACACACACACACACACACACACACACACACACACACACACACACACACACACACACACACACACAATTATTGTCTCACTAACACATATCCATATTAAAAAAAAGTTTTAAATATCACCATCATCATCCTTTTACCGCTGAAGGGATCAATTACATATTGTCTAAACATGACACAATCACACTACATTGATAAGAGATTAAGTAGATCCATCCCCAGGATCATATATTTATGTTTATTAAAATCCCACTGCCACACATGCACACACACACACACACACACACACACACACACACACACACACACACACACACACACACACACACACACACACATGTATCAGTGTGTGGCAGAAGTTGTCATGCTGGAGGCAGTTGGCCATCATGTGGTGAAATCCCTTTAAAATTCCACTGCGCTGTCACAGTGACAGTGTGTAGGAGCATCTTACTCCTATTTCAAGAGAAAGTAACTTGACAGCTCTGCGGCAACTGTTACAGCAGTGGTTGCAGAGGAGAAGAGGGTACATTACTGTGATAATGGGAAACCATAGTGATATGACCAGGTGGATGACACACTTGTACACTTGTAATGTGCAGTGAGCAAAGTCCCACACAGACATGGTTTAACACTCCCTTTTAGGTATAACAGCTTAAAAGTTTTTAAAGCTTCTGATGTTTGAAGCATTTTATTGAATGCAGCATACCAACAGTCTGCACTCTAAAATCTACACTCTGCTTCATTAGTACAATTCTGCTCTCCACGCTGGATAAAGGTAACATCAAAAGGGAAGTCTTAGGATAGATACTACAAATGGCTACAGATGGAAGTTTTATTTTTTTTATTTTTTTTATTCTGAGCAATAAAGTGCATCGTGCAGCAGCTATGGAGAGGCCAGGTTAATCAGCAGCAGATGAAAAATATGTATTGGATTCTCATTTCAAATGTGCCCCTCACCGCTATCACCTCCATCACCTCTAGGAGCCAGTGCAGCGGAGTTGGTGATTAAGTGCACAGCAACAGGCATTCAGCTGCAGTGTCACATGAAGTATTACACCTCAGAGATGAACATCACCTGGTGTCATGGGTAAGAAATTATATTCATAACACTACTAAGACTGCCACTACAACACTAGCAACAACTACTACTACTAAGGAAGAAAAGAAGAAGAAAATGACGACAATAACTAAAAAAGTATTTGTAGCAGTGCTAAGGAAGAATAAGAGTATTCTTTTAAGTTTGTCTATAAACATGCTGACCACAACCTTTTCTGTCAAGTTAAACTGCCGGGAGTGACAAAAACAATAAGCAACATAATGAAACTTGTGATGGCTATTGGCAAGTGTTTTCATTATCTGGGTTATTGCAGCAAAATTGACCTGTTTTGTGACAAAACTCCCACCCCTATCATTTTCTATAAATAAGCAAGGTTTTTCTGCACTTAAAAGCACTCTGTCGTACCCTGAAGATTAGCCTATAAAATTTGGAGGGAGGAGGAATAGAGTGAGAGAGAGACTGGACAGAAGAAAGATAGAAAACATGACAAAAGGGATGAAGAGAAAGAGAGAGAAAGAGAGAAAGGGGACAGGGTAGTAGAGGCTGTTCTGTTATAAAATTATTCAAACAACAAAAATTGGAGTTTTTGGAGATTGGAGATTAGATTTTTTTACATCTCCCGGCTTTTTCTGTGTGTGTGTGTGTGTGTGTGTGTGTGTGTGTGTGTGTGTGTGTGATGGATAGAGAGAGAGAGAGAGAGAAATTGGTATCCCTATGCGTAACATTAGGCAGGCATGTAAACATGATTTTCCATTACCGCAGGCGTCACCTGCTCACAAACACTACATACACACTAACCTCTCCTGTCTTCTCCTCAGTGAGACTAAACTCTCCCACAGTGACAAGATGATGATTGGAGGAACCCCTGCTATGGCAACCATGGAGGTATTATCATCTCCTGTACAATACTAAACAGTATATGCCTCTTAGGTGGATCATACATGAGTAATTTCATGACAATAAAGACCCTCAGGCAGTGGCACTGTTGCTTAAAAGTCCTCCAAGTGCCTTTGTAGAAGTGATACCAAGGCAACTTTGAGACAAATTAAACAGGGATAGCTAATGAATATTAACATCATACATTTTAAAATTCATTGAACTTAATTATACAGCGCATCTTCCTTTTGCTTTTTGTCAGAAAGCTTTATAATTGTAATTAGCCGGTACTGTAGATGAATGAACCTTTTTGTAAACCATGAAATAAAGTAGAAATAAACAACCGCACACTGAGTAGTTAATGGGTTTGTTAATTAATTGTTCCACAGGTGATTGAGCCAATGGAGAAGGATAAAGGAATGTACTCCATCGTGATCACTGACCGTGAAAACTCACATAAACGTACATTGGACCTCAGTGGTGAAGGTCAGTTTCTTTCTCTCTCTCTCTCTCTCTCTCTCTCTCTCTCTCTCTCTCTCTCTCTCTCTCTAATCTCTAGTAATAATGGGAATGGAAACAACACAGTCTCTTGTGTTTATGGAGTTCTTGGCTTCAGTCTGTAGTTTAAGACGTTGAAGCTATACTCCAACCCAAATCTAAACATCTCTCTCATCCCCGGATGCTTGGGACTGGCTGTAAAAAGTTTGCAGTACTCCTCTGTCATTTACAGGTTTTTTTGACAAATATTAGATTGGATGTCGCATTATTCCCCACATCATGTTCTGAAGTTCTGCCAGAAGTAGTGTATTTCTATTTTTACCAAATTATGTTAATTTAGCTGCTCCGCTGCGGTTGTTCAAGGAGCAAGCCACAGCCACCATTTTAGCTAGGGTTTAGTGTTTTAGTGGAGTATCGCTCTAAAAATAAAAATGAGGAAACAATTAAGTGTTTTTGTCTTTTACAGTATATGAGAAGGCCTTCGCTGAGTTCCAGAAACTCAAGTAAGACTACACTCTCAAATCCCTTTCTGTATATAATTTAGTCAGACTCACTCTGTTAATGATGAATTACTGTTTCTTTCACATTTTAACATACAGTGCTTCATCACTGCAAGTTTGAGACCTGGTAGCAAAAAATTATGTATAATGATTGGAAGGATACGTTTTGTTCATATACTGAAAACCAAATTATTCATCCTTGTTTCAAAGCACAACTGTTTATCATAAATAGATTTGGTATTTTAACTGAGTCGTTTGATTATATTTGAATATTGAAATGACCTGTACTCAAATTTAAGAACATTAATATAGCAGTAAACAACTATTTGTCATGTAAAGATATGGTGGAGTAATGGCGTCGTTGTCAGACGTTGAGGGCCGTGACAAGGCATCAGTATTTGACAAGTATACGGTGGAGTCAATCCCATTTTCACTTTAGTATTTTGAATATTTTGAGCACAGCCTTTAAAAATGAATGTCAAGTCATTACAAAGACATCGAAAGGTTGTACTGTCTTGCTTAATGTCAAGTTGCCATAACACAGAGATTGTTGTCTTCGTTAAAGTCAAGTTATCATGACAAAGACATCTCGGACAATGCTAACTTTGCATTAAAAGTCTCATAATTTACTCATAATGAACACTTAAAATGACTCATTCATGTTCATGACAGATCTTATGTCATAATAATGACAGTGTCATGTTAGTCTTATGAACACCCCTTCAAATAAAGTGTTACCAAAATGGTAACAATAACAAATGAAATTAATTTATATTTTAATCTCCACAAAACCTTTTGCTTACTAGGTCCTGTTAGAGTAAAGCCTGCAGACCCGTTCAGTCAGACAACTTGTGTTGACTTTCAAGTTGACTTTACTGCACACACAACTTACTTTACTGACCCCAAGATGAATGTAGATCCACATGCATCTTGGGTCTTTCTATTGAAATAACTGTATTTCAGTTTATGAATTTTGAACATTTCATTTTGGGTTCTTTAGCTAATTGGGCGAGAGTGAAACCCCACACACTGGGGCTGGGTATTGTTCCAAAATATTTGATACCAATACTGTGACTTTGATACCGTTTCCTAAACGATACTTTTTTAGATACCAATTTTATAAAACAAAAAGAAATTACAACATTACAACATTACACATTACGGCATGCTGCATGCTTATTGGCTCACTGATGCTGATGACATTTCCTCCTTAGGTATTAAAATTGGGTATTGAATGAAGAGGCATTTTTCGATACTTTAGAGTCAATTCGGTTGGTCCCTAAAAAGTATTGAATTCGGTACCCAGCCCTACCACACACTGAATTTTGCAAATCCATTTAGAAAAATCAATTGAAACACTAAACACTGCATGCGGAGTGGAAAATGTCCAAATCCCTTTTCTAATTAACATACAAAGAGAGACATATAAGCACAATATTTTACAAACTCATTGAAACAAGTGACATCCTGTTGCCCTTTTGATTGAGCATCAACATGCCGAGAGGAGAACAGAGTTCCTCCAGCCATCTGGTCCTGTGGCTGACCTCTGGTCCTCACACGCTGCTCCGACAGCCCTTACCTAGTGATTACAAAGCAATATCATTTTTTTTTTCATAGAAAATATTCTGTTAAGTCCCTGGGTAAACGACAGTACTTGGTGGTTTGGCACTAAACCCAGAATACCTTGTGGCAAACCATCTGACCACTGGAAACAGATCATAACCATACGTGGCTGTACTACATTAAAATGCAGGGTTACATCCTCAAATCATTATTTGTTGGTTGTTTTATTTTGAAAGACAAATTAATACTAAAAGATACATTTTAGGTTACAGTGTTGTACTCAGTACTGTATATGATAATTGTACTACAGGTTTTCTGTATGAGAGATCGAAAGACAGACCTCTGACTGTATTTTCTGTGTCTTTCAGGGCTGAGGCCTATGCTGAGAAGAGTGAGTTTATCCTTCCATTCTCCTTGTTTCTTTGTTTAATACAGTTACCTTTTTCTTAGTAACTTTCTACAGTTACTTCAGTTAAAAAATGATCATTGTTCAGACGTCTCAAAAAAGCATAAAGCCACTGATTGTTTAGTTGTCTTACAGAAAATTATGACCCAAAGTTCATCATCAATATAATAAGCAATAGGGATGATTGGTAATATTAACAATGTGGCTTGTTTCAGACCGTGGTAAGGTGGTGGGAGGACTGCCTGATGTGGTCACTATTATGGAAAAGAAGGTAAGTGCCTAAGTGTATGTGATTTAAGTATCTGTAAATTTGTACACGGTTTTCTAAAAAAGTCATCTTTGTTCCTCCTATAGACCCTGAGTTTAACATGTACAGTGTGTGGGGACCCCAAGCCTCAGGTGTCATGGTTAAAGAATGGAGCAGATGTGGAACCTGATGATCAGGTAAATGCTTTAGCCACACTAACAGAAAAAAGCACTTCAAACAGAGCCTCGTTCTTTCTTTGGTTTCTACCCGACACAAACGACTGCTGACTCTTAAAGCTGTTTCCTCCGTTGTTGCCCATGATTCATTACCTTATTAATCAACCACTATTGCAATAGTGTGTTTGTAATGACTTGTCTAGTGATACTATGGGGTTTCCGCACTTAGTACATGTCTACTGGATTCTACTGTGTTACTCCCGGTGGCTTTTCTGTTTCAGTATTTTCTCAATATCTCAATATCTCTTTGGATTCATATGGGTAGCATCCTAAAGCATAGTGTCCTTTCAAAATGCAATGTACAACCATGACTACAATACCGGTTTTAATATTGTCGCCGTCGGGCGAAAACCTTGTATGTCCAAAAGTGTATCTTTTCAGAAAATGAAAAAAATGCTAATTTGAAAACATTTTATTGAGCTTCTTTTCTCAAGCAGTCAGACCAAATCACTTTGTCACTGTTTAAATATCTGTAAAAACCCACAGACGGATGTAAAGTGTGACCAATAGCATTGATTAATGAATTTCTTTTTAAATGACAAAACATGGAGATACAAGGTTTCCGCCCGACAGTGACAATATCACAGTAGGTGTTCTTGCCAGAGCAAGACATTTTCACATTTTAATTTTAAATTAGATGCAAACTAATATCAAGTAATGGAAAAGTAATGTTTGAGTAAGAGGTTCAGGGAATACTGGAGGAAATATTGAGGTAGTAAAAAAACAAAGTACTTTCTAAGTAGTGTATGTTTCAATTAAGTTTTAATGAGTACACAACATTAAAACTGATGAAATAAACAAGATCCCCAATGATACATGTTAGTTCCTTGTTAAACTGATTGCAATGCTGGAAGTCTCTATATAGCCTCAATATGTACTGCTGAGGTGATCAGGATTAACACTTGAGCACCAGTTACAATCCCTCACTGGAGGGATCTGCATACTTGTGATACTGGTGAGGTCAGCATTATCAGTACACTTCTGGATCGGTAATGGAACAAATCTACCTCTCATAACTCATTGACCTACTTGCCAACCAGTACAAGTCTACAGCCTATCCCCAGTCAGTGGAGGCTCTTTCAACAGCATCAGCATCCTGCGGCTCTTAACGGCTTTGAAGATTTAAGTTTGAGAAACCGCGGTCCAGGTGGAATATGTGTTGAAGTTTGCCCTCTTCTTTATTCATTCCCTCACCTCGTAATAAAACGAGAACAGATGTCCTTGGTGATGTGTTTTCCAAACCTCAGGAGTGTGTCTCCTCTACCTCGTTACCACAGAGGATACTGACGATATTAACAGAAAAACAAACAGAAATATATACAGATCCAGGAATCCAAGGAATAGGTGTTACTCTAAAACTATATCAGTTTAAATAGAGGTGTGTTGGAGCAGGTGGTAAATACCAGGAATAATCATTTTTAACATTCATCAACAACATCAGTTTTCACGATACCATAATTACCTAATTTCATGATTTTTTTCAATACAGGAGCTACCTTTCATTAGTCAAACAAAAGAGAAACTAGCAACCCACAGATTAGCCTACACTGGTCTAATAAATGAATGCAATTATCTAAGACCATATAACATGTTCATTAAAAAAAAAGGCCATCAATTGCAAATATCTTTTTTTAGGTCTATTTGATTTTTAGGCCAGTAGAGTTTTTTTTTTATTTCTCAAAATAAAAGGCAAGTATTTCTCTTAATAGGAATTTAACTAGCATGCTACAAGTGCCACTCCACAAAATGTACTAACGCCCAGACGTTGCAAATGAGTGGGCAGATACTGCGTTAGAGAGGGAAATTAAAATACTGTATTCTCGTCAGCAGCGCTCACATGGTGCAAGTCAGAATACAAGTTCTCTATGTTGTCTCAGGTGTCTGAAGAATATCTACACAAGTGTACTTCAACTCTAAAGGCTTTAAAAATCAATCAATTTTGTGGTCTCAAGAAGTACGGATGGAATATGTTTTTATTGTCATTTAATCCAATCAAATTATGGTTGAGCTAACAGGCCTCAGCAGATATGCATAGACAATAGACTGGAATAGATCATTAGTCCTCATGTCCACCAAGCCCATCAAGCAGTGCTCAGCATTTGCTAAAGCGAGGTGGTAATCAAAGCTTATGCTGCTGCTCTGAGTAAAAGATACATTGATTTTGAAGTAAAACTCAAAGTGACAGGCGTTTTAAATGTTAAATCATGCTAAACTTCCCGTAGTGGCTTTCTCTCTTTTTTAACCTTTGATTTCGTATTTCAGTACGTGGTCTCCCTGGACCAGGGCAAGTTTGCCAGTCTGACGATCAAAGGTGTTTCCATGGAGGATTCTGGCAGATATACCATGATTGTCCAGAACAAATACGGAGGGGAGTCCGTGGATATAGTGGTGAGTGTCACTGCTGTGTACCACAAATGACTGGATTTACTCAGAGCCGTGGAGTTTTTCTGACCATCTGTGGCACAAATCTTACCTTTTCATTGGGGCCAGTGGGATATTTTTGTGATCACACTTTTGACCTTGGGCTTTTTGTCTGACCCTGATTTGACAGTTTTTTTTTTTTTTTTAAAGATAAGATTTTCTTGTGGGCATTTTAGACTTTAATTCCACAGGACAGATGAAGACATTAAAGGGGAGAGAGAAGGGGAATAACGTGCAGCAAAAAGGTCAGAGTCAAACCTGCAGCCGCTGCGTTGAGGAGCATACCTCAATATATGTGCGCCTGCTCTACCAACTGAGCTATCCCGGCCACAGGATTTGACAGTTTTAACGTGAAAAGATTAACATGACAAAATAATGCAGAATCCTGACCTAGAATATTCTTATATTTAATATAATATTTTTATAATAATATATTTACTTAAGACTCAAAATGATGTGCTTAAATGCTGTAGAAAGTTGAAAGCATGAAAGGTGTAGCCCTTTCAAACTCTCTACATACATACAGTAGAGTAAATACATGTATGTGAAATGTTTACATAATACTAACATTATGTCTTATTCTGTCTCTCTCTCTAGGTCAGTGTGTACCGTCATGGAGAGAAAATCCCTGAGGCAAAACCAACTCTGACCCCAAAAATAATGATCCCTCCTAAAGTCCCCATTGAAATCCCTCAGCCCAAGACCCAGCCTGCTCCTAGCCCCGCCCCCCCCACTCAGAGCCCCTCCACTCCTAGCCCCGCCCCTCCCAAGGCCGGAAGAGGAGTGAAGAGTCCCACTCCTACCAGGAGGAAGTAGAAAGCATGAAAATCATAAATTAGGAAGAAACATATTCACATGTAAACCAGACAAGCTTTCATTGGTATTCTCTATCTGGACAAATATTAAAAGCCTTAAATGAAATGGAACTAACACACTTGGCGTTAAATTAGAGAGTCAAGAAAACCCTGATAGCTAAAGTAAAAATAACTGTTATAGTAAGCAAAAAACGAAGGAAAAAAGATGCTATTGTGATATCTCTCTATGAAAACAAAAAAACCCTGAAATGAATAAAATATAAAACTAGTTCATATCAGAACAAGACTTAATTAGAAATGACTAATTTAATTGAAATGAAACTTGAATAAAGCTGAAATGTCATTAAAACTATTGCTGGAAAAGGACTGAAATTTGTTTTTAAACTCTGCATATGATTACTGGCTTGGCTCGGCCTCACGGTCATTGTTTTATACATGAAAGATTTCATTTACAGGTTTCGGAAAATCTCTCCCCTATAATGCTTTCTGCAGGATGTTTATGCACAAAACAAGGTTAGTATCGCAGCTCCAAGTCACTGCTATGTCTAACGAGATGAATGCTGGAACGCTATTTAGTTTTTACTCCAGAAATAATGCTAACTTTCAAAAAGAAACCTGTTAACACAGGTACTGAGAGAAATAGCTTGGGTTGTAGAAAGCCATTATTATGCTCCCACCTCTGTCAACTGATGGCTGTAAAACACCATCCTCCTTAACATCACCATGGTGAGATATTGAACATGCTGAAGATCAGCTGGCAGTGAATCACCACTTAGTAAACCAGAGCCATGGAGCAGTACTGTCACACTAACACTGCCACCACTGAAAACTGTCATAACCGATTTCTGCTTAATACTGACTCTGACTGTTAGCACAATTGTTTTTTTTTAATATACATTTATTCTACCTTACACCTAAATATCCATTATGTACAACCCTCCTGGTCATCAGCCAACAGCAAAGCTATAAGATGTCAGTCCGGTTAAAAAAGTGCAGGAAGTAGTGATGGCAGAGCTGATGAAAAGATGGCTGATGAGATTTGTGGTTCATTAAAGCTGATGAGAGGAGACGGAGAGGAGAGAGGGAGGGGAGCAGGGTAACTTCATTGTTTTTGCGTTTGCTGTTGCTAATAAAAGAAAGAAATTACACTTTGCTAAGCCTGTTTCTGTCAGAGAGGGAGAGAGACAGAGAACAAGAGGTAGGTTGTGTGAGAACTGGAGTAATTGAGAGACTGAAAGAGAGAAAGTGAGAGTGCGAGATTGCTATTGTATTGCGTTACTTTCGCTGCTGATGTGTCTGCTCTTGCGGTATGAGACGAGTCTCGTCAAGATTGTCAACAAGTTGAGAATGAGTTGACTGAATGAAATGCAGAGACATATAGTAAGAGTGATATGTGTGTGTGTGTGTGTGTGTGTGTGTGTGTGTGTGTGTGTTATTTTTATTGCTGTATGTTGTGTTTTTTGGGCATTGAAGACAAATCTCATGTCATAAATTGTGTGTAAGTCTGAAAGGAAGAAACAGACTGAGACAATGCACATGTGAGAAATGAATGTCGATATTTCAGTGTTGCGTGGCAATAAAGGACTTCTGAAGAGCGACAGGAAGAGGACGAGACTTGTGTGTATTAGAGAGAGCGGGGGGGGGGGCGAAAGAGAGAGAGAGGGATCTGAATCATTTTGATGTTTCGCTGATCATCTGCTGTGAGATCATTTTCCTGACTTTTTAATTAATTTTCACATTTTTAATCAGCATAATTACTGAGAATCCAAATGTTACCATGACAACCACATTTTAATTTCAATAAACTTGAAAAAAAGGACTCATCTCTGTGAAACACTCAGATAGCCTGTGCACTCACAGACACACAAATAGATGCCTACATACAGACACATCTACTGCACACGCACACGCACACACACACACACACACACACACACACACACACACACACACACACACACACACACACACACACACACACACACACATATAGATCACTGCTATCTAAATGGAATAGCTAGCCAGTACTGATAGCATGAAATTGTGTTTCCAAATATAACACCGTGTCATTGGAGCGTGTGGTTGTGTGGAGAAACAAGACTCCAGAATATGTGCTCTTTTACAGTCCTCCACATGGGGGCACTATGTAAACATGCACACACACTCACACACTGTTACTCACTTTTGGGAACATGCACACACTTGCACATGCACACACAAGGATTGACAGGCCTGTCCTAATTAAAGCAGTGCTGTTCAAACAATGAGATACACTTGGAGCAGAGACATTTTGTGGGTGTGCATTGACACAGCCACATTTTAAAATACTGCTATGATGCACACATGTACACACACACACACACACGTACATGTCCACATTTTTTAATACACAATTTGCATTGCTGGGGTAAATGCTGACAATTATTCTGATGATATTCATTACTGCTGATTTTTGCCTAAAAGAGAGAGGAGGAGACGTGCACAGAGGGACATGAAGAACAAGGGAAGGAGGAAAGAGAGAAGAGAGAAACTAATGGACAGAGTGAGAGAGGAGAAACAAGCAGCATGTTATTCTGCAAGCTTGTCTCGCTGTTTCACCACAGATGATTCTTTGTTTTACTGTGAGTAGAAGGACAGCTATAGGCGAAAGGTAAGAAAGGTTAGGGTAATGCAGAGAGAGAGGGGAAAGAAAGTTGAGAGAGTGCAGAGAGGGAGCAAAAGGAATAGGAAGAGGTTCGGGAGACAAAAGGAGGGAGAGAGAGAGAAAGAGAGAGAGAGAGAGAGAGAGAGAGAGAGAGAGAGAGAGAGAGAGAGAGAGAGAGAGAGAGGAAAGGGGGAAACAAGCAGGAGAGGAAAAGAGGGAGAGAAGCAAAAATGTGGGTTGATTAAACCTCTGGACTTTAAAATGGGAACTGATTTGAAAAGTGCATTGCATCAAGTACACATTGTTGGCTTTCACCTTTTTGGTCTCGTGCTCACACTACAATCAGAAAAAAGTGGGGTGTCATACACTCTGCTATAACTGAAAGAAACCTGCTTGTTTCCTGATTCATCAGCCATGTCATCACCTCTAATCTCAGAGGAGCTTTCACACCAATCAAAAAAACTCAATGCTGGTATAAGTATAAAGTTTGACATGAATTTGTAAACCCATCACACTACCAGATAATCCTGGCTGACCATGGGTTGTGTCTAACCTCTAGTTGGGATTTCCCCTCAGTTGGTGGCAGATCTAGACTAAATCAGCCAAGTAATCCTCCACTGTGCCTCCAGCTTTACTACTGCAACATTTGTTCTGTGCAATAGAAATGAAGCAACACAGACAATATAGTGTAGTAAGTCAAACTGATCACAAAAAGAGCAAATTACAGGGACAGAGGTGAGGAGGATGACATAGAGAAATGAGGAGGAAAGAAGAGAATACAGTATGTGAACATAGGAAAAAATAGCGTGGAGAGATCAAACTAAACAGCTTGAGCTGCTTTTTCAAGTACTGCTTCTCCTTTGCTGTGCTAGTCTTTGGCTAACTGGGCTATTCAAATAGTTCCATAAAATGAGAGCAGATTAGATCCATGCTGTAATTATAAATCCAGTATTTGGGCATCTATTCTTCAGGCATGATATTTATGAGAAACCTCTTGTGTGTGTTGTATTCCCTCACATGCTCAAAACACATTCTGTAAACATAAAGGCTGTTTTGTGCATTTTAACAAGGAGGCAAGCTTAATGTTCACATCTGGTATTTTTCTAGTGATATTAATGTAAGTGATGCATTGCAGGAAACATGCTTCTCCCTCTGCAGGGAAGTCCGGTAGCTCAGCTCCACAGCAGCTTCCCTGGAGCTTGTAGTGACTCAGTGTCTGGCTGTTGGATGCTTCAGCAGGGCGGATGCTTGTCAACATGAGAACATAAACCCTGGATCTCTGGTCCAAGTACAGCAGACCTACTTGCCATTCCACTCTACAGCCCTAATGCCACTCTGCTGGGATACTGTGGACCCTTACATGTATTAAATCTAGAGGCATTGTTTGTGTCAACGTTGTGATCATCTTTTAAATTGAAAGAACCACAAGGGTCTGCTTTGCTCTCAGTCGAGCCATGTCGGAAGGGGTGGTAAAGCGGCTCATTTTATAAAAACCCAAAAGGACACGCAAGCTCTCGTTTTCAATTCACTGCAGACAAGAAAGTTAGTATGATTGGAGTCTCTAAATTGGTCACTTTAATAAATGTGACTCATCATCTGTCTGAGCCTGTGTTACCCTGCCCGTATTGGAAATGGGGTAGAGAGAGTTGCCAGAGAAAATGACTAGTGAAACTTAGAATGGGTAGTGTGAATGGAGTCTGTGAGAATGGGAGACAATGAGAATGATGTGTGATTTTAACTTCAGTAGGTTATTCCTGGAAAGCTGACTTATTTTTAAGATGGAAGTCTCATCTGACAGAACTGTTCCTACTCCCCCTACAGCTGAATTACTCACAAATGTGCAGCCAGTATTACCATACCCTCCTCAGTCTGTCCGTCTCCCTGCCTCTACCTCCCTCAAACTCGATCTACCTTCTATTCATTTCTACACCCCTTTCTTCCTCTATTTCTCATGTTTCTCAGTATTTCCTCCCTCTCTCTTTTTTTACTCCTTCTCCAATCACTGTGAAATTGCAAGGAGGCCTGTTGGGGACTTACTGTATCTGACACAGAAATGTGGCTCCGATCAAAATCACTAGAGAGCATTCCTGCATTCCTTTCCCAATTGAAATAATTTTGCAGCTTCACAGGCACTCCCCCCCAGACAGGCAGACATACTCACATAGACACCTTGCAAGTCTCCCGCCCTCTCTTTATCTTTTGCACATGCTCACTCTTTAATTTCTCACTGTCATACTCACAAACATAGACATATAAAACACAATTCAGACCTAAAATTGGTGGTACTGGTGAGGTGCCAACAAGCAGGAGCCTATACAGTTGCTTCACTGACTTTATGTGGGTGAGAAAACAGATGAGAGATGAAAGAAGAGAGGCGGCAGCTGGAAGAAGAGACAGCGATAGGAAGGCAGATAAAATGGAGTCCCAGTTTTGCAAAGTGCATCATTAAAACAGGAATGAACATGTTTATCCTTGTGCTTATCTGTGTTGCAGAATGCACTATTATGCACAGGCTCACAATAATGTGCCTTATTTCCCTTCTCACCCGCATGCAGATTACGTTTTAGCTCCTTGGAAACAACCCTGATGCCTGTCAACATGTCAAAGTCACAGACAAAAGAAGCTGTCGAGTCTACTGGCAATTTTCATTTTTCACTTGATGTGTATGGGCCAGCTGTCTCACGGAGATTATTACGTGAAGGCAGCACACCAGGTCTGGCTCACCTGTCTGTTGCTCTGTTCCATGCATCAGATGTTCTTCTTGACTTTTTGCGTTGAACTGCAGAGGGCTGCACCTCCTCAGGCTAAGGGGGCAGATTCAGAGGAAGAAGCTACATCGTAATCAGCCACTTCAAATTCAACTTTTCACCCTGACACCCAGAAGCCATTAAGTAATCAGCTGCAAGCAGCACAGCCAAGAGTTGTGAGCATTCATTCATTTCTTGATTTTAATACCATGTATAATTTTCAGATACTCGAAAATGTTTTTACATCCTATAGTGGTGGAATGTACCTAGGTACAGTATATACTCAATTACTGTATGTACTGTACTCAAGTACAATTCTGAGTACCTTAAGCCACTTTATACTTCTACTCCACTACATTTCATAGAGATATATCACATTTTTTACTCCACTACATTTATCTGGGAGTTACAGTTACTAGCAGTTACTTTGAAAATTAAGATTTTACAAACAAAACACATGGCGAGGTCATAAAAAATGGTCCAATGATATTACACTATAAAAGGGGCCATTCTACTGTGGATTTTGAGACTTCTGAGACTTTTACTAAGAGTAAGTAAAGGATCTTCCACAACTGACAGCTTTTATGTTTACTGAAATAACAACCACAAGTATTGGTCTCTTCCCCTGTCATTTAGTCCTCATCATCTTATGATATTACATGGGCAATTAAAGTGAAAAAGCTTTCTTTGAATGCCTCTTGAGCAAAAGACATTCACACATCCGAGTACTAAATGTCCAGTGGTGTACTGTACAGGTCCTGATGTATTTTATGTGTTCACAATCTGTAGTTAACCTGTACAATGATTTTCAATAAGTCTAATGACAAAGACATAGTTCAAGACCAACTACACTATAAGAGTAGTCGTGGAGCAACAAAGATACCTTTATTTTATGCAACAAGTCCACCAAAATGTTTTCTGATCCGGCAACACCACCATTTGGACAACACCTTTTGTCAGTGATTTCAAATTTGTCAGTGATTTTAATGACAAAATCATAAATCGTATAAAATCTCAGTTCATATATGCGTTATCTGATCTGCCACCTGGTTAATTTGAGGTGACTAAAACTACTTGGTTAAAGTCAGGAAAGAAAATGTGTCATGTTTAAAAGAAACCAACCTAACATTGAGTGTTGGGAGACGGCATGCAAACAGCAGTGTCTCCAGTGTCAAAGTCAGATGCTTTGTACTCCAATATCCACCCCAATCATCTCCCTAAGCAGCTTTTGGGCTCTCTAACATAATACAGCCTCAGCCCAATGCCACTAGTGGCCCTAAACAGAAACAATCATCAGAAACAGTCATCCCTATCATATTTTAAATACATTGCAAATTAATAGTCATTGTCCCTGTTGTTTTTATAGCTAGCCTACACAATATAACAAAGTGATGTTACATGGATATACATCTTAAATGCTAAGACATACATAGAATTATCCACAGCCTGGAATGTGTGGTCACATGTATTAGCATATTTAATCTTAAAAATAGTTATACAAACAAACCACACAACTTTACTATACTTTATGTTTAGGAAGTCATCACTGTGTGATTATATAAGAGTAATTAACAATTTGAGAAATCTAATTGCTTTTGCTACTTTTTTCTACTACATTTTAGTGTTGGCTGATCTGCAACTGTATAAATATACTGTAAGCTAAATGAATGGTGGCCTACTTGTTTGGTAAGGAGGACAGTATGCAAATCAAAAGTCCCACAGGTCAAATCCAGCCTTTGGTAATGTGAAGTAAGCAGTTTAAGTCCAGCAGAGAGCTATTACTGCTGCGTGGAAGTGTGTTTTAATATGCATGCATGGACATGAGTACAGGGGTTGTGGTTGTGACCTTATGATTAGAGGAGAGGACTCTTGTCCACAAGGTCCCGATGATCAAATTCTCCAGTGGCAGTCTAATGAGAAAGACTCCAATCTGTGACACACCTGCTGTCACTGCATGCATCTTATGTCCATATGTGTACGGTCCTTTCTGCTACATGCAGGTATGTGTGCTGTGATTCATGGTAGAGCTGCAGATTGAGGTGCACTTCATATATTAACAAAGCTTCCGTTTTCAGGCTGCTTCATGGTCAATGTAATTCGGTCTCTTCCTCTCTTTAATCTTACACCTCTCTGAATCTATACAATAAAAAACAAGAAATTATTTGCTATTTTTTCTTCTTCTCACAATACTAAATACATGTATTTACTTTGATTTTTTTAACCTGTTGAGGCACAGATTGTCCTCATGTTTTCTGCATCTAAAACTTTTTTTAAAATCTTTAGTCAAGTTTACTTTACAAAAGTAGGTCAGAGGGTAGCAGTAAATGTCTCAGTAAATGGCAAAGTAAATCTTTGCTATGGTCTGCTGTATGGTTTTAAATTAGCTAAATCGTTAATACTCGCTGCAGAGACTTTATAGAGTAACATTTTCTCACCTTCTGAACTGTTGCTAAACAGGTAGTCTATATCCTTCGTGTTCCACTTCCGGGTTTGCTCCAGTGCTGCAGGAAATTCTGCCAGATGCATGTATTTTCCGTTTCCTTCTGCTTTCTTTGTGCTGGAATTTTAAATTTGGTGGATTTATGAGGACTATTGTTTACTGCTCTTCAGATCTCTGCAGGGTAAATTGAGACAGCTAGCTAGACTATCTGTCCAATCTGAGTTTTCTCTCGCAAGACTACGCACAGCGGCTCTGTGCGGAGTTTAGCACTGCCCATGACGATTCTTATTGGTTTAAAGTAGAGATGCACCGATAAACCGGCCGGTGACCGGAATTGGCCGGTTTTCACGTGCTCGGCCATGACCGGCGACCGGCAGGTCAGTCTGACATATGCCGATTTCATGCCGGTCAATGCTACAATTAACTGACAACATAAGTTATACGAGTTACAGTTCTCAAGGACGCACGCACACACGGATGCAACAGCAAAGTCTCTTTTTCCTTTGTCTCAACTTTTCCGCCGTGTGTCGCGCGTACCCGCTCGCAGTGTGAAGCGCTTGTCCGCGCTATTCTCGCACATGTAGGGAACCTCGTGAATTAACGTACAACATGTCAGCTGTTTGGAAATTCTTCAGCGTGTGTGCAGAAGATAACAAGTTTGCAATATGCAACACCTGCAAGGAAAAAGTAGGGCGTGGAGGGACGACACCAAAAACCAAAATCACATTTTTTTTGTTGGATATTGGATGTGAAAAGAAGGAAATGGTTCTAACATTGCACTTTAGATCTGTGTGAATTCCCCACACCAGGAGTAATTTATATAGTTCTATTTTATAGTGATCCATTATCTGTTCAAAAAATGTTCTATGTTCTGTGCAAAATGTTCTATTAAAAAAAAGATAGAAAATACATATTTGTGTGTGCTGTAAAGTGGTTAGAAAAAATGAAATCGGAATCGGCTAAAATCGGTATCACTTTTTGAAATTGATGTTAGCTCCATAATTGCACACTTTTCAGAATAGAAGTGGGCAATATGGATAAGAGTAGTCATTACGTTTTTTGAATAACAATTTATTTAGTAAATAACCAGATGCGAATGTCTGCTTTTGTCTAATGCACTGAAGTAAATACTTGAAAAATCAAGAAACTTCACAATGCCAATGCAGAAACAAATCAAACAACAATCCACTACTGCCAATAAACATGTTGCAGTGATTTACAACATTACCCACAATAGCATAGCAACCAGAGATATCAAACTAAACTAGAAAATGCATTTCCTGCAGAAAATGCTTGTGAATGCCTTAAAGCTAAATTCCTACAGCTAAACTGGCTTGCTGGCATAATTGCGTAAGAAGAAGGTAAAGTAGTGAGAATACATGGAAAAATGGGAATGGTTTTAATTAGAAAAAAATTCATTGAAATGTTGAATAATACCAATAATATATTAAAGGTCCAATATGTAATACTGACAGCTAGTGTTTAAAATAGTTACTGCAGTACAAATTCAAAATACTGGAGAGAGTCGTCTCACCCGCCCCTTCCTGCCCAGACTCGAAGTTCACGTTGGTTGCCAGGCTGAGACCGCAGCATCCAACAATGTTAGACAGCGGAGTAGCCAACGTTAGATGCTGGTCATGTTATAAAAGCCCGTGCTCAAGCGGAGCTCTGTACCCAACTGACAGGCACACTTTTTCAGTTTAGAATTACAGTAGGAACCGCTAAAAACCAGACAACTTTGTCGTCCTTTCCACACACAAGGACAGGAACTACTAAAAATGCCACTGCCTTGCCGTCCTATTCCACCCAACTGAACACACTTCATTGGCTTAGAATTGTGGCAACAATTGCTAAACACACTGCAAACTCACGGTCCTCTCTTCCCGATTCACAGCCTCCCTCTCTTGGCTTAAAATAACTCACCATTGAGGTGCACTTCATAGACACAACGGCCAAAACACCATGCCATTTACAGGATGCTGATGCTTAACAGGAAGAGGCCAATAAGAAACTCATAGAAAAGGCAAAAGTAAAGTTCAATATTTAAACCAAGATATTGCATAGCTTTTGAAGTATAAATCCACAATGATTCTCTTTGTAGGAGCTTCTTTAATCTGTCTCCACCCTTTATAGAATTTCCTATATGGTCTATGCCTGATATTTTTAAAGAATCACAGCTACCGTGGTTAGCCTCTTTGTAGTGTAGAGCCATTGGGTATTGGGGGTTGCTAGTTCTTATAGCTTGTTTATGTTCAGCTAGTCTTGCCTTCGGTTTACGTTTTGTTCTCCCGATATAAAAACAGCCACATGGACACTCAAGTTTGTAAACCACATATGAGGTATTGCAACTTATGAATGCTTTTATATTATACTTACGACCTAATGTTATGTCGGTAAAGTAGTTGGTATTATAAGTCATAGTATAGTATGTCGGAAAAAAAGTGATAACAAAGTCAAAGTATAGCATGTTGAAAAAAGCCATTAATAAGTCATAGTATAGTATGTTGAAAAAAGTCATAGTGTAGTATGTCGAAAAGTGATAAAAAAGTAGCTCACCTGGTAGAGCGTGCACCCCATGTACAGAGGCTCAGTCCATGCTGCAGTGGCTGCCGGTTCAATTACAAACTGCACGTCATTCCCTTATGGTATGTTGAAAAAAGTCATAGTATAGTACGTCGAAAAAAGTGATAACAAAGGGCCAGCCTGGACTAGGAATGGAACCTGGGCCAGAGCAAAGATCTTCTATAAAGATAGCGCATTTCAAGCAGCGCCAATGGTATGAAACGGTACATACTTCCTGTCTCCTAAAGGGGCGCGGCATCGTTTAAACGTGTAGTGAATGTTGTGTGGATGGATGAAAAGTTATATTTAAATAATTTATTAATATGTTCTTTTGCTAACATTAGATATTTACACAGCTAAAAGACATATTCACAGAGATTAGTTTTGTTAGGGCGTTCACTAACGTTAGCTGACGTTAGCTTGTCTGTGTTGCCAGATCTCCTGAGACAGAAACAGGTCTCAAACAAAGTTAATTTTCTCCTGATGTGTCTGTTGGAAAAATGCAATTTTAGTGGCAGAATGTTCTGGAGATATGTGGCTTGTAAAGAATGGGTCCAATATATACTTTGGTGACTATGGGGCGAAAGAATCGCTCATAATCTGTGTTCACGTTCACTTCTCCTGTTGGAATCAATACACTCAGGACCTGCCGCTAGTCTCCTAAAGAGGCGTGGCCGTGGCGGAGTCCACGTGACACATACAGGAAACTACTCTCAGTTGGGGTGTCTAGGTTGTAAACCGTCTCTGGTCAGAGTCTGCAGTGACTACTAAAGCCATTAAAAAGTCAATGTAGTATGTCGAAAAAAGTCATAGTACAGTATGTCAAAAAAAGCCATTAAAAAGCCATAGTATAGTATATCAAAAAAGCCATTAAAAAGTCAGTGTAGTATGTCGAAAAAAGTCTTAGTACAGTATGTAAAAAATCCATTAAAAAGTCATAGTATAGTATGTCAAAAAAAGTGATAAAGTGATAGAATAGTATGTCGAAAAAAGCAATTAAAAAGTCAAAGAGTAGTATGTCAAAAAAAGTGATAGTATTGTAAGTCGCCAGTGTCACCAAATAAATTGTGTTGATAACAGTAATAGCATAGTATGTCGAAAAAAGCCATTAAAAAGTCATAGTATGATATATCGAAAAATAATTATATGACAAGAGCCAGCCCGGACTGGGTTTCAAACCTGGGTAAGAGTCTGCAGTGACTACTTGCAGGTTCACTGTTGGAGCAGTGCTATCCAATGTGCCACCAAAGAATTTATGCTGACAACAGTCATAGAATAGTATGTTGAAAAAAGCCATTAAAAAGTCATCGTATGGTATGTTGAAAGAAGTCAAAGCATATTATGTCGAAAACTTTATAGTATAGAATGTAAAAAAATTATAGTATAGTATGTCTCAAAAAGTGCTAACAAAGTAATACAATAGTATATCTCAGAAAGTGATAAAGAAGTCATAGTATAGCATGTCGAAAAAAGTGATAAAAAAGTCATAGTATGTATGTCGAAAAAAGTCAATGTATAGGACATCAGAAAAAGTAATAAAAAAGTCATAGAATAGCATGTCAGAAAAAGTGACAAAAAAGTCATAGTATAGTATAGAAAAAAAGTCATGGTATAGTATGTAAAAAAGTTATAGTATAGCATGTCGAAAAAAATGTCATGAAAAGGGACAGCCTGGACCGGGTATCAAACCTAGTTCAAAGTCTGCAGTGTTGTTGCCTGTTGGCAGCAGTGCTAACAACTGAGCCAGTGATAGTACACTGATAGAACAGTAATAGTATAGTAAGTAAAAAAAAAAAAGCCATTTAAAAGTCATAGTATGGTATGTTGTAAAAAGTCATAAAAAAGTCATAGTATAGTATGTCGACAAAAGTCATAAAAAAAGTCATGGTATAGTATGTCGAAATAAGTCATAAAAAAGTCATTGTAAAGTATGTCTCAAAAAGTGATAAAAAGTCATAGTATAGTATGTCTAAAAAAGTCAATGTATAGTATGTCAGAAAAAGTAATAAAAAAGTCGTAGTATAGTATGTCGGAAAAAGTCATAGTATATATGTCGAAAAAAGTGATAAAAAAGTCATAGTATAGTATATCAAAAAGTCATGGTATAGTATGTCAAAAAAATCATGGTTTAGTGTGTCAAAAAAGTCATAGTATAGCATGTCGAAAAAATTTATAAAAAAAAGTCATAGTATAGTATATCAAAAAAGTCATGGTATAGTATGTAAAAAAGTCATGGTATAGTATGTCAAAAAAGTCATAGTATAGCATGTTGAAAACATTTATAAAAAAGTCATAGTGTGTGTCAAAAAAAACGTCATGAAAAGGGACAGCCTGGACCGGGTGTCGAACCTGGTTCAAAGTCTTCACAGTCATGTGCCTGCTCTGCGCTGGGAGAAGGCACATGATTGTGAAGGCTACTGGCAGATTATTCACGTAATTTCTATACTAATCAAACCATTCAGTCACCCCTTCTGCCCTTTATGGTATCATATGCGTCTTTAATATTTCTCTACTCATTTATTCAGGCTTTTTTTTTTTTACCCTTCTGCACACTATAGTGTATTATGGCATTAGGTAACATGACAATGAAATGCTTTTATTTTATCATAAATACAAGCCAAACAATTAACCATGGCATTTAAAAGAGACACACAGGAAATAAATGTTGAGGAAGAAGGAACCAAGATAAAGACAAAAACGCAGCAAGAGAAAGAGTGTGAACGACGGGACAAAATGTAAGGTCAATTTAAGCATAAAAGAGCAAGAAATGTTAAAAGTCAAAATGTTTAGTGAAGATATGATGGAACTGTGTCTGTATATTTGTGTGTGTGGCAGCAGGATGCTGTTGCTCCTGGCAGCAGGCCCATACACTTCCTCTGTCATGGCCAATCATTGTCAAGAAGAACCCCCCCCCCCTCCCACACACACACACACACACACACACACACACACACACACACACACACACACACACACACACATACATACACACACAGACACACTGTCTTGCTCTCTCTAGTAATATGAAGGACAGCTATGCAGTGACCCGTACTTGTTATTCTCTTTGCATACACACAGAGTGGAAGACATCAACAAGTTGCAATAAAATTGTACATAGCAAGTCCTTGACTGTGTTTGGGCATTTCAACCTCAGGACTAAGCTACATGCTCAGTGGCCCTGAGCATAATTGAAACATTGAATGTGCAAGTGCTTCATTTATGTGCTCCAGCTCAGAGAAAATAAAAAGAGCTGCACTGATATTTTCAAGATGGAGTGGGGGGCTCAAAATGTTGCATTGTGCGCTCAGAATAACAAACACACACACACACACACACACACACACACACACACACACACACACACACACACACACACACACACACACAATGCAGTTATGCAAAAGCATAAATACTTGGAAGCAGAAGCAGGCCTAGGCTCGGATTTAAATGCAAAATCCATATATTTCAAAGGACTGCAGTGGTTACATTTTGGCAGCTGTAATTTAGAGTAGAGCGAAGGTCTGGGCAGTGGGCAATAA
This sequence comes from Sander vitreus, assembly GCF_031162955.1. Taxonomy (NCBI): domain Eukaryota; kingdom Metazoa; phylum Chordata; class Actinopteri; order Perciformes; family Percidae; genus Sander; species Sander vitreus. Next base: position 26,546,149 of record NC_135855.1, read on the forward strand.
TTCAATTAAATGATTGTTTGTCAATTCTCATATCATGATTACAAATAATATATTATATTATGATATCATTCTACACATTTCTGGCACAATTAATTATTCCAAAAACAAAAAAATAGTTATTGAGGATTTTGTTTTACACATCTAAAGAGTTTGATCTCATGTTTGTGTGGGCATTATAACAATACACTCAGTGGCCACTTTATGTACACCTGTACATCGAATGCAATCCAATACAACAGCTTGGCCATACATAATAATTTTAGAAAGACAAGAATGTTTTGATTTACACTGTCAGAGAGATATAACTATTCGCTTATTATTGAGGTTGTAGTTTGTAGTGGTGTTGTACTAGCCTGACATCGTCATACTCAGATTCTAGTCAGAATACGAACTTCCCGACCTCGAATGTTGTGGGCGGGGCTAAGTTTGGCTGGCATCCAGGCTAGTGTTGTACAGGACTGCAAATATTGAGAGGTGTTTCAAATATTTTGTCCACCTTAATTACAAACATGAGGGGGAAAGAATATTAGAAATACATTTCAATATAATGCAATCAAGTACAACACCAATCACTAACTACAACCTCTGTACGAAACATACAGTTGAGTAAAGACCTTTTAAAATAAAATGTTATACTAATATATATAATATTATAACTATTAAGTAATTATATCACTTATTTGTGGACAGGTAAACTTTATGATTTTTTTGCAAGTCTCTAAGAATATGAAATGACCAAAACATAACACACATTTACAGGTATGATTTTATACCTACCCACCATCCTATATAACAAAGAGGGATTAAAACAAATGGGTTGTGTCAGCATTCGGTTTGTATGAGTTTGTTTGTACATTTGTGTCTGATTCTTAAGTTCTAGCTCCCAATCACAGGCATGAGCCAGCAAGCAGAGCACTTACATAATGCTGTGGAGGAAGCTACAGTAGGTAAAGAGATGATGTGTTTCTTTATGTGTGTGTGTGTGTGTGTGTGTGTGTGTGTGTAGATGCCAGGTGATCATGACAGCCGCTTTAGTTACGAGAGCACCAAGAGCCAAACATGTTTTATCCCCTTCTGTCTCTTCATGCACCCTCTCTATTCTTCTCTCACCTTTTCTCTCTGTCTCTCTCTCTTCCTCTTCCTGTCTGTCAGCACATTTTCATTGCTGTATTGGCATACTGAATTGATAATATTTGTTGAGCTTAAAAGTGGGATTTTGGTAGCTGCTCATGCAACCATGAGTCTTAGTGTCTGCTCTGCTTCACTGCATGCTCCAGTGGAGCAGGTATAAAATGGTTGTTATGGTTGCTACAGCCTGTTGCAGCTTAAATATATTTTATATATTTTTTGATAAAAGAGTAAGTGGGATATAGTGTTGCAGGTCTTATGCCAAAATGCCAGTAGGCAGTTCTTTTTCAGCTGCCCTAAGGCACAGTGGGGTAAAAAAGTATTTAGTCAGCCACCAATTGTGCAAGTTCTCCCACTTAAAAAGATGAGAGAGGCCTGTAATTTTCATCATAGGTACACTTCAACTATGAGAAAAAAAAATCCAGAAAATCACATTGTAGGATTTTTAATGAATGTATTACTACTGCTACAAACAAGCAACATTTCTGGCTCTCACAGACCTATAACTTCTTCTTTAAGAGAAAGAAGAAGTTGCCTATATTAATGGCACCTGTTTGAACTTGTTATCAGTATAAAATACACCTGTCCACAACCTCAAACAGTCACACTCCAAACTCCACTACGGCCAAGACCAAAGCGCTGTCAAAGGACACCAGAAACAAAATTGTAGACCTGCACCAGGCTGGGAAGACTGAATCTGCAATAGGTAAGCAGCTTGGTGTGAAGAAATCAACTGTGGGAGAAATTATAAGAAAATGGAAGACATACAAGACAACTAATAATCTCCCTCGATCCGGGGCTCCACGCAAGATCTCACCCCGTGGGGTCAAAATGATCACAAGAACGGTGAGCAAAAATCTCAGAACCACACGGGGGGACCTAGTGAATGACCTGCAGAGAGCTGGGACCAAAGTAACAAAGGCTACCATCAGTAACACATTACGCCGCCAGGGACTCAAATCCTGCAGTGCCAGACGTGTCCCCCTGCTTAAGCCAGTACATGTCCAGGCCCGTCTGGAGTTTGCTAGAGAGCATTTGGATGATCCAGAAGAGGATTGGGAGAATGTCATATGGTCAGATGAAACCAAAATAGAACTTAGAATACCAAACTTTTTGGTAAAAACTCAACTCGTCGTGTTTGGAGGGGAAAGAATGCTGAGTTGCATCCAAAGAACACCATACCTACTGTGAAGCATGAGGGTGGAAACATCATGCTTTGGGGCTGTTTTTCTGCAAAGGGACCAGGACGACTGATCCGTGTAAAGGAAAGAATGAATGGGGCCATGTATCGTGAGATTTTGAGTGAAAACCTCCTTCCATCAGCAAGGGCATTGAAGATGAAACATGGCTGGGTCTTTCAGCATGACAATGATCCAAACACACCGCCCGGGCAACGAAGGAGTGGCTTCATAAGAAGCATTTCAAGGTCCTGGAGTGGCCTAGCCAGTCTCCAGATCTCAACCCCATAGAAAATCTTTGGAGGGAGTTGAAAGTCTGTGCTGCCCAGCGACAGCCCCAAAACATCACTGCTCTAGAGTAGATCTGCATGAAGGAATGCACCAAAATACCAGCAACAGTGTGTGAAAACCTTGTGAAGACTTACAGAAAACTGTCATTGCCAACAAAGGGTATATAACAAAGTATTGAGATGAACTTTTGTTATTGACCAAACACTTATTTTCCACCATAATTTGCAAATAAATTCATTAAAAATCCTACAATGTGATTTTTCTCATTTTGTCTTTCATAGTTGAAGTGTACCTATGATGAAAATTACAGGCCTCTCTCATCTTTTTAAGTGGGAGAACTTGCGCAATTGGTGGCTGACTAAATACTTTTTTCCCCCATAATAACCCTAACCCTAGTTAGATGTAAGGCAGGGTACCAATAAGCATGCAGCATGCTTCTACCAAGATCTAATGTTTGTGATTGGCTGTCTAACGTTACACGTCGCAGAGACAGGCAGGAAAAACTCCACATTACACAGAGACGGGGCTCACGTGGTAGGAGCTGAAAAAAAAAAAATGTATGCTGTAATGTGTGATGTAATTTTTGTTTTTGTTTCATACAAATGGCATAGAAAAAAAAGTTGTTTAGGAACCGGTATCTAAGTCACGGTATTGTCAACGGTCTCAAAATCTTTTTTACGATATCAAGCCCTACTTAGATGTGCTGCTGTGTTTACGTTTGTTCATTCATTGAACAAATTTTCTTTTTTTGAAAATGATTTAAATGCATTCTGAACAGAAAATAAATTAACTTCATATTCTGATCAATATTTTCTCTAACAAAGCCGTTCTTCTGATCTTTCTGTTTCACATGAAACAATAATCCTCATCTGATCACGAGTGTGTCCCCAAAGTTGGAATAAAAATAATTTTTACTGTCCACTATTTTCAGTTTGACTCCAAGCTTGACACCTCTTGCAAAGCTGAATCCAACTCAGTGAACTCTATCAGATGATAATCCCTCCCTTGCTAGCTACCTGCTGCTGTCAGGCTCAAGAGTTACAACTGTAAGTGGAAAAAACGTATTGACTGCTGTCAAACAGTGCAGAAAGGAATAACATAAGAATCACTTGACAATATGCCTTCAGTACTCAACACTGTAGGACAGTTGCAGGATAGATGGCCTCCCTAAATCCTTGTATTCATTTTCTATACCAGCAGTCTATCCCTGCATACACTGGACCAAATGCATGCAAACAACATAAAAAGGCTACCAGTCCAAGACAGGATGAACACAGATACAGTAGCTTCACAACCAATCACACTAATGACAATGTAAAGCCTGCTGTCTCACACCCACCTGAACAGCTTGTGTGTAAAGGAGAATAAGTGGAGGTATACAAGGATGAAAACAACATGCAAAGGCTGGGAGGTGGTGGAACTAACCACTGTGCCATTGAATTTGAAAATGTAATCAGGGCTATCGGTTTGATGTACATGTGGACAGCCATCCCAAAGGCATTCTTGCAGTGGTCTGAAGGCCCTTCGTGGTGCACTGATGAAGGGGACCAGCTTTCAACTGGATGCCCTGGGTTTGTGTTTTTGACCATGACACATAATCTCTACCAGCTCCAGGGTTGTTTTGAGCTGGGACCAAACTATAAGATAAGACTAAATCTTTCAGACAGTCCACACCAGGGTCTAACATATGGGATAAATTAAACTTTTTGGTCTATTTGCCAATGGCTGGTAAACTGAAATAATTTACCGGCTGCATTTTTTTTAACTTGACATAAAACTGCATAAGATAAAAATGAACACAAACAAATTAGCAGGTCCTATTTGTCGAGTACCTGCAGCAAACACTGCAGCTCATTGTATTGGTGTTGCTGTCATAAAAAGGCCAATCTCTTCTCACCCCTTATCTGTGAAGCACCACTTCTTGGTACATTTGCTTTTGACCATACTTCCACCACGTTCTTAGTTTTTCACTTTCACGGTTGGTCTTCTTTCGCAATGTGCCACCACATACTTGCAGACTCTCTTTGCGGCTAGCGCGAAATTCACCTCTGTGGTACATGGCTTTATTGCTAGTACCACTGCTACACGTAATCGAGCCAGGTAGCTAGCTAGATAAAGTAAGCGGAAACGTTACTATGGTGGACTGCGAGGCTCAATCAAAGAATTGTGATACAATTATTGACGGTCATATGCTGCATGCGCACCAGTATAGTGATGAGAGTTTGTAGTGAAGAAGACCTATTTCAGCCAACACTACTCACATTTGATGAGTGCTCATTTTGGACCCTGGTCCACACATGACTATTTTCACCAACATACACATACTTTTTAGTCTTGGCAGCCAGAAAGGAGCAAACACTGAAGACTGAATATACACAGAAACAACACAATGGGCGAGAGGTAGGCCAATATCCCAGTTGTGTCACCAGGCAACCTCCGAAATGCCGCAAGGACATGAATTCTAAGACCAAAACAGAAACCAACATTGATCAAAACACTGCACATTGCATGAGTTTGCAATTTGCAGTTGGTTTTTCATATATATAAATATATATACAGTATAACATACATATCATATAACAGACTCTGTTTGACTATGTCCGCTCAGTTGTGATGCCCAAATAATCAAAGACGTAATTTGTGAATAATGATAGATACTTGTTTCTTATATTCCCAAAGTAATAAGGGAAGCACATAAGGGCAGACTGGGTGTTCAAGCTGCCACCATCGTACAAATGGGTGTTAGATGCAGGACTGAAGACTTCATCATTCCTTAAAAAAGGAGCTAAAATTAAAGAATGGGGAGAAAAAAAGGGAACAGACTGTATAAGCAATAAAACTTTCTTTTTAAAGGCCATTCTTTGGTCAAAATGTAATTCCAGGGATAGAGGTGTTTGATAAAGCAGCAGAGAACAAAGCTGCTGGGGCGGCAAGGGGAAAGGACATACACTTATAAATCTCTGTATGTCTCTGTCTCTTCAGATTCTATTATGGTGGACTGCAACACTATCACAAAACCCATGATCTGACACCTGTGTGTGTGTGTGTGTGTGTGTGTGTCACACACACACACACACACACACACACACACACACACACACACACACACACACACACACACACACACACTGAGCTCTGAAAGGAACCAAAATGGATGGAATTGATGGATGGAATTGATTTTACAACGAAAGCTCCAATCCAAAGTTACTTATTTAAACCTGCCAACTTCTAATGCCCTGCCCTCCTGGCTGAAATGTTTGTGTTTGTGGCTTGGTTGACCTAGATGTCACTTTTCTTCCTTTGTCTTCATACAGACCTATTTACCCTTTCTCTTCTGCCTATTAACATGTCTTTTACAGATATCTAATCTCCTATCTCATTTGTCATTAATCATGGTGGCGAAATGGCTCCATGATAGCAATGTTGATCCGTCTGTCAATTGGTCAACCACTTTTGTCTAGACGGAAATATCTCAACAATCCTTGGCTGAATTGCCAAATTTTGTACAGATATTCATTGAATTGCCAAATTTTGTACAGATATTCATGGTGCACATGAGGTTTTGTGTGAAATGTCTCGACAACTTTTGGATGGACTGCTATGGAACTTGGCACTTTGGCTTATGACCAAATACCTTCAGAATGACATTCCCATTAGCCTCAGCTGTGTATTTTGTGCTAATTAGTAGATGTTAGCATGCTAACAGGCTAAACTGAGATGGTGAACATGGTAAACGTAATAAATGCTTAACATCATCATGTTAGCATAGTCACTGTGAGCATGTTAGCAAGCTGACATTAGCTTCAGTTTAAGCCCCGCTGTGCTGGTACATAGACTGTTACCCTTTTCACTTTGCCTTTGTTTTATCGTCAAGCCAATTGGTAATTGGTAGCATTGGTTAGGTATTTTATCCCTGGGACAAAGCTGTGTGTGTGTATTTCAAAAGTGTTCCCCTAACTTGCTGCCATGTTGAATATCCACCATCATACACCGCTCTTGTTCAGACATCCAGAGAGAGAAAAAGAGAGCAGAGATAAGAAAAGACACAGACAGAAAAAGACGGAGCAGGAAGACAGAGGAGACTCAGGAGGCATTTGCCTGACAGGAATACTGCATTTCCATTTCTTTTTGCAGACACACAAACACGCATACACAGAAAGAATGAGGGAGAGAGGGGAAATGATTCACTCATGCTGCCAACCATGGACGATGCCAAAATGATAATCATCCCCGAATCCCTGCAATAATGCCCAAATCCATTGCCATTTTCCATTTTAGGCAATTGGCCAATACAATAAGTACATAATAACATTTCAGTGTTTCCCCAAGATATGTTTTTTGGCAGTGTGAAAAGGCCCCTGAAACAGCATTTAGATGTGATACTAAAACTCTCTATTAAAACCAATAATAATGAAATTCTGTGACAGCAAACCATGTGGTGATAAAGTTCTCCTGTAAAATCAACAACTGTCTGCCAAAGATTAAACTCTGAGTACTGAGGGCTCTAATCTGTGATGTTATCAAGAGCCAGATGCTGAAGCTCCTTCCTTGATAATGAGTTACAGCCTAGCTCCCTTTTGTTTACAGTTTTTCACAGTCACTTAAAGCCTTCCCAAGATATCAGCCTGATAATGGCCCAATCAGATTGACATGAGGGAATATGAGCTTCATGGCTGACGATTTGTCGTTTTATCCCATGTTGTGTAACACAGTAAAAGACAACCAAAGCAGTCTATAGGACATGTGCAAAGACAAATGCGTAAAGACTAGAATCTTTTGCCATTTTTTTGAGCTTTTGAGACAGCTCTGGGCACAGGGTTGAGTGTGGCACATCATGAGTTCAATGATTGATGAATCACATCACAGTGTGCTGACCATGCTCTAAAAATTGGCAGTACTGCTTTAGTTTGTTCAGTCTGTGGAAAAGTTTACCCTTCACTGTCCGGTCTTCGCCATTTTAAATTCCATGACTACATGATTGCTAATTTGTCTGTTATTTTTATTTACCAATTTATTTTATTAAGTGTTTCAATGTATTAATATTGTTTTTAAATGAGTCACAAATGTGTAATCTACTTAACACGGTAAAGCAGTTAGTATAAATTATAGATAAAACACTTGCAAAACACTGCAAAACATTGTTAGCTGCTACGTGGAAGCAGCGATGATGGAAATGACACATATTGGGCCCACTCTCCCACAAAACTGATCACTCTTCCCAACTCTTTTCATTGTTCGGCTCTGTCCTTTCTATCCAAATACTGCTAAACACGATTTTGTTTGTCTTATCTGGTGGTTACCAAGATTGTATAGTCTGTATTATGATGATAACTGAGCGGCGTCCAGTGTAATTAAAGGAGATTGGCAATTTAACAACGGAGGGAAAAAAGCATTGCATACCGTCACAGCACAAAACACACAAGAATAACAAGTGTCCACAGCTATAGGTGGCACACACACACACACACACACACACACACACACACACACACACACACACACACACACTGCCCTCCCACTCTCCCACTTGCTCCGTAACTGATAACAGTGTTTATTTTGTTATAAGTGTGGAGCAGCATAGTGAAAATAAATGCACACTATCCTGTACACTGAATACCAGGCAGATAACAGATTTAAATAATTAATTACAAAAAACATGTCACGGATTATAAATCCAGACTTTTAGCATCATGACTCCTCACATCACATACATCACATATTTAAAAATTATACTAAATCTCTTTGATAGGGACATGCTTCTTAACTGACGTTCTACTATGTCTATATAGTATTTATTGAAATCAATGAATCAACTGGTGTAGTAATCAGCAACACCGTAGACTTGAAGATTAATACCTGAAAATTATATTATAAAGCATTGAGGTACTGACACTGTATGTTACTTGCACTGTACATTAGTATGCATATTAAATAGCAGCAGTCAATGAGTTGATGTTTTGCACATTGTCTATATTTGGGTGTTTTTGCCTGTGGTTTTACTGTCCACAATGTTTTTTTTGTTTTTTCTTTGTTTTTGTATTGTCCATGCAGCAACTTACCCTTGTCCAACACACATTTCTCCCAAGGGAGACAAATGAAGAAACCTTCAACTTGACACAAATAACATACTGATCTGTCCAACTAGATACAGTGGGGCAAAAAAGTATTTAGTCAGCCACCAATTGTGCAAGTTCTCCCACTTAAAAAGATGAGAGAGGCCTGTAATTTCCATCATAGGTACACTTTAACTATGAGAGACAAAATGATAAAAATAAAATCCAGAAAATCACATTGTAGGATTTGTAATGAATTTATTTGCAAATTCCTCGGGAAAATAAGTATTTGGTCACCTACAAACAAGCAAGATTTCTGGCTCTCACAGACCTGTAACTTCTTCTTTAAGAGGCTCCTCTGTCCTCCACTTGTTACCTGTATTAATGGCACCTGTTTGAACTTGTTATCAGTATAAAAGACACCTGTCCACAACCTCAAACAGTCACACTCCAAACTCGCCAAGACCAAAGAGCTGTCAAAGGACACCAGAAACAAAATTGTAGACCTGCACCAGGCTGGGAAGACTGAATCTGCAATAGGTAAGCAGCTTGGTGTGAAGAAATCAACTGTGGGAACAATTATAAGAAAATGGAAGACATACAAGATCACTAATAATCTCCCTCGATCCGGGGCTCCACGCAAGATCTCACCCCGTGGGGTCAAAATGATCACAAGAACGATGAGCAAAAATCCCAGAACCACACGGGGGGACCTAGTGAATGACCTGCAGAGAGCTGGGACCAAAGTAACAAAGGCTACCATCAGTAACACACTACGCTGCCAGGGACTCAAATCCTGCAGTGCCAGACGTGTACCCCTGCTTAAGCCAGTACATGTCCAGGCCCATCTGGAGTTTGCTAGAGAGCATTTGGATGATCCAGAAGAGGATTGGGAGAATGTCATATGGTCAGATGAAACCAAAATAGAACTTTTTGGTAAAATCTCAACTCGCCGTGTTTGGAGGGGAAAGAATGCTGAGTTGCATCCAAAGAACACCATACCTACTGTGAAGCATGGGGGTGGAAACATCATGCTTTGGGGCTGTTTTTCTGCAAAGGGACCAGGACGACTGATCCGTGTAAAGGAAAGAATGAATGGGGCCATGTATCGTGAGATTTTGAGTGAAAACCTCCTTCCATCAGCAAGGGCATTGAAGATGAAATGTGGCTGGGTCTTTCAGCATGACAATGATCCCAAACACACCGCAATGAAGGAGTGGCTTCGTAAGAAGCATTTCAAGGTCCTGGAGTGGCCTACCCAGTCTCCAGATCTCAACCCCATAGAAAATCTTTGGAGGGAGTTGAAAGTCCGTGTTGCCCAGTGACAGCCCCAAAACATCACTGCTCTAAAGGAGATCTGCATGGAGGAATGGGCCAAAATACCAGCAACAGTGTGTGAAAACCTTGTGAAGACTTACAGAAAACATTTGACCTCTGTCATTGCCAACAAATGGTATATGAACTTGAGATGAGATGAACTTTTGTTATTGACCAAATACTTATTTTCCACCATAATTTGCAAATAAATTCATTAAAAATCCTACAATGTGATTTTCTGGATTTTTTTTTCTCATTTTGTCTCTCATAGTTGAAATGTACCTATGATGAAAATTACAGGCCTTTTTAATTGGGAGAACTTGCACAATTGGTGGCTGACTAAATACTTTTTTGTACCTATGATGAAAATTACAGGTCTTTTTAATTGGGAGAACTTGCACAATTGGTGGCTGACTAAATACTTTTTTGCCCCACTGTAAGGGAGACTGAATTCTGAAAAGACTAATGACTATTGAAGATGACAACAATAATTAAGTTCAATGTTTACTTAAGAACAGAAAAAAGCTAAATGGAGAGGAAGTTAGAGAAAGCGGATCTGAAGATTGGAAATAGGAGAGTAAACAAGCGATGGGTACAGAGGTGAGGGGACAATGACGACAGAGAGACAAATTAAATCAGTTTAAATTAGTTTCAGCCAGGTCACCATGACAGTGTGAGAGTCTTACTTTTTTTAAATGCTACTATTTTCCTATTTCTTCAGTTTAATACTTAAAGGGGTGGTTCAGAATTTTGGACATAAGACCTTATTTCCAAGTTAGCCAGTGAGTTATTTATCAATGGAGACCATTTTCAACACTTTTCATCCAGTCCTTCCAGTTGCAGAATTCGCTGGTGCTAGGCTAGCGCAAGTCAACAGTATCTGCTAGCCTGCCATTAAAAACAGTCTTACCCACTCCACAGTACACCAAAGGCAAATAAATTATGTATATCATATATAATATATGTATATATTAATTAACGCCAGATTATTGATGTAAATGTCTGTTGATAGAATAATGTTAGAAATAAAACTACCCTTGCATCTCAATGATCACATTACATTTTGAGGGACTAGTTTCTCAGCAGCGGTGGAATTTTACTTTGCTCTGGTTAGTAGTACTGCGCCAAAAAGTAAACAGAGAAGTCGGGACACAGTCAGGACACCTAGCTAGCTAGTAGTAGCCTTGTACATTGGTATTGAAGCATTGGATTGGAAACTAAGGACTAGGCAACATGGTGATTCAGTGTGTATTTAGAAATTGATTCAGTGTGCATTTAGAAATTGTAAAAATAAATCAAACAGATGGGCACCACAAAGTTTCCACAAATTTCCATGCGAGATCCAGAAAGGAACCAACTGTGGCTTCTTGCTGCTGGCTTGGACATCGAGACACCGGACGAGACTACTCAAATTGCAAATTTGTAGTGATAATTTTAGACCAGATGACTTTGAAAAACCCCGCAATCTAAAGGACCACAAGTCACTGACAAAGAATGTGGTTCCATCCTTTCCAGATGCACCAACAGTTAGCTACTGATGAACAGGTAATAACTTTTGGTAGGCTACTCTAGCTAATAAAGCTAGCCCCCCCTCATAACGTTAGCCTAGCTGCTACTGATAGATTGAGACTGACACGGTTAGTGGAGATAACGTTACAGTTCAATGCATTGTGGAGAGTGACAATAGTGTAGCTAACGGTATAGCTACACCCTTGGTAGATACCTGGCTGGGCTAACCGCTAACTTTAGGTAATTGCTGACAGAAAAGTCATGTAAACTCGGACAGTTTACATGCAAATTGCCAGCCCGCATGTTTTCATGTACCGGTAACGTTATGTGTTATAACCTGTCAGGTAAATAAACTTGTGTGATTGTCATGTGAACCGGCTTTCTCAGTTGCCTGGGTAATATCACTCCGCCGCTGCTGTAGCCTGTGCTACCAACTACAGGGAAAGTATAACTATTGCAATGTGATGCAAGGGTAGTTTTAATTCTAACATTATTCTATCAACACAGACATTTACAACGATAGTCTGGCGTTATAATTTATTTGCCTTGGGTGTACTGTGGAGTGGGTAAGACTGTTTTTAATGGCAGGCTAGCAGATACTGTTGACTTGCTCTAGCCTAGCACCAGCGAACTCTGCAACTGAAAGGACTGGATGAAAAGTGTTGAAAACTGTCTCCACTGATAAATAACACACTGGCTAACTTGGAAATAAGGTTTTATGTCCAAAATTCTGAACCACCCCTTTAATATACAATGTTATCAAAAATAATTAAATAAAGAAATAGTAGGCTTCAAATAGACCCTGTACCGGCATCGGCCAAAACTGCTTCCAGCGATCTGCCCCAAAAATCCTAATCGGAGCAACCTTGGTAACAACTGTTGCTGTTACAATATGACAAGATTTATGATTATGATAAAACGACATGGTGCTTTATTTATAATACAGTTTCATGTCTCTTATGTTTAAGTACTTTCGGTAACATTTTACTTGAAGGTATCTACATAAGAGTGACATGAGACTGTCATGAACACATGACACTGTCATGACACATTGATGATGCATGAACCCTAACCTTAACTCTAACCCTAACTCTGACTCTAACCCTAACCATAACTTTTCATGACAAAAACCGAATGACACTTACTAAAAGAAGCGTTATGTCATAAATGTTTATGACTTGTTTATGTTTATGACACGTTCATGACAGTGTCATGTCACTCTTATGTAGATACCTTCAAGTAAAGTGTAACTGTACTTTCTTTCTCTCTAAAAATTGTGTAGGAATGATTGCCAAGCTGTCTTAGTGATAGTGATCTGAAACACTGCTAGAAATGTGCTCAAGGGGCCACCAAAGCTGTCCATTTTCAAATTGTATCGATAGACTCTTCTTATGAATTAATCAATCAATCAAGCAATCAAAACAGTTGTTTTTTTAATTAGTGGATGATATATCTCATACTTCAAATCTTGTATTACAGTATTTTTTCCTCTATGCCTCCAGCAGACTATCATCAGGGATGGCCTTTGAATTCCCATAATATTTCTTAGCCTTAGGCTGTGGCATCAGAAAGCAATTGCCTAAATGTCACCACTTTGTGTTTTGGCTGGTGGTTAAAAGCCCCTGTTTTGTGGTAATAATTAGCTCCTCTGCGTTATGTTCAGTGTAATCTCCTTGCAGGTAACTTCCTGAAAACAACATGTAACTGCAAGCATGGCTCGTCGTCATTTACTTATTACAACTTTCACATACGGCTTTGAAAGCACCAAAAGTCAGAGCGTGTTTGATTGCAGTGTATCGACCGTTCGCTTAATACATCCATGGTCGACCACAGATGACCGGGCATTGCTGACCTGGTGGCAGGGAGTTCAGCACTATTTTAACCAGTGTCTGTCCTTAACTTGATGTACCATATATTCGTGAAAGAGCGCATTGTATCTTAGTTTGAACAACGTCCATGGTTTGGACAGACAAACTACACCAATCCTCAAATCAGCCAGTGCCCAGAGAGACAATGGCTGCTTAACTGCTAACATTAGCCACTAAGATAGCTTCTGCACTGATATTAAAGTTGTTGTTTTTTTAAAGTTTGTGACCCTTGTAGCTAGGCCTATCACGATAACAAATTTTGCTGGACGATAAATTGCCCCAGAAATTATTGCGATAAACGATAATATTGTTGTTCCAAGACAATTTTCATCTAATATAATGATAATGGCATAATAATGCAGGTAAACCCTTTCAAAGATCAATACACTTTTATTTCTAAAGAATATTTAACACTGGAAATGGAAGACATTTTAAATATCCACAATATGTCTTTGATCTCCTTTAGTATGTCATCTTTCACGCTGTTGGCAATTCGTACTGGCTGTCAAATGTTTGCAGCATTCCTCGAGTGTTTGTGCGATAGACTACAGACTCTGTACTACATTTAACAATTATTTAACACTAAATATTAAATTTAAATAATATATAATTAATAAATTAAATCTATCTATATGGCTATCTGCCACATGGCAAGTAAATGTTTGTACCAAAATAGTTCTGTTTTTCTGTCTTCATTTTGGCGAAGGTGCAGCCACTTTCCTGAAACTGCTTGCGAGACTGACAAGTCCACAGCGGCGTGTATGTCCGAGCCTGTCTCCATCGCCTCCACCTGCAGGTTGTCAACTGTGGTTTGGAATGAAAGGGAGAAAACGGGACGCCGAGTAACACGGCGGATATCGCTCATAAACTTTTCTTTTTTTTTTGACGCCGCCTTAACTGCAAAGTGCTGCGGGAAACCCTGCTCCAACTCTCAACTAGCGTTTTCTGTCTCTCTCTCTATGCCTGGAGTCCCGCCCACACAAAGACCATGCGACTGACAAGAGGGTTCACTCCTCGTTACGCTAAGGAACCGAGAGTGGTCCTCCAGTCTCTTTGGTAGAGAGAGAGAGAGAGAGACAAGGAAAACAAACAAGCATGCAAATGGCAAATTATTGAGCTCATTTTTTTTATCGTGCGATTAATTGATTTATTGACTATCGTGACAGGCCTACTTGTAGCACTCCCTCGGACCCAAAACCTTCTTCCGGTGTTGTAGGAATCAGGCAGGATGTCGCTTCCCAACAGCTGGTTTAGACTGGAAGGCTAACGTTATAGTTGACTAGCTAGCTAACAGTTAAGGTAGTGTGGTGTCCACTTCCTGTTCCTCCTCCTGTCACATTAAAGCTACATTGTGTAAGAATTACTTCCATCTAGCGTTGAGATCATATATTGCAATCAACTCTCTCTCGCCACGCAGTATTGCAGCTACGGTAGCCTTCACGCTTCAAAAAGCGAAGGTGTACAAAAGGCTGTCTATCAGCTGTCGTTGTTGGAGTTCATGCGTTCTCTTAATATATCCATGAGTTCATGTGGGAGAGTGGCGTGGACGCGCTTCACACCATGAGCGGAAAGGAGAGAGAAAGAAAAGGAGACTGCAGCGGTCCGGAGGATAATTAACTCGGTGGGATTTGGTGTGTGCGTCCAAAGCAGCTCCAATGTTCATTCTTTTTTCTGATGACGCCGGTCTCTTGCTCTTTTCAATATCCGTTTTCTTTTTCTGGGTGAAGAAGAAGACTCCTGTTCCTGAAATTTGGATTTTGAATACTTGTGGTCTTCCATGTTTCCTTCTTCAAACTTGCCGGGGCCAGGAAGCGACGATACCCATTAGCAGCAGCTATGAGTCGAAAACACGAAAGGCGGAGCAGTATAGCCTGTATGTCCCTTACCGGCTAACGTATTTCAAGATGGCACATCATTATGGAGCGTCTACTCCAGTTCATGCAAGCGCAAATGTAAAATTCCAAGCTAATAGGAATACTTGAAATTGATGGTGGTGGTCAATATTCATGAAAAAGGACAAGTTTGTGAAGGGCAATACAGATTTTGATAATGAACAACTACAAACGTTACACACTGGGGCTTTAACTAACACCTGAGTGCTTTGATCTATCGCCCCCGACTCCCTGCACACACCTAAACAAATTTTGTGTATTCATCATATTTTTTGCTATACCACTCTTTTTAAATCATACTTAGTAGTATTTGGTGATACTAACTCCTCAGTTGCCACCTCTCACCCACGATGTTCCTTATGGATCCAGCCTCAGTTGTCTTCAGTTCAACATTTTTTTGTCAGAAATAAAGCTATCTCTTTCCATTTCAAAATAAATGAATCAAAAACCTGTTCCATTTGGTACTCTGAAGCCCATCACTTTACAGAACACTGTTACCCGTCTGTGAATGTCAAGCCTGCAGCCATAAACAGTTTTTTAACTATTTTATCTTGTTTGTTAATGGGGTTACTTATGATTCCTCCAGCTGAGGAGCATTAAAAAAGCAAATTAAAGTGATTAAATACATTGCACTGCCTCCACTTTTCGTAATATCTAATGTGATATGTTTGTAGTGGGCCTATGGTTTTGTTTGGTTAAATATTGTGTTTTGTATATTAAACAGTGTACCTCTTGGGACACAAGACACATTTTGGAAAAAGTAAAATCAAATCAAAATCTAGAGAAAACCATATGCTTTTACTTCCATGTGATAATATACATTGTCTGCATCTGCTATGTTAAGTGCTTTATTGGGGCTATATGACATCCAAGATGCCACATTTCCATAGCTGCTACAGCATTAAATGGAAGTATTGTAGTTTTTTGTGCAAATCCATTTTTTATATCTTTGGGGGGAAAAAACACAGTAAATTCATATAAACATACGTGGTTTTAAACAGAATTTGTCCAGATAACATGAGTTTATAATGATGGACTCACGGGCTGCAGTGTTAAAGATTGTATTGAATTTCAAGAGACAAGATCACGTCAACTTTATTCTGGCATCTCTTTATTGGATCAAGCCTTTCTTTTATCAGCGTCAGCTTTTATTTTTACTGCTTCAGTTTGTATTCTCTGTTTTCCTTGATTTTATTTCATTGTCCTTTTAATTATTCGAATAATTTGCTTTTATTACTTCTCCTGTTTTATTTCTTATCTCCCAGTCTCTTGTTTAGGTCTTGACATGTTTAATCCCAAATTCACCTGTAAACCAGCTTGTAACCTTGTTTTGTAAGGTGCTGTATAAAGTTTCAGCTGGTAAGTCATCAATCTGCCACATGCTGCGGCTGACTGGTTGTGCTGTTTTTCTTCCTTCACTGCTGGTTCTCTCCTTCTCTAGTTTCATCATCAGTCATTGATGGAATCTCTTTAGTTGTGTATTATGTATTATCATTTTCTCAGCCTATATGATTTGCTGGTTCAAAAGTTTCTGACCAACCTGTGTAACTATGGTAACAATCTAGTAAAGTATATCAAGTCGAGAAAAGACACAAACCTCACAATTCCTTTCACCATTGTGACTATGGTGTGCATTTAGGGATGTAAATACCATGTCTCACAGCTACCAACACGTGTTAGTGTTACCTGGAACACTTGTTCTAAAGGTGACAAAGACAAACAAAAACTTTCTATTAAAAGAGCAAACTACAACAAAATATTAGTAAACAATACTCGCAATGCGATTATAAGCGGTAATTGACCTTCACATTGTTTGCTATCAGTAACTAGATGACTCAGTGTAGATTATTCTATACATGTAATGCAGAGGCAAACATGGTTCTTCAGCACACGATTTGCCTTGGATTAACCCTTATTAATGTCAGGATTAAGGTGAGGTTTGCCTTTGAATTCAAAATTAAGCAACTCTCCCATACTGTATACTGACTATGTTTAATGAGCCTGTATTTCAGTATGTTTGTCAGTCCATCCAGGCTTTAGCCTAACCCAAGATGCATTTAGTGAGAGGCAGGGTACATTGTGGACAGTCTTTTAGAGGGATAATAAACCTAGACAAACAACATAAACTCACCTGACAAGTATATCTTTAGACTGTGCAGGGAAACTGGAGCACCTAGAGGAAACTCAAGAAAACATGCACCCAGAGAGGCTTCAGTCATGCAGGTCAGATTCAAACCCAGGACTAAAGGGTCAATGCTGACTCTGTGTTCGTAATTGGACATACTCAAGCAAAGAAAATCATACCAAAAACCAGTTAATAAATCCGAATAGCAGTTTACAAAAACATTGGTACAAACAAGAAAGTATTGTATCAAAAACTTTATTCTCAAATAATGTTTTCAAAATAGCTGATAAATAAACTGTGAGTCTCTTTAACAGCAGGTTGTGAGGCTGCAATCACATACAGTATCTCTTTAACCATTTATAACACACCATTTTGTTTCTCTCTCATGATCTCATGGGAGGATAGAAAAATGCCATTTTCCGTCCTTAAATTAAAAACTTTTAAGAGTACGCCATTCCTGTTTTACCAGTCATGATAGGAGCCTCCAAAACTGTTTCTGATTTGCTAATGCTGTTAGAGCCTAAATTTACCACAATTTCATTTCCCTCTCTCAACCCATGTCTAAGCAAGGAGAACCAGATTCCTCTTTGCTTAGACAGCTACTGTATGAGGACAGATTTTGGGCCATAAAGAGGTCAAGTCATTCAAAATCTTTTGTGCCTGTGGAAGTCTTTCCTCTCGCAGATATAACTATTAGGATCAGCCACACAGGGCTGCTGTTACACAAGAACACTGTTAAAGGAAGTGTCCACCCATCAATGAATAGTGTTTATGACATTATGACAAAGTCGAGTGTGTATGTTTATCTAAGATTATTGAAAAACATATTTTAATCCAAGAAATCACCAATGCAACTTGTATGGCACAGCTGCCACATTTAAAGCCACATTATATACCATATTTTTGCAATGAATGGTGACCTAAAAATGTCAATGTTCAAAAGAAACATATACTCTGCCGGCCTCAAGCTCTGGAGGAGTTGAAGCTGACACATCATTTTATAAGACTGAAGTTTTTTTAGATTGTGAATATAGAACAGTTTAACGTTGAAGGTGTTACGGTGTGACCCAGAGATAAGTGTCTCTCCAGCACGAAGAAGATTAACTCTGGGTCCCACAAGGTTTTTCTGTTCCTGTGTAAAAGCAGCCATAATGGACAAAAGAGATCATATGACATTTTGATATTTGATACTCAGTTTGAACCATACATTTTTACATGGTGTGTAACAGTAAAAACATTGACTATAATGAACAAGATTTTGCTGTACCCATTAATCATAAAAAGTACAGCATATTTAATATTTTTTTTTTTTTACAAATTCTCCATAAAAAATAGATTTCTGTACAAAAACTTTTTTTTCTTTTGCACCTACTTCAAGTTCAGCAGCACATGATGATGGTGAGAGGCGACAGCGATGATAATGATGATGGTGATTATGATGCTTAAAACAATAACATTAATGATGATGGCAGTTTCCTGGTGATGACTTGCCATTTTTCTACATACCTTCTGTGCCATTTGGGACAACAAAAATGAAACAATATTTTTCAGTACACATTTTTAAGCAACAAACATACTAAATGCGTGTCAATATGTGTTGCTGAGAATGCATCCCTTCACCATAACGTGTGAATATAACACGAATATGTGTGGTGTCCCAATCTACAAGCTGCCATGTGCCGAAATGACGATTATTCATCCTTTGCACTGATGAGTGAAGCAGTGCTGCGGTCAACTCACATTCAATTCAGACACACCAGGTTGGAGATTTTCTTCAAAGCTCTAATGCTGACCGTATGCAATGTTGGGAGTAACCGCGTTTAAGTATAACGGCGTTACTAACGGCGTTATTTTTTCAATAACGGAGTAATCTAATTAATTACTTTTCCCATCGTTGCAACGCCATTATCGTTACTGAAAATGTAAAGTGCCGCATTACTACAATTTGGTTGAATGAAGCGCGAGGTGTCAGGCTTTGGCTACACATCAGCTGCCTGGAGAGAGCAGGGGTGGGGATAATGACACTGTTACAAATGCGATGATGATTGGCTGGGTGGGCAGATGCCCTGCTCACGCTGTCTCGCTGCACACTCTGACTACCACTAAACACAAGACAGCGACAATGGCGACGAGCCAGGGAAATTCAAAGGTAGCGTTCTCGAACTGGAAGTACCGGCGCTACTTCTCGCTCATTGAAATTAAAGGCAAGAATGTTTATGTAACATGCACGCTATGCCCAGGAAAAAATACTTTATCCACGTCTGCCTCAAGCAACTTGAATCTTATGAAGCACCTCACATCAACACATGCTAACACGACACTTGTTGCTGCTGCTTACCCAACCCAACCTCCAGCGAAGGAGACGGAGCCACTCTGTTAAAACAAGCAACGCTTGATTTTTCTGTATAGTGTTTTTATTCTTCAATCAGTTAATATAAACATCTTTGACGTTAAAGATGTTATAGAACGTAATAGCGTTAGAGAACATAAAAAATATCTTCACAGTTACATTGCTGAGTAACTAATTACTTTTACAATGTGGTAACTGAGTTACTAACTCAATTACGTTTTGGGAGAAGTAATTTGTAACTGTAACTAATTACTTTTTTAAAGTAAGATGACCAACACTGACCGTATGGCATGAGAAGTTTGTCCTATCCAAACTAATGAGAAGGTGAATTAAAGGCCTGTCAAGGGCAAAACTGAATATTTTTATTTGATTACACTACAAACTGAATTTGAAAGAAACCCACACGGATGCACGCGCGCACTCACGCACACACAAGAAGGTCTGATTTTCATCTGGCAATAAAACTCGATCGAAAACAGATCGAACTCTAAGTCCAAATGGCTGCTGAGCCACATATGAACACATGTACAGTATGACATAGTTGCTCAAGCAGGACTGCGACTGAATTTTCCTTCAGTATTAATACAGGAAAGTTCAGTGACATCACACTGCAGTTCTCCCTCGTCTATTACATCTTGATGTAATTTAGATACATCTTACATCTGTATTGAATTTATTCTGTATTACAATACCTGGTGGAAAAAACCCTCATCTCTACCATATGACACTGTGTGAAAAGGCAATGTGTGACATTTAGAAGTTTATCTGGTTTTGACTTAAGCTCGCAGCAACCTGAGTCCCTTTGTTTCAATGAGGACTGCTGACAATACCACTTTAGAAAAAGTAAGGGACAAACTTGTGAACCCAAACTGTGAAAAGTCACAGCTGAAAAAGCAGGTAGTTGTTGTTTTTTTTAACTTGTAACCAGGTGTCGCTCTTTTACATGGTGAAGACTGCTGACAATGCCAAATGAAGGCCAAATGTGGAAAATTCTTCAAAAATTGTTAAAGTCTTGAGTGATATCCAAATTTTGAGGCATTTCAGATAAGGTATGTGGCATGTTAAGAAGGACACTGATCTATAAACAGATTAACTCACTGTATCATACTTTATAAATCGGGTAGCTCAAATCAAGCAATCTAATTGGTTCATAGCCGAACTGCAGTCATTAAGTCACTCTTAAAAAAAGAACAATCTGGACACGTCACTAATGAGCAACTATAGGCCGATATCAAACCTTCCATTTTAAATAAAATCATTGAAAAAACGGTTTCAACAACTCAACCTTTTCTTGTCACTAAACAACAGTTTTGATGCCTTCCAGTCGGGTTTTTGACCACACCACAGCACTGAGACAGCTCTTGTTAAAGTATTTAATGACATCCACTTAAACACAGATAGTGGCAAAATTTCAGTCTTAGTATTACTTGATCTCAGTGCTGCATTTTATACGGTCGACCATGACATATTACTAGACCAATTGGAAAACTGGGTTGGCATTTCTGGTACTTTGTGTCTATAGGGAATTATACATCTGAGCATACAAATATGACGTGCAGAGTTCCCCAAGGCTCAGTTCTGGGGCCTCTCCTGTTTAACATCTACATGCTTCCACTGGCTCAAATTATGGAAAACAATAAAATAAGTTACCATAGTTATGCGGATGACACACAGATTTATATAACCTTATTGCCAGGGGACTATAGTCCAATACAACAACTGACTAAGTGCATTGAACAAATTAACGACTGGATGTGCCAGAATTTTCTTTAATTAAATGACGAAAAAACTGAGGTGGTTGTTTTTGGAGCAAAAGTGGAACGATTAAAAGTCAGCACTCAGCTTCAAACAACAATGTTAAAAACAACAGACAAAGCCAGAAATCTTGGCGTAGTCATGGACTCAGACCTGAATTTTAACAGCCACATTAAGACAATTACAAAGTCAGCCTATTACTACCTTAAAAATATATCAAGAGTTAAAGGACTTATGTCTCAGCAGGATTTGGAAAAACTTGTCCATGCTTTTATCTTCAGTAGACTTGACTACTGTAACGGTGTCTTTACAGGTCTCCCTAAAAAAATCAATCAGACAGCTGCAGCTGATTCAGAACGCTGCTGCTCGAGTCCTCACTAAGACCAAGAAAGTGGATCACATCACTCCAGTACTGAAGTCTCTACACTGGCTTCCAGTGCCTTAAAGAATTTATTTCAAAATACTTTTGCTGGTTTATAAATCACTAAATGGTTTAGGGCCAAAATACATCTCTGATCTGCTGCTACACTATGACCCACCCAGACCTCTCAGGTCGTCTGGGACAGGTCTGCTTGTTGTCCCCAGAGTCAGAACTAAACAGGGGGATGCAGCGTTTAGTTTTTACGCTCCACATATCTGGAACAAACTCCCAGAAAACTGCAGGTCCGCAGCAACTCTCAGTTCTTTTAAATCAAAGCTAAAGACCTATCTTTTTGATGTTGCCTTTCTTTAAATAACTGTTCATTTGTTATACTGAAGTTGCATTGATGACACTGTATGACATTCTATAACTGCTCTTTAATGTTTAATTTCTTATACTGCACTGTAACTTTTATTGACATATTTTATCTCTCAGTTCTTTAATTTCTTATACTGCACTGTCAATTTTATTCTTGTCTTTTATCTAGTGGTATTTTTGAACAGATAACGGACATATTTCTGAGAATTTCTAGATTAGAACTCAAAAAACACGGATGTGACAATAGATTATCCATACAAGGACAACGTCTGTGAACTGGTCAGATTTAGTCTGTGAACTAGGTTAATAAGAAAGACAATGTCTGTGAACTTGTCAGATATTTCTGTGAACTTATCAAGAGACAGACTGTGAACTGTCCTGGATTTAGCAAGGTTTACCGAGATTAAACTAAGCTTTGTAGCAATGGCTACATCGTAGTGAAAAGTAGAACTACTGCAATCTTGTAATGGGTAACGAAAACACCAAGTAACCGGAGCCAAAAGGACCTGTGGTCGGAGAAATGTTTTTTTTTTTTTAATCATTTTTACCTGCACTTTAATGTTTTACTTTGTTTTTTTAATCGTTTTTTAACTGCTCTTTAATGTTTTATGTAAAGCACTCTGGATTGCCCTGTTGCTGAAATGTGCTATACAAATAAAGCTGCCTTGCCTTGCCTATTATAACCATATACACCAACTATGACATCTAATTCCATTGCAAAATAAGTATCACTCTGCATCTATGAAAAAACAAGGGACTAACAAACTGTCACAGATGGAGGTTGTTCATCTGCACACACTGCCATGACACAGAGCTGGTTTAAAATCGGCAAAATATCTCTTTAGGTGTACACTATATTTAGAATATTTTCACCGCTTTACCTTTTCACTAGACTTGAATGTGAACGTGAACATACCATAGCCTGTCTTGTTACTTCATGTATCAGCCTTACATTATGTGCAGCCTCCCCAATGTCTTTCCTACGTTTTCCTACAGCAATAAAAATAATAGCTATACCAAATATACCAGATTATCACACCAGGAAGGGTTCTTCGTTACAAAATTTGATTCTATTCAGACATAAAATAAGTTGCAACACACTTTTGGCTCGAATAAAAATGTTGTCCATTGTAAGATCATGTCCAAAAATCATCTTACATCTTAATCAGAGCCACAACATATCTCCTTTTTCTGCTTTTTTTTCTGAGAGGAAACAGGTAGATCTCACAGAGGAGTGCCTTTCTTCCCATTTCAATCATTCACATTCCTTTAATTTTAATTAAATAGTCATGCAAATGAATTATCTAACTATCAGCTCAACATTTGTCTCCTTTTTGAGTACAAACCAAACACGATGGAGATTTGTTTTGTGACCCTGTCGAAGACTTCTTTTGTTGAAACAGATCATTTCATATATTGAAAAAAAATGCCTGGGTCCACTCTAACTTTGTCTGCACCACCACCATGTCTCAGCATATCTTTAGTCTAAATTGAAGTCAGAGTGTGGGTATTAGAATCAAGGAGAATATTACAGTAAGTGTAGTTGAAGTATTGTAATAACTTAAGATTTCTGCTCTAAGCTTGAGACCGTATGGTATGTGTGCCATATTTTGTCACTTGCATTTCCCCAAATTTCTATAGGTACACACAATCTGAAATCTAACCCTTGTACTGCCATTCTGATCTTTTCATGCCAGGATAAACTGGGACAATGCTGAGTCTAGATTTTCTTGTTTGGGCACACTAGGAGATCAGATCTGTGTCATTAATTGTTAAAAATTAGACCTTTTATTACACCTTTGGAAACCTTGAAGCCTCTAATTTCCAGGCTCCATTATGCTCTCTTGGCTCCATAGGAAATCTCCACTGAATTAATTTAATCAATTAAAATAGAAGCATGGGGTGCAAAAAGAGAGGAGGCTTACTATCTTGTAAGCAGACGCTCGACTGTTGTTTACAGATGTCTTGTTTATTTCTGTGAGAAGATTTTGAACATGTCCTGTTTCTTGTTGCCGTCTTAAACTAGAATTATAGTGCATACACACATCCGCATACCTTTATTTTCTGTGACACACACTGGTATATGTGTTTCTGGCTGTCTGACCATGACCATGAGCCTGAGACTGTGAATGACAGGCTAACAATGGATATTATAATACCAACAATATCCGGTAGTCATGCTTCCAAACATAATCACCATTTGTTTCAGGACATTTCCTTTGCAACATCCAGGTCTGGAGTAGATACATTTTCAATTAAATGAGCTGACAATTTAAAATAGATGGATGTGACAACCTTCTCATGCCAAATGTTTTTCTTTTCAGTATTTTCAGTACTCTGATTTTAGTGAGTTGAGTTTTGGCCTGAAATATAACACTGTATTATAACTTGTGTTTCATGGTATGAGTTGTAAGTTTTCATTGTCTGACATCTCATACGTTATTTGTTATCATTAGTGTGAACAATTGATTTGTGATTTATTGTTTGGGGGTAAGACAGTATGATAAATTGAGGTTGAATGAATAAAAACATGGGGAACATAAACACAAATTAATTTAGACAATAAAGAATCATGCAGGTTAAACCAAATTCCTGAAGTGTAATGCCAGAATGGTGTGCATGGAGAGTGAAAGAAACAAGAAACAGGCCTGAAAACACTGAAAGACACACACTGAAAGCAGTAACATCTGTGATCTCAACCAAGTGCAGCATCTTTCGAAAAATAAAATTATTTTGAGAAAACACTGCGGGAAATAAGGTTGGTAAGGGATTTTTTTTTAATCCTGCAGACTCATGTGTGTTACTATGATATTTTGACTTAAAATACCAGGAAATACTGAAGGCTAGGTCACACTTGCTAAGCTTATGTATTTGTTGCAATGAGGTTCCAGCATTAATAAGCAGGATGTAACTTATTCTCTGCACACGAGGTATTTCTCAAACAATGGAGGGGCTCCGGGCGTAACTGACGACAACAATAATTGTGCATGTTGTCTACATACTCTATCTCTTTGTCTGCCTTACATGACGAATTCTCGAACAGATCACAAATATGCTGTGAGCTCTTTAAATAGGTGTGTTGAAATAAGCTCATATGCATCAGATATGTTAAATGTGTTGAAAGATGATGCATGATAATATGAGTAGTTGGGGACACTTGCAACACATCTTTTTAAAGAGAGTTAGAGAAACAGTCACATGTTGTTTCTGATAGCTCACACTGTCTGTTAAAAATAATCAGCCCATATTGGTTGGATACTATTTAATCTTTGTGTACTATTTAGCATACCTTAAGAGTACTGTATAGTATCTCAGAAAAAGATGGAGTTGAATGCCTGCAAATAAAACTAGCAGCGTGGTCCATACTGCATATTATGGTTGTGACCCTTTCTGTATATTTCTGCCACATATTACAACAGTAACAGTATTCAGTATGAGCTCTCAGAAACACCCACTGCTTTAAATATGGCAAATAAATTGTCATTAAGTGACACTAGAAGCTCAGAGGTCAATGGGTAAACTGATCCCAACTTTCGGGTTGGCTAGCATGTTAGCATGGCAACAAAATAAACAACGGTATAGCATGTGGTCACACCTGCTAACAGGGAGTGTGAAATATAAAGGTGTATATACAAACACGCTGTAACCCTGTATTTTGTCATTTTGTCATCTTTTTAAAGATAAAAGTTTTTGAATAAAATGCTCTCTTTTGAATCACTTATTTTTCAAACCCATTTCAGACCCAAAAATTATTCATTTTTTCATAACCCAGTCAGAAAAACACACTAGTGCAAAATTTGTGCGGTTTAGGAGTTTATATAAAGTTTATATTTTGGGGTCCCCAGCAGCAGTGGTTTGGGAAGTCCCATGGGGCCGCTGGGTATTTGAACATAGAGTCTGTTCATCAATATCTTCACTGAAGAAAAATGCCAGAAGAGACAAACAGAGACAACTATTTGCCTCTGTTTCCATAGCAACCTGTCCTTGTCTCTCTTTTCCAGCACGACTGACAGAGGTGTCTATCTGTCCGTTTGTCCGTGTCCGTCAGTCTAATTTCTGCCAGTCAACCAATCTGTCTGTTAATCTGTTCATCTATGTCTGATTTTGTGGCTGGAGGGTATGATGTAGACAACAAATCAGTCATCACTTGACTGATAATCCCGACCGGAGTTACGAGAAGATAAATCATTTCCTGGATTTGGCCACAGCTGATTGCAGCAGTTGACAATCTTGACAGCTTATTGCCTCCAGGCTTCCACTTGTTCAGCCACCAAGCACAGAATCCTGGCTAGTCCAAGAACAAGAATTAGTTGTCTGACTGTTTGATTGTGTTAGACAGGCCTCTGGAAACCAGTCCATTGTGTACACCAGCCCGGCAACTCAAATGTCTTGTTTTCTGCTTCAGCACAGTCTATCTAGTGCTAGTGTGGAATATTGTATATATGACTGATTTAGATGTATAGTACCTCTCTATAGAATGCTTGAAAATGTCAAAAACTCATCTAGAACTAGCTCCCAGGTTCTCATAATAAAGCTGGTATGTTTTAGCCTAAATTAGTTGCCAAATACTGTAGGTAGACATTGTCATAATAGGCAATACAGTAAGTGGCAGAAGGTAAAGACAATCACAGGAACTTGACTGACACCTCAACTTACCTAACCCTGTGATTGTCCTGCTATATTAAACCTAGCCCATTCAGTTCTCCAAGTAGGCTAAAACAAACCTTTTAAACGTATCTGCAACTGTTATCTGACCCTGGCTTGTCTAGCACTAGTCAACCTCTCCTAGTATTAATCTAATACTAGTATCCAGTACTGGATGAGTATCATTTTCTTTAAAGGAATTGGTCTGGTTGAACTTGTCACTGTATTGACTGCATTTGGTTGTCAACTTTACAGCAGTCTGTACAACTGATATCAGCTTCCACCAAAACAGACTCTGTAAACTGTAAATAGGTCAGAGAGTCCAGTCCTGTCAAGTCCAGAGTTAAGTCCAGTGGGAGGTTATTGGTCCAGCACCAATGATGGTTTTCTTGTTGTTAATAGGAACCATCCAATGACTATTCGATGTCTAATAGTGTATGTGCTTCCCCCTGAGGGTAGAACCTTGCATCGGTCACACCCATGTGTGGCCTGCATCAGGGGAGTTAGTAAGTTAAGAGTTAGCCTATTACCACTGTGCAAACTTGGCATGGAGTATGGGGTTAGGTTGGGTTAACCACCATTCAGGTTGCATGGAGAGTATTCGAGGGCCATATTACTCTGGCCATACAAGCCCTTTCCATAAGGAGGTTGGGTCAACTTACACAGGACCAGCACTGTTAAATGAGGTTCTTGGAGGAAGTTCAATTAGTCGTACATACCATCTTTTTTGTATTTTTCATTGGTATCTGAATAGCAACAGTGCTTAAGAAGAATTCTGGTCCCAGAATTTATCTCCTGAATAACACATTTGACGACTCCATTGTCTACTCCCTTGTGTATTGGTTCAGACTTATTTCGCTCTTTTGGACTGTAGGGAGAGGTGGATGATACAGTTGTTCAGGTAGGAGGTGGAGCAGAGCTGCATAACTGTGCAGATTATGCTGACAGAGGACCAGCATGCTACAACACAGACTGCTCACGGTGACAAGTCCAAATCATTTTCTTCTTTCTTCTCTGTTTGGTTAAGCCACACCGCAGACTGCAACAGGGAGGTTGGACTAAACCACTGTGTAGGTAGTGGCAGGTTTGTAAGACTATACCACAGTGCAGACTGTATTGAGTGTGGTATCGAATCGAACTGCCTTAGCCTCTGTGGGCTTCATGTTGGTGTCATACATTGGGTTTTCAAATGATGCCTGACCATTGGAGCTCTCATGGCCGACATAGCCATTGAACTGGACCTTGGGACGTGTCCTGCAAAACAAAATGAGAAGAAAATAATGGTGTTCAGGCAGGTATTTGGTTTCACAAGGATATCTCTGCAAAGTTGTATTGGCATGTTTGGAAAAAAGAAAAAAATGAGTGCAGGTCTCTGAAACACAAAATGAAAAACAAAAACTGAGATATTTTAGGACAGCGAGATTAAAGTGTAACTCTCGCCAAAATGCAACCTAGGGTCTTTTTGTGAATGTACCCGAGTCAAACTTTCGTTTAAAAGCACTTTTAAGATTTACCTAATTTTGATTTTAAGGTCAAATGGCCTTTTAAATGGGAGTGCTAGGGCCACTTTTATGCTAGCCTCAAAATAGCTATTTTTAAAACACTAAGAAGGCTCGACACAACATGAAACTTTGCTCGAAGTATCGCCAGGGGCTCGACACCTTAACAAAAGCATTGACAACATTGTTTGTGAACACAGAGTTTACTAAAAAGAAAGGTTTTGAGCAACTCACTGTAGCTGTTGTTCTTCCGGTCGCCGTCTATCGAGCCAGTCAAAAATAGTCGAGGGAGGAGATTAAAGATGGAAAGCTCCTAAAGCTTAGTTCCATATAAATGCACGGATAATTTGTTGTTTTGTCGTTAGTGAAACACAATATTGACCTTGTAGTTGTAAGAATGACAGTTCCTCCTATGGAGTCCGTTCATTCGCATTCGGAGATCGCCTATTTTTGACTGGGAAAATGGCGGACAGCGTAAACAACAACTGCCAACGTGAGTTGCTCAAAACCTTTCTTTTTAGTAAACTCTGGGTACACAAACAATGTTGTCAATGCTTTTGTTAAGGATATATATATATATATATATATATATATATATATATATATATATATATATATATATATATATATTTATTTTATTTTTTTTCTGAAGTTGGAGAACCAACAAAAAAAGCCAGGAAATATTAGATTACATTTTTGAGGTAGCCAAAAACATAACTATAATGGGATGCTTTTATTGATCTCTGGTTTGATGTGTCTATAAGTTTGTTTTGGAGCCTTTTTGACCCCCAACTGTTCAAAAGATTCTCTGATTACAAGATATTGGTACTTATTTAAGTCATTAACTTGTGTGAAAAGCGTACACATTTCAAGGTAAGACCCACTACCGTACATACACAATGCTAGAATTTACATTGCGTGTCCTATTCAACAGTAGTACTAGTCATGCAGAGAGATCTGTACATAATTATAAGTGTTTAATAGATTAACAATTAACTGAATATTGAGTATGACTACAACCAATTAAAAAAAACAAATCTTCAAATTCAAATATAATCAAAAAAGTAATCATAAAATACGCTCTGTCCTTTCTTGTCTTATTAGACATCTTGGGCAAGAGCTTTACCCTTGAGATTAAATGTGCATTTCTCATAAAAATCTACAAATTGCAGGGGGAATGATGGCAGGAGTGGGAACATGAACCATAACAACTCCCTGCTTCAGTGGTTCAGCTGCCAGCGCCCATCTGCTGCTCTCATGAGTGTGTCTACTTGCATCCTGCCATCATCCTGCAAATGGTACCCATGGTTTGTTGCATATTATTACTAAATATGCCTGAATGAGGATTTTAAGAAACGTACTGCTGGGGTTCAAACAGATATGCTGTGAAATATGACTACCCCATCATAATTTGTCTGTTTGTCGCAGATTACATTTTTGTATAATCAGGTCCTATAATCCAGTTAGATATAATCACTTACTTCCAAACCCTGTGGAACTATTAGCAGGGAGGAGTGCTGCAGCTGAAACACTGTTTGACTCTGACCTCATTAAGTGTGTGTGTGTGTGTGTGTGTGTGTGTGTGTGTGTGTGTGTGTGTGTGTGTGTGTGTGTGAATGTGTGTGTGTGTGTGTGTGTTTGTGAACTGGTAGAAATCCAACCCTGGGGAACCACTAAGCCTACCCTACATGCTCAACCCATTACTTTACAAAACTGCACACACACCAACACACACCACAGACCTCCCTGCATGGCAGTGGTTCAAGTTGCTGCACTAATTTCTGGTTGTGGCTGTAGGTGCAATAGCTTAGTTTTATTGGTAGAATGAAAAACAGCACACATAATTGCTTTGACAGTATTATAGATAATGTAAAGACATATGGGCTAATGCAGGAAGAAACCACTGTGTGCACACTCTCATCTTGCTTTTAGTTTGTTATTTATATTAAATTGTTATGTAAAGAAATATTTTCTGTTGGCTTGCCGTTATGTTGGGCTAGGGCATTATGATGGCAAAGTTAACTTTACCACATACCTTCTGTCAAGGTGAGAGTAA
The DNA here is from genome assembly GCF_031162955.1 of Sander vitreus. Classification (NCBI taxonomy): domain Eukaryota; kingdom Metazoa; phylum Chordata; class Actinopteri; order Perciformes; family Percidae; genus Sander; species Sander vitreus. The sequence continues at coordinate 26,576,553 of NC_135855.1, forward strand.
TGAAAGTCAAAAGTAACAGTAGAAATACATTTAAAAAATCAGCAGCATACAGCATATATATTACTTGTTTTGATTAGAACACTTTGAAGTACAGGTGCTGGTCATATAATTAGAATATCATGAAAAAGTTGATTTATTTCAGTAATTCCATTCAAAAAGTGAAACACAGACTGATATATTTCAAGTGTTTATTTCTTTTAATTTTGATGATTATAACTGACAACTAATGAAAACCCAAAATTCAGAATCTCAGAAAATTAGAATATTGTGACAAGGTTCAATATTGAAGACACCTGGTGCCACACTCTAATCAGCTAATTAACTCAAAACACCTGCAAAGGCCTTTAAATGGTCTCTCAGTCTAGTTCTCTAGGCTACACAATCATGGGGAAGACTGCTGACTTGACAGCTGTCCAAAAGACGACCATTGACACCTTGCACAAGGAGGGCAAGACACAAAAGGTCATTGCTAAAGAGGCTGGCTATTCACAGAGCTCTGTGTCCAAGCACATTAATAGAGAGGTCGAAGGGAAGGAAAAGATATGGTAGAAAAAAAGTGTACAAGCAATAGGGATAACCGCACCCTGGAGAGGATTGTGAAACAAAACCCATTCAAAAATGTGGGGGAGATTCACAAAGAGTGGACTGCAGCTGGAGTCAGTGCTTCAAGAACCACCACGCACAGATGTATGCAAGACATGGGTTTCAGCTGTCACATTCCTTGTGTCAAGCCACTCCTGAACAAGACACAGCGTCAGAAGCGTCTCACCTGGGCTAAAGACAAAAAGGACTGGACTGCTGCTGAGTGGTCCAAAGTTATTTTCTCCGATGAAAGTAAATTTTGCATTCCTTTGGAAATCAAGGTCCCAGAGTCTGGAGGAAGAGAGGAGAGGCACAGAATCCACGTTGCTTGAAGTCCAGTGTAAAGTTTCCACAGTCAGTGATGGTTTGGGGTGCCATGTCAGCTGCTGGTGTTGGTCCACTGTGTTTTCTGAGGTCCAGGGTCAACGCAGCCGTCTACCAGGAAGTTTTAGAGCACTTCATGCTTCCTGCTGCTGACCAACTTTATGGAGATGCAGATTTAATTTTCCAACAGGACTTGGCACCTGCACACAGTGCAAAAGCTACCAGTATCTGGTTTAAGGACCATGGTATCCCTGTTCTTAATTGGCCAGCAAACTCGCCTAACCTTAACCCTATAGAAAATCTATGGGGTATTGTGAAGAGGATGATGCGATGCACCAGACCCAACAATGTAGAAGAGCTGAAGGCCACTATCAGAGCAACCTGGGCTCTCATAACACCTGAGCAGTGCCACAGACTGATCGACTCCATGCCACGCCGCATTGCTGCAGTAATTCAGGCAAAAGGAGCCCCAACTACGTATTGAGTGCTTTTCATGTTCATACTTTTCAGTTGGCCAACATTTCTAAAAATCCTTTTTGTATTGGTCTTAAGTAATATTCTAATTTTCGGAGATACTGAATTTGGGATTTTCATTAGTTGTCAGTTATAATCATCACAATTAAAAGAAATGAACATTTGAAATATATCACACTGTGTGTGATGAATGAATATAATATACAAATTTCACTTTCTGAATGGAATTACTGAAATAAAACTTTTTCATGATATTCTAATTATATGACCAGCACCTGTACATCAAATACTATATTTGTTCTTGATGTAATCATGCTGACAGAGAGATGACAATGAGATCAAAGACAAAACATACCTGCGTAGCTTAAATGATTGCTGTTTTGGCACAGTAGGGCAGCACTGCTTTTAAAAACTTATGAGGAGTCTCTGTGTTCCATTTCCCTCTGAATTAATATTGATTTTGGTTTATACATTTTATTTTTATTTTACAGTAATACAAAATAGAGTAGGACAAAGTATTCATATTTTCATAGTTTACATGACATATTTTGGTCAGTTGTGCAGCCTTACTAAACAGCATGAAGCAAAATCTCAAAACTAAAAACAAGGGATGACGAGTTTGACAGAGGATGTGGCGTTGGGCGGAGGTCTGGTTGCTGTTTGAAACCAGGTGAATGACAGGTGCCAGTCTTACCTGCCGCCAGGCCCCCAGGTGTCTTTTGGTCTCTCATTGTCATCTGTGTCAGCAGACAATGTCCTGTATACAACCATCAGCTTTAATATACATCAACTATCATTGCACACAGCTAACTGGTGAGCAGGTTGTATAACACAGTGTAAGGTAATGTAATGATAGTGTTAGTTATTGGTAAACTATGCTAACTGTACAGTCAATATCTGCATGGCCCTGTACACAGCAGTTACCGTCTTAGTGTTCACAGGATTAACTATACTAACATAGCAAAGCACATTACTAACTTGCTAACAAAACATGTTTGCAAAACATGTATTTTTCCTGAATAACATCAACAGGTCAGACACTACATGTTTCACTGCAGATAGAATACTGTAGCATACAGCTACCATAAATGATAAGCCAACAGATTAACTGGAAATAATGACTATTGTTGAGTAAGATGACTTTGTAAAACTTTGAGTGATGAAGTGCAGAAATCAGAACATCCCTTAGGTGTAGAATCTCACACAAGTCTTAAACAGAAAACGTTAATAATGACATTTTACCCTCAATATAGTTGTGTATTATCTGCCATCTTTAGGCATTGTAAGTCTTTTGTGAACTTTCTAGGAACAATAATTAATATCTAAGGTCAATGAGATTTAATCGTCATAGTACGCTTGGGGTTTTAGAGTTATAATTATGTTTGAAAAATGATGTAAACCTGCCTCTTTTTCCAAAAAAAGTATCTAGTAGTATAAAGGCCTTCCCTTTTAAAGTGCTTGTCATGTATATGTGATCTTTAAAGTACACATCCAGTCAAGCAATGGATTAAACAAACTACATTTTTTTAAGACTTTAAGAACAACTCTCTGCAAACACATTTTAGCTCCTAGCCCGTATGGAAACCAAGGTGTCATGGTTGGTAGGCGCAATGCAACTCTAACGGCTGACACTCGTATCCTGCCAACTTGTCTGTGCTGCAGCAGGGCTGTGCTTGCACCTCTGTTCACCAAAAAAAAGCAGTCTATAGCCATGTGCCCCTGCATTTGCACCTTCAATAAATTAGAGCCATGTCTAAAAATACAAAAGGTTGTTTTCTGGAAAGAAACTTAAAAAAAAAAAAAAAGGTTATACTATTGTGTAATACTATAATATTATTTTGATTCTTTGTACAACAAAACCTGTCACTTTAAAATACTTTAAGTGCAGCTACAACTGAGAAGAATAATTGATAAACTGTGCACCAGTACTCATATTTTTCAAGCATCTCAGAATCATTCATAGGAATTGTGCTGTAGGTTTGACCTTTCCTACAAATTAGGACTTAGAAGTTATTTAGTAAGATTTGGATACTTACTCTCAGGTTTTCTTTTAATTGATGCTTTAAGATCCGAATAAATACCATCACATTAGTAAAGGACCACTGTTATATTCATTGTTGCCAATTAAGTTTAAATTACAACATCTTGTTAATGGAGTTTTGCAAATAGGGCATTACATCCCTGACAAAATTTGTTTTTGTTTTTTTAATTCAGCTGCCACCTACTGTAAACTCCTAACCAGCTAGAACAGTTGTGCATCTCTCCTTAAACCTGAAAATGTAGGATTACTTTCCAAGGTTAATAAAGTTTGTACTCCAAAGATTTAAAGTTGGACAAATAATGTGCAACAGAAAAATTGTTAAGACTAATTTCCTTGAGAAACTGTTTTGATAAATGATAAATACAGTTTTGATGCTAGCCCCTCAGAATGAGACAAACATTTAGCAAAAGGCAGACATACAGTAATAAGGCAGTAATAATCAACAGGATACTTAAGAGACCGCAATACAATGCAACCCAAAGATACATTTAAAATAAGTTAGACTGGGTGTTTCAAGGAAACATATGAAATAAATGACAGAATTAGGGAATAGTGGTGCACTGAAAAAATAAAACATTAAAACACACTGAAAAACATGAAGTTGTATCTGCATCAGTAAATAATTCAAGGTGGATATTTTCTTTTATTTATTTATAAAGTGAACCTGTTAAAAATCAAAAATGCAAACCCTTTTGTATTCTAGTCTGCTGGTTGCTGTTTTTAACTCTTGAAGATATTGCTTACCTGTGCTTGTAGAGGTAGAAGGCAAATCCAGACAGGATGAGGGCAAAGAAAGGAACTAAGATGGCTGCTGCCACAGAGCTGCTGTTTGTGTAGGGGTTGGATGGGTCCATTGCCATGGTTACAGGGCCTTGGGGTACAGACACAGATAACCCACACATGCATGAACACCCTTTTGAGCATGTGTAATCAAGGCTTTTTGTATTATTAGTCTGTGTACTTGAGATCTGCTTCTCATGTTTACTCAGTCTGAAATTAAATTAATTTTACACTAACAAAAACATTCCAATAATATTCCTTTAATTTGACTGAATATTTTACTTCCACTTTCAGTTTGACGTTGTTTAATAGAAAGATCAAGGCTGTTGTTTGTTGTGGTTGTTATTGGTGCTGATGTTACAGACAGACCTACCTTGCCTTGTCAGATGGAACTTGCCAAAGTCTTTACTGTGGATATGCCCCTGGTAGACAAAGGTCTTCTGGTCAGATTCTGCAGTAACCTGAAAAACAAAGCATTCAGTGTTCAGATTATAGTTTGATTTTAGATAAAAGGTTATACACTGGCCATTCAGGAGGGGCGCTTCATTCACCCTGGTTTCCTAAATTAGTACAGTTTAAAATGAACTCTTTGAACAGACAGTGGGAGATACTGTAAAGGTTATTTTAGCAATGAAGGATTAAGTGGTAGGTTAAGTGAAGGTACAAAGTGCTGCAGAATAAAGTGACAATTTGACACAGAAGTAGTACGGTGGAGGGCCTTCAACTCTGTCAATCAGAAGCACAGCAGGACGTTCCTGTCTCCACTTATCAACAGTATCTCTCCACCTTCTTTACTCTGGTCTTCCCCTCTCCACCATCTCTTGTTTGGAGTTTGAAGCAGCAATGTTTTAACCACAAATCGATAATCAAAATTTCATTTTCGAACTGTAAAATGATTGGTTTTCAGGAATCACAACTCAGCAATTACCAGCCTGACTCTTCTCCTGCCTCATGCTTTCTGTCATTTGCAACATGATAAATTGGCTGTCTATGTGCCTCCTTCCTTCCTTCTTATATCCTTCTTTCTTTCATCCCTGCCTGCTACTATCTTTTACAATCTCCCTACTCAGTTCCTCCATTCCACCCTCTCTCCTCCTCTGCCAGCAAGTCAAACAGGATCAGATTTTGAATCCATTCTTAAGTTTTAGACATGATCATAAGAAGTTCAGCTTCAAATATAACATTGAATTACCTAAACAGTCTACATGGAACATGAAAGCTGACTTTCCATCTTTCTTTTTTTTGTTTTTTCCTTTTAAACACTCTTAACATTCACTTATTCTCATGGATTTGCAGTCTAAAGAAAACACCATTTATGCACATCAAAGATAAATTATGAATACAAATCATTCAAATTCAAATGTGCAAAAAATCAACAATATCTGAGCCCCAGATTTGTGGTTTTATGGGTACATGCTGGAACTATTGGCCAAGCCAGTAACATCCTGAAGTCTCTGCGGGAAGACTTGCAACCTCAAAACGCAACCTTGGAACAAAAGCTTTCCTCTATTTGACTTTTTTTTTTTAAAGATGTTAATCAGCGTTGATTGTATTTCAAAATCTGTTCTGCATAATGTGACTGCGGATTTGTCTGGGATTGAAATACACCTCTTTTGCAAGACCCCATCCAGCGTAGTAGTGGGTGTGGGGTGAGTTATGTGGTGTGGACGCTGCTACATTATTGCTACAGAGTAGGGCAGTGATATTGATTATTAATAAAGAAATGTGTAAAAACAACATTCATTTTAAAATGTTTAATATAGAAAAATGAGAGGAAGTGTGTCTTACATATCCATCCATAGCCCAGTTATCATTTTTAAACTTGCTGTAATAATGCTCCGTCGGCCCCTTCACCTGGTAGACCTTCAACAGCAGCTGGTTTTCCTCTGACTTGTAGGTACCTGGACGAACAGATACATATATAGAAAGAAATTGTTTTGGAGGTACAAAAGATAGGATTTGTGTCTGAACCTGGTATAATTTAAATAACAGTAACTTAACTTCTAATTTGTGTTGGCACTTGGCAGGAAAAAGAGAAAGACATTGAGAGAAAGATAAAGGTGCAGTGGGAGGTTGACAAACAGAAAGACATATAGACAGGTTGGTAGACAAACAGACAGACAGGTTGACTGACAAACATAGAAAAGGAGACACCTTGACATTTTTAATGATCATATTCTATTTTCTTCACCAAGCACCTGACACATTAGTGGGTAGAAAGTGACATTTACCCTTCAGCTACATGTCTCTACTTGGTTAACTATAGTGCCAACACAGAAATGGTTGCTGTGCAATATGACAAGTCCATGTAAGAGAAATATCACAGACTCAAAATGAAATAATTTTATACGTTGAGAGCCCTTGCCTCTTGAAAATATTTAATGACCCCGGGATCAAGCTGAACTATTGATTGTGAAATGTCATTGTAAAATGTCAAAACACACATGAGTGTCAGTGTGAGAGTCAGACAGCTATTCTCAGTTGCTTAGACTGTATTATTTTGGAGGTTTTCACTCAAGAGTGCATCTGCCAGCCATTTTCATACAATATACTCCACAGTACATTTTTAAAGCTGTGCACACGAGTACTGCTGTGGGAGGTTATGTTGCTCAGGTAATAATTTGGCCTTTCAGACTGGTGTGGTGATTCTGCAGATGTATTGGTGTAGAGGGGCACAGGCATACAACTTGTCAGGCGGCTCATAATTCCTACCAGTTATATTATTTAGCGGATTAAAGCTCTTGCACAAAACCATTTTTTCTGCCTTGCAGACTGTGAATGTTTATAAAAATGTGTGTACGTACTTCGGTGCAATATATGAAATTGCGCTAATTTATGATAGGTATCAGTGATGCTTTGCTAATAAGTGTGAATGAAAGCTGGATTTTTTTCAGCTTGCTGTGTATTTACACCTACAGTAGTGCTTCTGCCCATGTTATTTACACTGCATTTAAAGTCTGCAAATCTTCATCATCTGGAATGTGATTGCTCTTTTTTGTAATCTAAATGAAAACAAAGGTGGTATTACAATGCTCCTTTTCAGTTAGACAGGTCCATTTTATTTTCATTTTGCTTTGCATTTTAGCCATATTATATAGCTAAATATAAGTCTTTTCCATTCATTCTCTATTGTATATATATCCACTATATCCACTTATCTTGCTCACGTTGATTAGGGGAAAGCATTTTCTATTTCACATACATTGTAAGACTTGACAGGCTTTGTTGATGCAAATTTAATCTAAGAAAATAAAACTGATCCAATCAGTTTTATGTATCCTGTTTTCAAGCTCTGAAAACATTAAAACCACATAATTATAGGTCTTATGTGAAGTTACTCAGAGTAAAATTAATTAGAGTGACTCATTATTAGTGTGTTCCTCGTTTTTTACCTGACAGTCTGATTGACACTCCACTGGTTTCCAGTAATGTGACGTTAACTCTGCCGCTGGTAGTGTTGAATCCAGTCACTGTAAATGTGGTGGCCTGTCTTTTCCCTAGATACTCGTAAAAACCACTCCACTCAGAGTTTGGAGAGAACACATCCACTGGAACTGTAATGGAGACACAGACACAAAAAAAGTATTTGTATTTTTCTCTGGTGGTAGTCTCTCTTCACTGGCTACCTCTAAATGCATATATTGATTATAAAATTCAACTTCAAACTTAAAAGGCATTACATGGTATTGCACCTGACTAGTTTCACTGATTTATTTACTTCGTCGGAGTCTTCATCCTATAAATCTAAAATAAGACTGCTTGTCCAGACAGAAGACCCTTGTAGTAAAGATTAACTACAACCTCCTACTGCAGTAGCCATCCATCTCTGGGAAATAATTAGTGAAAATCCAGTTCATTACAAATCAGTATGATGACCAGTATTCCAACTTGAAATACAGAAAAAACAAGCTGCCAAGGAAATGTGCAAGTCCAATAAGTATACAGTATATACAGTACATCTGTGGTTTAAGTACGACAATGTGTGCTGTAGTTGTTTATACTTCATACCTCGAATCTTGTTCTTCTGGACATCCGACTCTCCTCTGCCTTTGGGATTGACTTTCACTCCAACTGAAACATAAAACAGCATTACATTCAGTTTAGCTCACTTGATGGTTAAGCTTATTGACAGTATATTAGGTATAGATAGGAATGGGAATGGATGACAGGACTGAGAAAATATGATAGGTATTTATTAATGTACAGTACACATTTGTCAGTTCTGGGGTTTTACAGACAAAAAGGAACAAAATTGTTTTTTTTTGTCATTCATAACAGTATTCCCAGCCATCCGCTCCTTGTCTTTAAGACCAGATCAGGCCATGAGTATGTGATTAAAAAAAAAACATCACCCCAGCATTCATGGTACACTTTAGGCTGATTTACGAGAGCATAGCAATAATATCAGGGTGATAATCTGTATTTATGTCAAACCAAATGGGATTATGACATCCAGATTCTAGGCTCAACATCAGCCTATTTTATATGAGCAGTGCATTTTCAAGATAGGATCTGAATACCTTTACAGAGCGGGGGTTTGCCCGACCATCTCCCATCACTTTTGCAGGTTCTGTGCTCTGATCCCCCAGCCAGATAGAGACCGTCTTGACAGGTGTAGATCAGCGTATATCCCAAGGTAGGCAGGTCCATAGATCTAACATCTACATTACTGGGGGTCTCTGGCTGTCTGCATGAATGGGCTGAGTGACAGGGAAGAGGGAATAAACACAGAGTAAACACTGACATTGCACTCTTCTTTATAAAACCATAATAAGAACTGAGTAAAATGCAACATAAATATCAACAAAAAACTCAGTAACAACAAACCAGATGAATTAACCAAACTATGGTGAGGACAAATAATATTAGTTGTACACAGAGTACTAACAGGCATATTTATTCCTTACCAATGCACTCAGGTTGAGTTCCACTCCAGGTTAGGTTTTCTAGGCACGTTCTTGTAGTGGATCCAATGATGTGATAGTTCTTGCGGCACTTGAAGGAAATCTTACTGCCAACCTACATGATGTAAAAGCACAAAAAAATCCTCTTTATCCACTGTTGACCCTTTAGCTTCTTAAGAGCTGCCACACTTAGCATGAGGTAGTTGTCAGTTAACTTGAAAAAAAGCTGTGACTAATTCAAGTTCATGTTTACGTAGCTAACTAGAGCCTTGAATCACAGTAAGTCATCTCATAGGGTGTCACAGGCCCACAAGTTTGCAAAAGAACGGTATTTCTCATAGAATCGCTGCTATATAACGGCATTAGGGTCACTATCATGATTGGAATGATTGACTAGTACTCATACAGGTTACTGGATGAAGTGTGTGCATAAGCCTGTGCTCCTCTGGTGGGAGGGGATTAGGACAGAAAGGGGAGAGCTAAGGAGAAGGGCTAAATATAGTTTTTCTTTTTGCCTTTTACAGAAAACTGCCAGCCCTAGCTTTAACTCAATGCCAACTCTTTAAATCTAACAAAACAGGGAACAAAAATAAATACCTACATTTATCATTTTCTCTGTTTTAGTGAATGTAATATTGTTAGTTATGCATGATGTGGGTGGTAACCCCCTCCTCTCTTTGAAGAGATGTCAGGGGAAATATGATATGTGGATAATATCCAATTATCCCTTCACAAATTGAAGGATTTGCGTGTTTGCTTAAATTCCATTAAGACCAATATCTTCCACCAACAGGTTCTTATTTGTGCTCTAGACAGTTGTGTCTCTAATACAAAATAACACATTGCTCTTTTTTATCCCTAAAGTCTAACTTTAGAAATCTGGGTACTACTTTTACCATGCCTTTACTTTTGACCTGCATGTAAAATGTTTGATTGTTCTTGTTTTTCTGAGAAACTTTACAAACTTTAGGCCCACTGTATCTCAGGTTGAGTTTAACCTACTTACCAACCAAACTCTGCAAGTTGCAATTTATTTATTTTTTGAAAAATATGTTTATTAACATTTTTCACAATTAAACATGTGTGCACATTGTACAGTTCCAAACTTACAGAAGTGTACTTTGACCACTCAAGTCTACATTGTGTCACGTGATAAAAACTAAAATTTAACACAATGACAAACAGGAACAACAAACATAAGTCAAAAGAAGTTAAATAAAAAAATAATTTAAAAAAACTCTCGTAGGCATCTCATACAATCATTCCAAAAATGATATATCAAATGACTGCTTTATCAATTAAGATAGTCTCATTGTATTAAAGTTTTAGCTCACATTACAAGGTTTACATTAGTCAGCATTCGACCCTCCTCTTCATTCGTTAGCTCCATACCTTTCATGAACAAATTAAATGCTCCCCAAATCCTCTCAAATAATTCTTGCTTCCCTTTCTGTACATATGTTATTTTTTCCAGAGAAAAGGTTATTAACATTTGCCGAACTCAATATGTAACAGTCGGTCTGCTTGACTTTTCCAAAATAATGCAATTGATTTTTTAGCGTGCAAAAGACACAAATCTATCATTATTTGTTCACTTTTTGTGTACTTGTGATCCTTGGGTGGAGTCCTAAAATAAAAAAAACTGGGTCCATCAAAAGATCTTTTAAGATAATCTTTTCCATTGTTTTTTTTAATTTCCTCCCAAAAAGCTTTGACCTTACTGCATTGCCACACACAGTGAAATAATGTTCCCTTTTCCGTCAAGCATTTTATACATTGAACTGGAATGTTACCGTTATATTTCTTTAATTTAACTGGCGTGATATAGGTTCTCATAGTCCATTTATACTGTAGCAGTTTAAACCTTGTATTGACTGATTGGGAGTGAGCCTTTGTGCATATTGATCCCCAGTACGCTGAAGAGATCTCTTTTCCCATGTCTTTACTCCATAAATTCCGTTTACAATTTGAGTTCTCTGATGAATTGGACACTAATAAATCATATAGCTTGAGTTTGGCAGGTACAAGTCCTGAACCTTTTCTAATCCTTTTGTTGCCCATGTTCTAAATACAGCATCTGCTCTCCCTGGAGTGAAGTGCTGGTTTCCTCAAATGGGACTGTACTGAGACAATAGGTTAGGTTCTTTGATAATTTTCTTCACTTCAAACCACACCTTGATCATATTTTTAACAATTGGATTAGTAGTTTGTTTCATCAAATTCTGCAATGTGTCTGAATATAAGTACCGGGGTAGAGGCAATTTATTATTATTATTTGCCCATATAAATTCTGTGAATGACCTTTTAATTTTTTTTTTTTTTAAATTCATCAGGTGGAGGTAGTGGAATATTCTGAAATATATATGATATTTTAAGGAGTATATTCATTTTTATAATGTTTATTCTGCCAATCAAAGATAAAGGCAGGGTAATCCATCTATCAATTGATTTTGTTATGTTTTCCATCAAAGGTTCGTAGTTAATTTTAACTGTACTAGCTAGTTTAGATCCAATTTGTATTCCTAAATATGTAAATTGATCTACCACTTTAAATTGAGAAGCTTCTGTAAGAGCGTTTTCCCTTTCCTTTTCATTAAATAATATAACTGAAGACTTAGGGTTATTAATTATATATCCTGAGATGGCACCGAACAAGCTTATTAACTGTAGCAGAGCAGGGATTGATTTGTTAAGGTGTGAGATAAACAAGATGACATCATCTGCATATAGGGAAAGTTTATGTTCTGTCTGTCAAATTGTTATTCCTACAATTTCCGTGTACAGCTATAGCAAGTGATTCGATCACTAGAGTAAATAAAAGTGGGGACAGGGGTCATCCCTGGCGGCATCCCCTTTTAATTTTGATTGGTTCTGATATATTTTTGTCTGCAAGTATTTCTGCAGTAGGGTTTAAGTAAAGTAATTGAACCCACTTCATAAATGTATTCCCATATCCAAATCGTTCCAAAGTATTAAAAAGGTAGGACCATTCCACCTTATCGAAAGCCTTTTCGGCGTCTAAAGATAGGAGGGCCCTATCTGCAGTGTCCTCCAAGCTTTGAATAATATTAAGGACCCTCCTAACATTGTGGAATCCTTAGCGACCAAGGATGAACCCATTTTGATCCCTATGTATTACGTTAGGTAGTGTTTCTTGTAGCCGTCTTGCTAAAACTTTACATAGAATTTTGAGTTCAGAATTGAATAGGCTTATTGGTCTCATATTCTGGCACCTGTCATTAGGCTTTCCTGGTTTAGGCAGTAATATTATTAATGCACCTGTCATTGATTTGGGTAAACTACCATTACAGAATGCTTCCAAAAACATTTCCATTAATGGCTTAAGTAATCTTGTTTTAAATGTTTTATACAGGTCTCTTGGGATTCCGTCTGGCCCTGCTGATTTTCCTGCTTTCATGCAAGCGATGCCTACTTCTTCCTCTTTAAGATCTGCCATAGTTTCTTTGCAAACTCTTCAGAAATAGGTGGAATATTCAGCCTGTCCAGAAATGTTTTTCGGGCCTGGGGATCATATTTAACTTGAGATTCATACAAATGTTCATAATATCTCCTATATTCACTGTTTATTTCAGCAGGGTCTATCATTGTATCACCATTATTATTAATAATTGAAGTAATGTTTTTTCTTGTTTCTATGTTTGGTTCAATCTAAGCATACTGGATGCTGCCCTAGCTGCCGATAATTTATTATAGTCTGCTCTTAAAACTAACAATTCTTTTTCTTCTTCAGAGGTTCTTTTCCTAAAAACTTGCTCTTGAAGAGTTTGGATTCTGGATTCTGGTTGCTGTCTTTTCTGACGTAACTCCCTAGATTTGGATGAAGTATAGATAATTATGTGTCCCCTCAAGAAGGCCTTGAAAGTATCCCACTTGATACATGCCGTTGTTTGTGTTGTATTATCCTTAAAATAATTATCTATTTCTGTACCTACGTACTTTACAAATTCTTCATTTTGTAACCATTTTGGATTCAGATTCCACTGAGGTGGATCAATTTATTAATTTATTATTTATTCAAAAAGTATATAATGCACATCAGTATCTCTAAACTTGTCTTTTCTGACATGTTTAACTTGTATCGTTAATGTGATTTGAAGGATTAAACAGTAGTTTACCAAGTATACAGTCAACTGATATATTTCTTACCTGAAAGCCCTGGCCCATGACCGGGATACCATAGGCTGGAGTTCCTGGGTCACGACAGTTGTTGAAGGCTGGATCTACAGACACACACACACACACACACACACACACACACACACACACACACACAGAGCATTATATGCATTTACGTTTTTATAATTATTCTCCAAGTGAAAGAAGCATTCTGATATTTCATACATACTGTAAGCTTAACAATGTTCTCAGCACAGACTTTCAGCTACAGTAAAGTGCATGTATCATCAGCTTTTAGACCCATTCCACTAAGGCCACCTCCACACGTACCAAAACGATCTTTTTTTACCCGTCTTCCTTGGATATTTCAAGAATAGTTGCGTCCAAACGGATCCATTTGTAAAAGACTCAACACGCTACTTCATATTCCAGGCCTATAGGCGGCCCTGTTTCTGCTAAAGAAATTCACCAAAAATGGAGAAGAAGAGCATCGTCACTTCCACTTCCCATCATTACATGACTAGACTATAACGTTCTCTTAATACATCCATGGACTACAATAACTTTCACCACTGCTCATTTTTATAAAGGTCACCGCAAGAAAACATGTCTTTGTTTACATTGTATAATATGCTGTTAGATTGCTTTTTACTTTGCAATTCTGTCTGCCATCGGCCATGACTGCAGCACGCTAGATAGCAGAGCTAACGTTAGCGCGCTAATGCTGCTAGCTAACATCGGCAGTCAAACAAACATCAATGAGCCAATGTCTTTTTGATAATCTACACGTTTTTCTTGCAGTAGCCTTTCTACAATAAGCTGTGGTAAAAGTTACTATAATCCGTTCAAGGAGTTGATAAGCAGACAGATTAGCTAGCTAGTTGGTAAATTGTCTACTTCCACTTTATAAACAGCTAGCCATAGCAGCTAACATTAACGTTAGCTACGTCGCTGCTGTAGCGGTCAGCTACTTTAGCGATGTTTAACGTTAGCTACATAATGTTAGCAATATATCTTGTGTGCAATCCAGGACCGGCAGAACAGAGGGAAGTGTCAGGGAGCAGAAACAAAGTATTTAGATGAAGTGAGCTGGTTTGACCATGGAGATGTGATATGCTCGCTTAGCTTCACCGCAGTCGTGTGTGGCCGTGCACTAGTGTGGGACTGCGGGTAAGAGGTCGAGGGGTGTGGCGATGACATCATCGATACGGACGTATTCGTATTCGCTGTCCAAACGAAGCCAAAAGAGAGCCGTTTTCAAATTTTTTCACCCTGAGACCAGGTTTCAAAAAAGTGCGTATTCAGGCAGTGCGTTTACAGAATTCGTTTGGACGGTCGGCCCAATCGATGCTAAACATGTGCGTTTGCATCAAAAAGCGTCTCTGTGTGGTTGGCCCCTAAGATTAGCATAGTGCAGCTAGTAAGTATTCAGAACTTAGCATACAGAATGTTTTGTGAGTAAAACCATCTGCAAAGTAACCTGTAGGTACATGAGTAAATGCAGTAAGTAGAAAGGACAACATTTCCCCCTAAAATGTAGTTGAGTAAAGTTATAACAGTGCACATAATTCTAAAGTAAAGTATAAGTACTGCAAAAATGCAATACAGTGGAATAATTGAGTAAATGCTCTTTCCAAATCAGCTAGAGCTTCTAGTAGGCTAATTAAAATAATGTGCAGGGAAAAATGACAACGTACAGCAGCAATTATGAAAAAAAAAGTTATGACCTAAATTTCACTTTAAATGAAGGGCTGCTTTCCAAGATAAAATCTATAGAAATCAAATGCTGACATCAAAACTACACACTTGAATCTATTGATTAGATAAAATCTTCAGCTCAATCTGCACAGGATTACTAATGCTAAAATGTGGACAAAGAATGAGTTCCATCATGTTTACCAATAATTTCATACAATTTTATACATAACTTGATGAAATGTTTTCCTTTGCAGTAAACACGATGTCTGTTTGCCGCAATTATGGAAAGAGTGTAATGTGTAATATTTCAGAGACTTACATAAACATTCTGCCAATTTATGCAGGTTTTTCAATGTGTGATGCATAAGAGCATTGATGGTTATGTATTCCCTATTTCCTTCAAAAGTGAGCACAAAAAAGCTTTGTGCTGTGAAAAAACAAATTAATTTAGAGTATTTTTAAAGCTTAGAAATGCATCCAATGTAACATCACACCACAATGTGATGCTTCTTATACTGTAAAAAGTTAATGTATCAAGTAGTAGAGCTAAAGTCTGAAGCTAACTATCATCATGGAAGTATAGGCCTACTGTTAACATTTTGAAAACTGACACATACACTCGCAATGTGTTTGAGGGCAAAAGGTATTTTGTGTTCTTGTGGTAGTCTATTATATACCTATACAGGCTGGTTGTTGGCCACTCCAAATCCCATCAGCTTGACAGACTCTGGAGGCAGAGCCTACCAGCAGGTATGGGGTATGGCAGTAGAACCTGACTTCTGACCTGCATAGGAAAATGAATATTTATTCACACACACAAAAAATAACAAATAAAAGTTATAAGCAATAATAAAATACAGCTTTGGTGTTGCCACTTTATCATTTTAGGTGTGGTTTGATGTCCATAGGACAGGTTATTGATATGTAAGACGCTTCTGCTTCTTATCTACCTCTCTCTTTGTCTACCACTAGACCTTTGGCCTACATCTTTTCCTTGTTTTTGCTCACCCACTAATCAAAATCGTTTTGCCCTTGCAATGTTTCAAACTGAAATCCAGACATTGAGGCCAAACAAATGTCTAATCTATTTTTAGATACACTTTATCACATCCTTTACATTAAAACACATTTATTATGAAGCACATGCAGTAAGTCTTAAATTATTATCAACACCATCTTTATGAATCAATTTCAGTTTACCACAGCAAATGTCACAATCCTGTTTGAGTGACAAAATGTTAGTTGGCATACGGTATAGTTATTAAAAAAGCCATATACAGGGCAGTGACAAAAATTCAGCCACAGCGGGCCGTCACAAAATTAGTACTGTATTTTAATGAAGATATAACATTCCTTTGTGTTAATACAAACCTAACCTATCATAATACGAACATGTGAAAAACAGTGTCTAAGTGTAAGTCAGTGATTGCTATATCTAGCCACTGACCTGTAAGAAAAGATGTTCCCCTCTCTGAATCCACCTCCAGGAGAGCCAGGATCGCCACACAGGACAGCTTAAATGAGACAACAGATACAGTTAGCACTTCTTCTCTGTTTGAACTGCTTACATTACTGAAAGGGAAACAGTGATGCACATCAACTAAAGCTACTAAGTAGCAGTTTATAGGTAGAGAAGGCCATCTAACTTACGCAAACACTGTGGTACGTCTCCGGTCCACGTTCCGTTCCCCTCACAGGTTAACACAGCAGGAGTGGACAACTGGTAACCATGGAAACAACTGTAGCTAACACTCGAGCCCCATGAATGGTCGGTTCCTTCCACTTTCCCATGGTGTACTTGAAGAGGAGTTCCACACTGGATCACTGAAACACACACACACACACACACACACACACACACACACACACACACACACACACACACACACAGAGGATATCATATAATGTACATTACCACAGCTCAATGGACACTACTGTAGTTCACTGTTTTATGGATGCACACTGACACTGCTCTTACACTGTAGCTAGCAGTACAACACAGCTACCGGTAGTTTTACAAATAGTATGCCAGTAATGGCTAATACAGTTACAATGGGATGTTTATACTTCATTTGATTGCTTGCTAAGATCTGCAATTTTATCTTCAGTACAGACAAATAAATTAGCTTCTAATAAGACTGCCACTTCCGCGGTTTAGACTTGTCCCTGGTGGATATGTAGCCCTGAGATGTGGAGGATATTAACCAATGATTGATACAATACTCTTTTAAAGAAAAGCCGGAATTAGACAAAGAGTTTCAATATTTTCTCTTACATTGTAACAGTTGCTAAAGCCAGATACTTAAGTTTTCAGTCATGTCGAGGCTGGTGTCAACCCCAGCATGCACCAGGCAAAATGCAGGAAAACACCACATAGTTCTGACTAATGATCCACTCCCTGTGCTTACCCTCTCTAATCCTTGATATATAGAAAATAAAAAGTGCTTCCTTTGAGGGATTTCCAATGGTATATGACAAGATGGCTGCAGATGGGAGGCATGACTTTTAGTGAAAACAAAGAACAGCAAAACCAGCAGTCAGCCGCGATCTCCATATGGACATTTACTGTCTTAAAGCAGTAGATGACCTAGGCCACCATGTTTAAATTGCTTAACCAAAATATAAACCATGGCCATCATATGGACTGAGAGTTTCTGAAAGGGCATTTGGGGTTTCACATTGTCTGTTGCGGCATTTCTGCTTTGGGAGAGAATTGTGATTTTCTTTACCTCAACTCTGTTAAATAAAATGCTGGCAATATTATTCACAAGAAAATCTTTTTTATGAACCTTCTTTTGAAACGCTGTCTTACATTGGGGGATTTTAGGGAGAAATACATGGTTATACTTGAGACTCACTACGTGGGCTTGCTATTTACGTAATGCTAATGATTCATATAAACATACAGCTACTTTGGAAATTGCTAGTGTAAATGTACTGTATTTATATAGTGCTTTTCTAGTCTTAACGGCTACTCAGAGCACTTTAACATAGTACAGAAACCATTCACACACATTCATACACTGTGGCTGAGGCTGCCGTACAAGGTGCCACCTGCTCATCAGATAAACATTCACAGATTGCGCAGCATCAGGAGCAATTCAGGGTTCAGTGTCTTGCCCAAGGACACTTCGACATGGGACTGCATGGTCAGGGATCGAACCACCAACCTTCAATTGGTAGGCAACCGTTCTACCACCTGAGCCTCAGCCGCCCCACATAACCAATGTTGATATGAAATGGTCCAGCGGATCAAATCAATTGATATGCATTAATGGTAGCATCTGTTATATACAGAGAATGGAGTCTGTGATAATTCATCGTAAAATTTTAGAAACCCACTGTGTGCACGAACGATTGCTTGATACATGCAAGTGGGTTGTATGAGCATAGACGCCTGTGCATATAACTTCATAATACCCTGATCAACATCTGTGTGTGTGCCTGCCTTAGTGTGTGTGTGCCTAACGCCCTAAGATAATGATAACCATCTGCATGGTTTCAAACATCTAATAAAGTCGGTGCAATTCTCATCTAACCAGGAGACAGATGGTTTCACGCTCCATTCACCCTGCTATGATGATATACAGTGCACACAGGCTTACATACACAGAGAGAGAGGCAGGCAGACACAGATACACAAACAGACAACACATACATGCTGTATATACTGTAGATGCAGCAATGAGCACATCAAATCGAATCAAATCAATGTATGGACAAAATGCAGTAATATAACAAGTATTGCTTCAACAGTAATACTAAATATACAGTACACACCATATAGACATCTTCCGTCTCTCATTGTTTAACTATTCCCTATTTCTGTTCTTTTGTTTTGCTCCCTATATTCTTGTTTAAGTTTTTTTCCTCTGTCAATCTCTTATCTTGTTTGTTTTTTCTCGGTTACATTATGTCTTTTGGATGCAAAAGTGCAATTAACAAAAAAAGTTTGTACTACAAAAAATATCTTTTGTTTGTAACATTGCAGTTTCTAGGTAACTGCTGGGTGCTCGGAGCAGCAAACTAATCAGATGACTAATTCTGGCTTTGTATGTCACCAGTGTCCGGGAGAAATTCTTGCATCTCCCCGAAGTCATCCTCCCATACTCACAAAAACAGTTTCATTTTCCCCTGTTATTTTTCTCCACTCTACAGCGTGTTCTGCTTGTTGTTAGTCCCATTATAAAAATCTTCACACCTGCACACAAGAAAATGTCAAATCCAGTTTCTTAAAGCATGCTGTTCATCACTTTCCATCAATGACGGACTGGCCATCTGGAACACCGGGAGTTTACCCCTTGGGCTGCTTGACAATTGGGGTTGATGCAAAGCAAAATATAAGTTTTATTTAAATAATCCCAGCCCCGGCAATAATAAAAATAACCAAGTGCTCTGTGACTGACTGGCCCAGGCGAGTAGACTGCGGTTGGGTATTACATCAGCCAGCCTCTCTCTCCCAGCCAATAACTTTTGGTCCAGTCCATTCTAACTTTACCTGGGCCCTGGTGGAGCAAGATGGACACACACACACACACACACACACACACACACACACACACACACACACACACACACACACACACACACAGGTGGTGCTGAAAAGGTGAGAGAGAAGAGGATGAAGTCCCTTGAGGCTGATGCAGCCGATGTTTAAAAATGAATTATTTATCTCAGTATAGTGAGTCTGAAGGCTCTGGCAGCAGAGAGGCAATAGAGCAGAGAGAGCAGTCCAGTGAGCCCAGTGATACTAGTTCAGTTGTTAGTCAATATATTGCAGCTGAAGCAGTACAACAGAAGACAGTTAGGGACACGCTTTTGTTGAACCTTTTCATAAAGTGGATGACACCTTTCGTAAACCGACCCACCACAGCCTGGATGGGGCGGGACATTAAAAAAAGGTTGCCATGCTACAGCAAACTTTCAAAATGTTGAGCTGATTGTTATGCATGAACGGTTATGGTTATTCATAAGTGAGTGCTTAACATTAATAAATTAGAGACTAACAACCAATGTAGACTATTTGGGGAATTTGTTGAGCCATTCTGAGTCAAAACCTCTAGGGCCATTTTTCATTCCCAGTCCGTCCCTGCTTTCCATTGTGTAGCCAACAGCTAATGGGGATTCAAATTAATAATTAGATGAGTGTTTTCAAAAACAACTGTGTTCCAAGGGATCAAACTCCAGCTGTCTAAAAATAGAATAAAAAACTCTTATTGGTTTGAGCAGTTAATATTCCAGAACAATAGTTCTGCAAGTCTCTGAAGCCCAAAAGAACTGCAATTGAAGGTTTCTGAACTCTTTCATTTTCTCTTTGTCTCTCCCCTGTTGTCTCACCCTTTCTTCTTTCCTCTCCCCACTCTGTTCTTTCTTACACTTTGGTCCCCTGCCTCCTTTCTGTCTTCCTACTTTTTTGTCAATCTCTCCTTCCAGCCCTTCTTCTCTTTCTCACTGCACCTTTCGTCCGTGTCCTTCTGTCCCAGCTCCAGTCCTCTTTTATCCTTTCCTTTGCTCTTGGTCTCCCTCTTACACCATTACTGCCTCTCCCTCCCTTCGTCTTTTAGGTATATCTCTCTTGGCACAAATCAGCCAGCCAACACATTTTATGGGCTTAATCCCTTTTCTCACTGTGTGTTTTCAGGTTTGGGGCAGGTATTGATTAGCCTCTTTTTGTTTCTCCCATCACTTGCTTCCTCTCTCTCCCGCTTCTCTGTCACTTTCTCCTTGTAGCACCACTGATGGCTCATCACATTCTCTGTTTTTCCCTTTTCATTCACCCACTTGACTCTCTCTTTTTCCTCATCCCAATTTCTGACTCTTTGTATCATTTTTGTGTCTCCTCTCTCTGTTAATATTTTCTTCCACTACACCTCTTCATCTATTTAATTCTTCCTCCCCCTCTCTCCTCCCTTTACTTTCTTTCTTTCTTTCTTTCTTTCTTTCTTTCTTTCTTTCTTTCTTTCTTTCTATCCCCAATGCCTCCACCTCATTACTTCCCTGCTCAATCTCGATTTCTTCCCCACTTGATTCATTCTGCCTGTCAAGCTACACTTTTATGGCTTACAACTCCTCCATACACTACTTTCTGTGTGTGCATGTGTGAGTCTGTGTGTGAGGAAGCTGTTGTTCCAAAATAGGATCAAATGAAAACGTGTGGATTGTTTGAAGTGGGAAAAAACAGGGGGAACAAAAACAGGTGAACAAGAAACACAAAGAGATAGGACTAGCAGCATTTCCTACCTGTATCTCTCCAC
Source organism: Sander vitreus (assembly GCF_031162955.1). Taxonomy (NCBI): domain Eukaryota; kingdom Metazoa; phylum Chordata; class Actinopteri; order Perciformes; family Percidae; genus Sander; species Sander vitreus. Next base: position 26,597,747 of record NC_135855.1, read on the forward strand.
TGTTTCCCATTCTTCCTCTTTCCTTCTAATTTTCTCTTTTAAACTTCCTGCCCGAGTCTCATTTTCTATCACCTACAGTATCTTTTACTTCTCTGGTTTTCCTCTCTCTGCATCACTCTCTGGTTCGCTCTCAGTAGCCTCTCTGCCGGCTTTCTCAGTTTTTTTCATCTCAGTTCAAAGCCTCTGCAACTACAGGAGCCAGCAGGAGATTTTCTGTTTGTGAGAAGAAACGGCAGGGAGGATCTCAGGAAACATTCCCTGTTACTGTTGTTGAGTATTATAGTCTAAACTCTAAATATGGGCTGTTGTGAAACTTGAATTCATTTTATTTTAATGCCTTCTTTTTTTATTTTCCCCTTTGTGTTTGTGAAAAAAAAGAAGGGTTTCAGGAAATAAACCCTAATTTAACACTTTATCATTGTAAACAAGGCCTTTTTCTACAGAGTCACAATCTATTATTTTATTATGCCAGCTCCCATTAAAATACTATTGTTCTTTTTTAAATTGTCACCTGTTTTTATTTTTTTTGTGGAGCTTTTTCTCTGCAATTGCACAGCTCTATAACAAACCTGCCCTTGTTATCCTTCATTGTTAAGTACCTTCTTATTAGAACATTTCTTTTACACTGAGACACCACTGTAAATCAAGGATACATTTACACGTAAAGATTAATTATGAATTTGTGATGGGATGTCAATATCAACTCTCAAAATTACTGCTGATAGTTGAAACAAACCTAATTTCTCTTTAAAAATAGAACGGTGTTTGCTGAAAGTGTTATGCTTATTTTAATTGTAAAATGTCTCTCTTAGTACATATTTTATTCAAAACTCTTTAAGAACCAAATAACTGAGAATTAGAATTTTGAATGTTGAAAAATTGACAATGCCAAGCTGTAGTAGTAGTTTAAATGTATATATTAATTTGTTTTTAGGTTTAGTCTTTTCAATGTGTATTCATTATTTTTATTTTTCATGAGTTTATCAAGCTTGTTTTGTTGTAATTATTTAAAAAAACAAATCAAATATTATTTATGAAAATATCCAAATTTAAGGGAAGCATATGCAAAATATGTTTTAAAAAACCCAGTATTTTCTGACTAACATAAATCAAATCTACTGTATTTGCAAGACACAGTGTTTACTGACATACTGTATTGAACCTGTGGATCCATCAACTCTCTTCTTGTCCATTATTACTTTGGAAGCAGTTATTTATAGAAGCAGTCAGTTATTTGGTTTTCGTTGTTCTTACCTTTACAGCTGGGCTTGGTTTGGTTCCAGGTCCCATCTTTCGTGCAGCGCAGAACGCTGTGTCCAGGGGGTTCCATCAGGTGACCAGGGTTACAGCGGTAGGTCACCGTGTGGTTGAAGGCAAACTCACTTCCTAGATAGATCCCATTGGCTACTGGGCCAGGATCTCCACAACTGATAACTTAAGGAGGAAAGAGATATTTTACAGGACAAGTCATTAATACAGTATTTAGAGTGTATATCTGTTGTTCCAGCAAACCTGGCTGCAGTAGTGTAGTATTGCATAAGGGCAGTAACCATTTTGGACACAGTAATCTTATCTAATCTTTTTACAACAACTATAACTCACTGTGCTTTCTGTGTGTTTTCTTGCTGCCCCCTTAACCTCTTCCTCCAACTCAACTCTCTCACAGACTGCCTTTCTTACTGTAACTTTCCTGAAGCTTCTTTTCCTCTACCCCCCACCTTGTTTTTCCCTTTTCCCCAAATCTCTGTCTGGCTCTGTTTAACTATACAAGTTGAAATCTCGAACACAACAACCTTACCCATGCAAAGGTTTGTACCTGCACTGCAGCAGGTTGCCCAGTCCATGCACAATTTATACTACTCTTGGATACTTTACTAAAAAAACACCACTATGTATGTACCAACACTAATACTATTTGCAATAGTACATAGTGCCATTTTTCATAACAATGACTTCATCCCCTGCTGTTACCACTAACAATAACAACAGTACAAGTAACAGAAGAAGCAATGATATTAAAGCTATCCTACCAGTGCAGTCTGGGGGTTGTCCTGTCCATGTCCCATTTGTTGTGCAGTGTCTGGTGGTCAGGCCTGATGTTTTGAAGCCATCCCAGCATGCGTAAGCAACTGAGCTGCCAAAGGTGATACCATCACTGAAGACAATTCTGCTGTGTGCTGGGGTGCCAGGGTTACCACAAGATACAGCTGAGAATTGAGGAAATATTAAACAGCGGGGATTAATCATAGTGATAATATCAGTGGGAGCAATGCTGTCTCGCTGTCAATCAAGGCTGATCAGTGGTGGCTGCAATAATGAGCGTATCACTGAAGTCAGCTGGAAAGAACATAAAATATGTCCTTGAGGTAGTGAGGCAGATTAATAACTAAAGGGTGTTGGATTGATTCCCAGCTCTGATTGGCAGCTGTAGAGTATTCCAGTTGTGTGCTAGAGGCTGCTAATACATCTACAGCACACATTATAACTGCCAAATTGCCACTAAACAAAGCACAGAGCCTTAAACTGCTCCACGAACAGTTGTTACCTGGTTCTGCCTGTATGCCACAGTGTTCTAAATAAGATTATCATGGCCTATACAATGCATTGTTAGAATCTTAGGGGTTCCCTTTTGTTCTTGTGGAACACGTTTTCCTTGGGAAGTCAAGGCCAGGATCTTAATCCATTCCTAGCTCTCCTTCGTTTAGAACCACTGCTGGTCTGGTAAATTGTAAGACTTGGACGACACAAGAATGCAGATGGCAATGGACTATGTCTCTGGTCCAAACTAGTGATCCATTGATCTTTAGTTTGCAGGCACAGCACATTAACAGAAGAGACAGGAATTACCGACCAACCACAGCACACTCCACTAATAAGATCATGACAACTGACAGCCTTTAACAATCAAACACCTATTGATGGGATCCATTAGTTAGAGCTCTTTAAAGCTCTGCCCAAGAGTGTGTGTGACAGAGTGTGTAGGTGGAGCACACCATGCGTGTGTATGTCTACGGCAGCTTACTGTTTGTGTCTCTGATTGTTATCAGTATACGTGCTGTGAGCAACAGTCTGTATATATATGTGTGTGTGTGTGTGTGTGTGTGTGTGTGTGTGTGTGTGTGTGTGTGTGTGTGTGTGTGTGTGTGGATTGCTTTGTCTTTGGTGTGTCAGTGATAGATGTCTCATCCTTTCTGAATCAGCTTTTAACCACTATTAGCTTAATGAAAAACAACTGTAGACAGACATAAATAATTAGTGGTCCACAAACACAGACGCTGGCACAGACGCAAAAGAGACACACACCTCGAAGGTAAGACTAGAGGGCTAGATTTTGATGTTATTGATTCACATGAAGGCAAACCAAGTTTCAAAAGAGTAGAAGTAAAATTCAGTATTTCATACAGTCTCAACAATAAACTGTCCACATAGTTGGACTACTGTTTAATGTCACTACAGTCTAGAGTTTGACAGTTCTATTTTTGGGGGAGGGTTTTCTTGTGTTAAAGGGTAACTACCTTTTTTTCAACGTGGAGTCGGCAGCGGCGAAACAAGCTACAATGTAAGATAATTGGGCAATTGTGAACAGTAATTTTAGCATCGTAAAATACATTTTATTCAAAGTCGACAGACACAAAATAAAACTATGAAAAACCGTTTTGGGACGTTTTTCCACTTTTCCAACCATTACAACTCTAGTTTTGGTTGAAATAAACACATAGTTTACTGATTTACATGTGAAAATATGTTTGCTCTATACACGCTAAAAGTATTTTAAATGGAGTCTGGTGGGTTTAGCGCTAGCAACCTCAGAGCTGTTTCTGGTTAAACAGAAAGGTCTCAATGAGGTTTTAAAAAGGTCTATCTCTGTAGGGATCCTTTCTATAATGTTGTAGACTTACAATAATAATCTAAGCCTGTCAGTGGCAAAAACAGCACTTTTAGTGGACCAAACTGATGCTGAACATTTGCCCCATAGGGTTACATTTCAGCCCGGTCTGTGGCTGCCGGTTACAGTGTTCACGCTTAATACTGGACCAATTTCAAAGATTGTTGTTCCTACCAGTCACTTACACACAAAAAACATAAGAAAATAGGTTCCAGGTTGAAAAAAAATGGTAGTTACCCTTTAAAGAGTTTTTTTTCCCACAAAAATGAAATGCAATCTAAAAAATATTGATTGCTGGCATGCAGAATAATCACATTGTGGGTTTCTATTAACATTCTGAAATATAAAAAAAAAAATTCTAAGTAGTTATGTTCCACAGACTGGCATTAACTTTTTATATAAATCGGCAGATGAAAATGATTTAACAAAATATATGGCATTTTGGTATAAAACGGTTCAAACAAAAGATGCAATTCAGCAGTCAGATATATTGTTTAACATTAAATATAATTTAATAGTTTTCTATACTTAGTATTACTGGTGGTGTTTTGGGTCACAGCCAGACATTAATATAGAAGAGTATACTAAAATGTATGACTCACTCTTCTTCCCCCTATCCACTTAAATTACTGCTAGAACAACTCATCCATCTAAAATCAGCGACAGAGTAGAATGAAGTGAATGTCAGCAGTGCTTTATTCGGCCTACCCAACATAGTTCGAAATAGGGAAGGTAACACAGGCAGCAGCTTAGTATTCCAGTGTCTCTACAGCACTATAGGGACCCACTTTAATTTCCCCTAAACCTCCATGGGTGTAAAGAGTGTCTTTGAAAATCGCTGTTGTATAGGACACACTTTATCACCACGGCACTGTGGAAGATCCAGCTTAGTCAGTTAGGAGTGGCACACTTCAATCCTTTGTATCTGGGCCACACTGATATAAACATGCACGCACACAAACTTAAATCTTTATATTTGTTGTACAAACTACTACTTCCATAAACCGTTTACATTAAGTGAACTTTTCCTGTTCAAAGACAATTCAGAATTTTGTTTATTTTGTATTTTTTGTATGTATATTTGTTTTATTTAATTATATACTTACTTCTACTATGTATAAGCAATGTGCAAGCTTTGCTCAACTGGCCGGGGACTACAGCTGGAAATTAGCCGTAGAGGCTAAAGCTGCTCCTTTTACTGTACAGTTAATTAAAAGGGACGGTCCACGGCATTATAAACTATTAAACTAATTTAAACTAAACTAAATTAAACTAAACTAAGCCTACAAAATATACATATAATGTACAGTGTACAATGTATGTAATGTGCTTTAACCTATATGTTTGATAATGGATTAGTTGCTTATTGTCACCAGCATGCCAAGTAGCATGGTGCTACTGTATTCTCCAAAGCAAAGATTAAGCTGCTTAACTTTGGAGGCTGTGCTAAATTATTTTCAAATAAAATGCTGAATAATTAGGTCCATATGCCACAAACCTGGGTTTATATAGAACATGCATGGCTTCATTTTACAGCAATGTTTATTTGTATAGCAGTGTTTTATAGAATCTGTGTTGGGACCTAAAGGTAACCTCAAATGAGGGTATCAAAATGTATGATGGTTTCCAAACAGACAGTTCAGCAAATGTAATGTTGTCGAAATTAAAACTAATTCACACAGGGGCATCACAGTCCCTTATATAAGGCAAGCAGCAGTGTTTTATAAACTTCAAAACAGGGTCAATAAAAGGTGCATATAAATAAATATTTTGACTTGAGAAAAATTCACTGCTTTGACATTCAATACTAGAGAACCAAGTGCTATGATGGAATTAATAATGTTATTGCTGAAAAACAAAGGTGATTTGTTTTCTGTTTGAAGTGTGAGTTGCAGTCTAGGAGTCTAGTGACTTTTGTTCCATCTTTCAATAGAGTCAAATTTTCACATAGCCACTTAAGACAAATAAAGTCTTTGCCACGCTTCCCCACCTTGACAGACAGGCTGTGTGCCGCTCCAGGTGCTATTGTGAAGGCAGGTCCTTTCGGCTGAGCCAATCAGATTATATCCCGCCTCGCAGCTGAAACGCAGCAGGCTCTTGGTTTTAAATTCTTCTCCGCCCAGACGGGCACCGTGGGGAGGCACCCCTGTGTCTCCACAGATTCCTGGACTTACACCTATAGCGAGAAAAAAGACATTAAGTTAATATACCAAATATATACGAACAGCCACACAGGTCCACACACCATTGAAGCAACAAAGGACCCCCACACAGTCCTGAACTGATGAGATCCAAACATAGAAACACACGTAACCACATGCAAGGAAAATCCCAAATACATTCAATACAGTTCATGTGAAACCACAGCTGCATTCAAGTGATATCCATTAGTTTCCCAATAGGTTTTAGTGATTTTATGTAAGTAAACGGTAAAACACAGAGCGAGAGGTTGTCTTTCACTGGGGCCACGATGCTAAAAATATAATGTAGGCGTGCATTCACACTACAGGTCAACATCAACTAAAAAGCATTTTGTCATCTTCTAACCTCTGTTGCAGAAAATGCACAAATATTTTGTCAACGCAGTCTTTCCTATACAGTGACACTGACACACACATATACGTACATACCCACACACACAAACTTTGTAGAACTGAACTTTGTGTTTAGGCTATACCAAATTGTTCTAGCATTAAAAGCACTGAGCGTGTCACAATTTTAGCAGCTTAAATTTCATCGGTAGGGATTTGTGAGTTTAACAGGGTACAGCTCCAAATGCAGCGCCTTGCATCTCAATGAGGTCTTCAGCTGCAGGATGGATTCTGCCCTGCTGAGCTTTCTGTTTTGAGGCCAGCAGAGTAAGGTTATTGCATTTCAGCTATTGAGACAGTTGATGCTGAGTTTGCCAATGATCAGTTGTAGTGTTGTTGTGTTGTTGTGTTGTGGGATCTGCGTAAGCCTACTGTAGAGCAGCACTTACAACCTGAGGAGTAAATCAGGACTTTTCCACCTTATTTCCCCTGCCTGTTTCTTTCACATGCAGCTAATGCCGTTACATACAGTACAGTATGCTTATACTAGTAATGAATATATTTATTTCTCTGTATTGTAAATGAATTGATTGCTCTGATAATATTTATTTTATTTAGCCTTTATTTAACTAAGAGAAAAATATCTCTTTCAAGAGCATCTTGGCCAAGACAGGCAGACTGTTGCAGACACAAAAACAAAACACACAGCAATATAAAGTGCTCATATTATGCTCTTTTTTAGGTTCATAATTGTATTTAGAGGTTGTACCAGAATAGGTTTATGTGGTTTAATTTTCAAAAAAGACTATATTTTTGTCATACTGCACATTGCTGCAGCTCCACTTTTCACCCTGTGTTGAGCTCTCTGTTTTAGCTACAGAGTGAGGCATCGCACTTCTGTACCATCTTTGTTGGGAATCGCACATGCGCAGTAGCTAGGTCAGCACTACTAGCTAGTCAGTTGCAGAGTATGAGGGAGTGTCACGCTAGCAGCTAGGCGAGCATTATAACGTGTGTTACAAAGAGACGAGCGTCACGGAAGTAAAGGCTGGACTACAATAGAGCTGTTTGGAGCGGTTTCTGAACAGTGTTTTCTGTGGAAGATGGTAAGTGCCTTTGGGGTGGACTTTGGGCTTTTTCATGTTGTAAACCTATAAAATGCCCAACATGTGGTGGTGATGGTGCAGTGGATATGACACATGACTTTGGCAACCTCTGATATACAGTATAGCAATTGTAAGTCGCTTTGGATAAAAGCGTCAGCTAAATGACATGTAATATAATGTAAAAAAATATATAACATAATAAAGGAAAGGGGAAAAGCCAAAAAGCATAAGATGAACACTTTAAAATGAAAAACAAAGAACAAAATAAAGAATAATAAAATACCAATAACAATCATCATTAGGAATCAATCAATCACAACAATAACAACATAATAACAATAACCTCCCATAACTATTTTGAAGGATGTAGATCTGTAGGTAAGATAAAAGCAGACCAAGGATAGCCTTATAAATAAGTAGACCATCCGACCTTTGCATAGAAATGTGAGAAAGGGCTTTAAAATTTGTAGTCAATCTCAGTGCTCCATGGTACAGCAAATATGTTAAGGTGGCGGAAACAAGTCTCGTTTGGCCTTGAAGGAAAAGCAAGACTTTTTTTTTGAAGAGCAAAGAGAATGCCATGTGAATAGAGTGGCTAGTTTTCAGTAAGTTGTAAAGTAGGTAATTATAATCAAATATACATATAGTTTGCTACAGTTTGTTAGTAAAAAGTTTAACTGATTTAAAATTACAATGTTTCTTCTGGTATGTAATGTTATTTATGTAGTGGCAGGTTGAAAGTCTTCTACTGTCATCTGAATACAGTATAACCACTGATCTAACATCAAAAGCAAATCCAGTTGAAGAAGTAAGTGGTATATGGAAATCTGAGATACACAGGGTCTCTGACTGTCAATCAAATATACCTGTCAGTTGTAGTTAGTACCTGCTATTGTCATATAAGTTACAGATGGCATTATGCAGTATGTATGCTGGAGCAGCAACACACACTGAAGACATCTTCATACTGATTGGCCTGTGTGATATGACTCACTGTTATTGCAGCAGATGGGATAAGACTATTTTTTGACAGCTGAACCAATTTTCTTTCTTGTTCACTAACTAAAGTGAGTTGAGTTTCATTCCTCAGTTCACTGAAGTCACAGTTTCCTTTTATTTAAAGCAGTGGGTTCTTGTTCTGTTTTTATTGCACAAACTTCACCCAAAAAGCATTTATTGTAATCTCAATCTCAATCAATGGCTGTGATTGCTGGATTACTGCTTTAGATTTAAAAACACAGCCAACAATCCTCCTGTTTTGAACAGCCTGTATGCAAATGCATGACAGGTTAACAGACTTATCTACACTCTGTTAGTCTAACAGCTGAAGACCACTAGGCATGCTTCTTTATCGACCAGTGTGCCTTTACCAGTGCAGTATGGTGGCGGTCCACTCCATGTGCCATCCTCCTGACAGTGGCGGGTAGAGTTGCCCACCAGCACCCCTCCAGGCAGACATGAGTACTGCAGTACTGAACCGTATGTCCAACTGTTGGTTCCAGACACTACTGTATTAGGGGGTACACCTGGGTCACCACAGGAAATAGCTACAGAGACAGTGGGAGATTGAAAGACAAAGTGTTAGTGTGTGTGTGTTTGTGTACGTGTATGTCATGTGTGTGTATGTTAAAGTACACACACAGAAAATAGAGAAAGAAAGAAAAAAAATGGGTTCTGTACACTACATCTGAGTTTCTTTTAAATAATAATTTGTAAGACATTTATTTAACAAATGTGTTATGAACTTATGAACTAATATTACACAGACGGTTTTCTTTGCTTAACCCCCTTTTTGGCATTTTTTTTGGCCTCTATAGGATGTAGAGACAGGCCAGAAATGTGGAGGGAGAGAGACAGGAGTATGACATGCAACAAAGGTCCCCCAGCTGGAATCAAACTGAGGACAGTTTGGTTATGTGGTATGTGCCTTAACCATTAGCTGCACCCCTTTTTATGCCTTTTGTAATTTTGCAATATAACTTATACATACACACATGATTATACAGAAACCATACTGCTTTGCTTACACTGTATGGCACTATTAGTCATCCCAGTAAAGCTCATTTTTACAAGTTTAATTGAAATGCCTCAGTGAAGAACCTTATCTCAAATCAATTTCACTTATAGCAAGAATCTCTCTCCCTCTCCTCTGTGTAAAAAACTAGTAGAAACCATTCCATAGGGTCAAACATCAGTGACATCAGTGAACAAATTCTTCTAGTTTTTTCTTCAATTTAGGAAAAATTGATGTTTTACAGAGCACATGGTTCTAGAGGACACAGATATGAAACTGCTCTTGATTTTCTATTTCTGCCAAATGACCTCAAAGGTCCTCCGATATCTCCTCTTACTCTCAGATTGTATTACTCCATCCTCTCCTTGCCCCTCAGTCATCACCCCTCTCCCCCCAATTTTCCGATAAGACCTTGTTTCTCAAATGTAATGCTTGATGCACAGACACCAGCGTCTTACCAGCATCTGCCCCTCTCTTCCTCTCTGTCTGGTTCCCTGTCTCTACCTCTCTGTTACTGTCCTTGTTCTGTGGCCCTGTTCGCCTCCCTGTGCTTTCCTCTCAATCTCAGAATCCGCCGCTTTCTGCTCTCTAGTTAAATCTCTGTTTCTATCGGCCATGGTAGCTCTCTGACAAGAAAGCCTATTGCCCGAGTAGACACATGCCTACCTTTTTTTCTGTACACATGCTCAAACCTTTAAGCATCTTTCATTCATACTCTTGCCCTCCTTTTATGATTACTTTCCACCCATTTTCTCTGTTGAACCCTCTCTTATTCTCTCAGTTTCTCATTCGCTCCTCATCTTCCTCCCAGTGGCTCTTCAAGCCGTTTCACTCCTCAAATGGCTTTTCCTGACAAATACAAAGAAAAATAAATAGAAAACCACCTGCTTACAACTACCTGTGTTCAGCACGAAAAACTTTTGTAGAATTCCCAAAACGTGTAACCTGTTCGCAAAAACTTTTCATTGTAGGCCTATGAATGTCAATCTATTGCTCTTTCTGTCTCTGCTTCTGTCATATTTGTCTCCTAAACTTGTATGGACATTGCTTCTCTCAACACAAAAAATGCTATACTTCCTGTATTTTGTCCATCTATACCTAGGCAGCGAGGGATTGGTCGGTCCGCCCGTCCATCATGCTGGCATGTGAGGAGCGCAGAGCCCAGGAGGTAGAAGCCACGTTTACAGTGGATTGCCACAGTTACACCATAGCTGAAGACTTCTGGGTAACGTTGGCCAGATTGGCGCACACCATTCTCCACGTGACCAGGGTCAGAACAGTTTACCACTGCAGAAGAGAGCAGAATACACTGTTAGAACCTGTTTAAATAGTTCTTATAGATGGGAATGTTTCTTTACTTGTGGTTCACATGAATATAGCGGGACATAGATTGTACTAAGGCAACTAGTATTCAAATAACACTAAGAGAAGAGAAAAGTAGGGAAGAGTTAAACTTCAAAAATGTTACTTCATTTGGAATAATTATTATTTGGAAGCCCATAACAGCTAAATTATATAGCTTTGTCCGAAATCATTCACTACTTCTTATATAATAGACAGTCAACAGTTTACTTTTAAATGAGCAGTAAATTGCCTCATCCTTGACAGGTGTACTGTCCCATGACTATAATTTTTGCATCTGTAAAGTGCAATAATGTTGCATGATGGGACTGTTAGTGGAAAGTAATTGATATGCCATTGTCTGTATTTTATTTTCATTCCATTGTGGGAATTCTTGAGGACACTATGTAGTGCATACATTTAAAACTTAGGAGGGCACACTTAGGGCAATATACAGTAAATAGTGAGTGATTTCAGGCACAGCTAAATTAACTGAGTCAAACATGATGGAGCAAAAACTTTACAGAACTACCAGAAAGCAGGACACAGTTGGATCATTTTAGGGTACTAAAAGCTAAGCTCTTCTGGTCTTTTCTAAACTGCTCTTTTGTCACACCCCGCTCTGTTTTCTAAAGTTCTTTGTTCTATATTCTCTCCACTGGTCCCTTCTACTCTGCTCTGTTCTCTGGGTGGATGCCAGTCCAATAAGATGTTTTATTTTTCACATATCACAGTGGAGACTGACATTCACTCAAATTCAAGTCCATGGGGGACATAGATGTGTGTGTGTGTGTGTGTGTGTGTGTGTGTGTGTGTGTGTGTGTGTGTGTGTGTGTGTGTGTGTGTGTCTGGCACCCTATGGGAACAAAGAAAGTTTCAGTCTCATAATTGACAGCTGCTGCTGGGAGGGAAAGAGGGGAGAAAGGGATAAAATGGGAAAAGTGAGGGAAATAGAGAAAGCAAGCGAGGATGAATCCCCTCAATAGAAAACCCATGTGAACAACTACTTTGAATCGATCTGCTCTCATGGCTGTGTGGAATGCCTGTGTGTGCGTGTTTTAGTATATCATAACTGTTACACTACCGGAGGTCTGGGGAGGCTTGTAGTGTAACAAACATGCATGGTTAGCAGAGTAGAAGAACGTGTCTCTGGGCATGTACCCAGCTGTGTGAGCGCACATATGGATTTGTTAGTCTATTTAGAGACACACCACACTGATTGTGGCTCAACATAGCTCAATGCTAAGTGTTTGTTTATGCTACAATTATTCAGTTCTCAAATTTACAGTCTGCTGGCAGCAGAGTTGGCAAAACATGTTCCAGTTGACATACTGTAGCCAGAAGCAAATCGGGCCAACAAATACTGAATACATACTGACCATCAAAAATGCATGGTTTTATGATGACCTTTTACTCCACAACTGCTAGGATCTGAGGAGGTGGCAACGTCAGTTAAACTATGTTATCTCATTAAAATCATTTGAAACTGAAAACAAAGGTGAACGCACCGGAAACGTCCACTACAGTCATATTAACATATACCAAAGGTGAAACTCAAGAACAACCAACGCCATCTTTCTTGTATGCATTCTAATCTGAAGAGCTGGTTCAACTAAAGCATTTACAGGGATGTACAGGAGTATAAGTCTGTAACTCTGTGTTAATGTATGTGTTTTTGACCTTTGCAGATGGGAAGGGGGCTGCTCCACTGTCCGTTGAGTCGGCACTGAGCTCGAGCATTTCCACTGAGGATGTAACCTCTGTTACAGGTGAAGTTGACAACATCATTGAGGTTGAACTCGCTGCCATTAGTCCGCCCATTGCCTGGGTTGCCAGGGTGACCACAAGTGATAGCTGAGGGAGTATAGAGAAGTATGATGAGAAATTTGAGGTGTGGAAAAAATATTATATGCAACGTATAGATAGTCATTGAAAGAACAATTTTAACCCTGAAAGGCCTAAAATGTGTGATTTTTTTTCAAGACTCGTATGTGTAATGGATTTACTTTATAAAGGATAATCCTTTCAGCTTCTCACATTAACTGAAAAAGTACTAAATCACCATTCGATACAGATGAACTACAATGCTTTTGGTATCATAAAGAACTTACGGACGCAAACAGGTGTTGTTCCAGACCACCGATGGTCTTGCTGACAGATCCTGACTGATGTGCCGATTAGGCGATATCCTAACATGCACTGGTACACCACTGTGTCCCGGTAACTAGAGCCATCTCCACTAATGTGCCCATTGACTATAGGATCTGGAGAGTCACAGTGACCAGCTACGGGAGACAAAATGATAGAGATTAATGCAGTATAAAGAAAAACAACTTAAAGTCACTTTCCTTTCCTTCCTTTGGCTTTAAAGTCATCAGTGCTGGTTCAATGTTCCCATAGCTATGACCTTAAAACACCTACTCTGGCTCAATATCCCAACAGTCAGCCAAAAAATGTACTGTATAGGAACTGTCTAAATACTGAAATATTTCTCTGTGTTCTCTAAGTGGCCTTGGAGTACCACATGTTTTCATGATTTCTTAAAACTTGAGCACATAAATTGCAGGACGCATCTTGAGAGCTTAGGTGTGGAGAATCATTGAATTGTATTCAACACCATTTCAACTATTAAGAGACCAATCATCCACTTTTCACAGTCAACCCTCGCTTCATGTTTCTGTGCCTCATGAAGTCGATGACTAAGGCTCAATACTTATTGATATATTTGGCATTTAATAATTTTTTTCTCAAATGCTTTACACGTCATACAATTTCTCGAATCATGATTAATGCTGTGAGAACACTGATTATTTTGAAAAACTCATTGGAGATTACTATTGATGTAATGCAGATATTTCTACCACTTTTCCAAACACCATCTACTCAAAATCATTATCACCAGATGTCTGATTTAATAAAACCACTAGGATATAAAAGTGTTTTTTATCATAAGTACCAAAACTATTTATAGCAGTAATCAATATTTGTGCCTTCCTGAATACAAAGAGGAATGTGTAATAATTCATATTACACACAGCAAATTATGGCCTTTCCAAATTGTGAGGAACATATGTTTTCGATATATTTATTCTAATAATTATTAAAAAAAACGTCATAATAGGATTGTGGAACTCATAACAAATAATTGACATTAGAAAAATACAAAACATGTCAGCATGAGACTAATATAAAAATACAAAACCTCAAGGGAAGGGACTTCACAAAGCTTAATTACAATCACACTACTGGTCACTTTAGGTTAAATAAAATCAGAACATTTCACTTTTTCAATTCCAAATTTAACCCAGTGCATATACAGCCCATGTTGACAAAGGCAGCAAAGCTAACTGGCATTTAGCCACATAAAATCCACATTTGTAGCAGTGATTAAATTGTGATTTAGCGACTTCAACTTTAAACTCTTCTTACATCAACTTTAAGGTATGTCTTGCCTACCCTCGTTAGCATCAGAATCTCAGAATAACAATGTGAAGGTGAACATGCCTTGATTTACAGTATACATTCATCACATACAAAGTGAATTCTGCATGAGGCTTCTTATTCAGGCATGTAACTCCAAGGCTGAATCACTGTGGAATAGAGTGTGTATGGAAAATCAGGATTAATCATCTCTGGCCAGTGCTTACTGAATGTGTAAATCAAACCCTTAATGTATTAAGTAATAAATGTCTCAGTAGTAGATCATTTGAGTTACTGAGGCATGTGCATAATTTATCTTACTTTTTGCTGCTCTAATTTCCATGGACCTTACCTAGACACCTGTAGCAATCTCATGTACTAATAAAGCGTGGGTGTAAAATGTATATGTTCATACATTCCATTAGATAGTAAGTCCTTACAAAAAGTCCATGACACAAATCCTACGCACAGCTTAGCCCTCTCTACACAAGTTGAGCAAGATATAGTGATACCACTGCTTAAGGCAAACCTATAGACAGACTCTCATCACATTGTATGCCTTTTTATTTTGTACATATTGGCCTTTAAATTGGTCTTGGGTGCTATATTGTGTAGGATTGAAAATACAGCCAGTCTAACTGTTGATAGCAAGCACTAATCAGATTGGATTTTATATAGAAACTTAAAACACTTACAAAAATGATACAAGAGACCATTAATCAAAGGCTTGTCCTACTGTAAATGTGCCCCCATCTTCTGTTTTTTATTTTATTTTTATGAATCGCACCATTCTGGATTAACTTTAATTATTGATCAGATTGTTAATTTTTATGCACTTGGGACAGACCTCGACACAATGTACATCCTATCACATGTAATGGACCTTACCTAGACACCTGGTCTCTGTACCACTCCACAGCCCGTTAGCACCACACTCTCTGACATGTGACCCCACCAGTGTGTAACCATGGTTACACACAAAGATTGCAGTTGCTCCGAATGTGGTCAACGTCCCCAGTTTGGTCCCAAAGGGTGGAGAAGGAAGCTCACCACAGGAGATGACTAAATAATAAAAACAAATATGATTATTTCATGTTGTTACAGAAAGACACTGAAAATTAGGTATTACATACACATAACATTATGGGGCAACTGGTACGGTTATAGTTTAAGTGGGTGATGTTGCCAAGTCTTCATAATGTAACTGTGTAACTGCAGGTAAGATGACACTATAAGTCATCCTGAATTCAAACACTGTAAATGTAGTTGTCCAATGCAATAACTGGCTAAATAAAATTTGAGATTTTTTTTTTCTTCTTAAGCTCCTTTGACACTGTTTTCAAACCACTGGCCAACTTAAAGAATATACACTTCTGTTACACTGCCAAATCCCTCGAGCTGCTGCAGTTCTAGGTAGGTCAACTCAAATACTGGATCATAAAATAATAAAGAAATAAAATGAAAATGTAGCAAAATAAAGTTTGAAACCACTGTAAGAGAGATTTCATTTTTTTATAATTTCTTAAACTTTTCAAGTGTAACCATTTCACTTGAACGGTTGGTCATATATTGTGCAAGCCTATTGGAAAGTTTTCAAAGTCACAATGCTCTCTTACAACTTCCCTTCATGAAAAAAGCAGCAAAGGCACATTGCATAGTAACACTATTTAAAAATCCAATCTTCCACTATTGCCCGCATATACCCAACATTTAGGAAGCACAGGCTGCATCTGTTTAAAATAGTTATCACAGTCCCAAGACAATGTGCAGTGGTAAAGATACACCTGGTAAGTAATTAAAAAAATAAGTAGTAAGGGAAATGGATAAACATACGGCGTATTAGGGCCATTGTAGGAAAAGAATAATAATTACAGAGCCGGAGGAGGGGGGTAATATTTTGAGATTAGAGTTGTAACTTTACGAGAAAAAAACTTGGATATTCTCTGAGATTAAAGTCATACATTTATGAGAAAAAACTCTGATATTCTCTGAGATTGAAGTGGTAATTTTACAAGAAAAAAACTCATACATTTCAGAATCACCGGCTTACCGTTTATTATGCCTGCAGTTGATGACCTAATCAAATAATATTTTGCAATCGGATTTAGCAATGACGAAATACCGTATTTTCTGGACTATAAGTCACACTTTTTTTCATACTTTGGCTGGTCCTGCGACTTATAGTCAGGTGTGACTTATATATCAAAATATATATAATTTAACATGTTTTTATATGTTATTTCATGCTGAAAACATTACCGTCTACAGCCGCGAGAGGCGCTCTAGGCTTGTAACAACTATATGCTGCTCCTAAAGACAACTGAGAAAGAAAAGAAACTGCAGGCGACTGCAGGTAGGCAGCCGAAAACAGTAATCGAGCAGCAGAACGAAAGTTTGGAGTGAGTGAGAAACTTGTGAGGGACTGGCAAAAGGTTAGTCTTACTGCAATGAAGAAAACAAAGAAAGTTAGTCGCGTGCTGAAATCAAGATGGCCAGAGCTGGAGGAACGAGTCGAACAGATGGGTGCTTGAACGACGTGCTGCTGGGAGAGGCTGTCGTTCAGTGCAGTTACGTTACGTTAACATACCGGACACCTACCGTATTCAGCCCCTTGTTCTGTGTGCTATTGTGTAGTTTAATAACTTGCCTTTCCAGATTAAATGTCTGTTCTTGGTCTTGGATTTTGTGAAATAAATTTCTAAATAAATGCGACTTATAGTCCAGTGCGACTTATATGTTTTTTTCCTCTTCATGACGCATTTTTTGACTGATGCGACTTATACTCCGGAGCGACTTATAGTCCGGAAAATACGGTACTCGTGATTTTAGCCCTGAATCACCATATTATTATAAGGAAAGTTTTTTCTTTTCAACATGTAAATGTCAATATTCGTGTTCTCTGCTGCCATTATTACTGTAAGGCCTTTCCTTTACACTACTGACTGTCTTTCCAGCCATCTGAACATAGCAGGTATCTGTTCCCTCTTCATCTTTAACTGGAGTGATGATGTCACTGTCAAGCCAATTATGCAAGGCAGATCCGCTGGTTAGCCTACTTTTTGTGCAAACAGCATCATCATCTTTTTTTTAAGGCTGGCCTGGAGCTCCATATTTTCATTTTAAAGGTGGTGAAAGTGTTGAACGTGATAAGCCATGATTACCACTGTCTCTAATGCACCCACCTACATGTATAACAATGTCTTCTTTCTGATCCCACCCCGTGCCCAAGTGTGCCACAGGTGCGCCAAGGAAGCCAAGCCACGGAATTTCCAAAAGTGAATATGGCACACTCCCAACACACTTGGCAGGACGCACCTGATTTGGCTGCACCGCTGGTAATAGAGTTACCATACCATAACACCTGAAAGTGGGTGGACAAAAATTCTGGTTGTCCCCCCTATTCCTGAACCAGTGTCCGGAAC